>NC_139838.1:28307580-28520080 GCF_963691815.1 Echiichthys vipera
TCGAAGCCGTGGTCGCCAAAGAAACCGCACCGAGTCCTTGTTTTGTCCGGCATTTTCCTGGAGGAAAACATACAAACTTATATTATTATATTATCTACGACGTCTGATTCTTCTCCCTGATGTCAGACACTTTCACCTTTAACACAACTGAATGAATGAGTCGGTGCATTACTTGGCGATGTGCCACTTCCTCTCCATCAGCAGGTGGACGTCCTCGATCCTGCGGTTGTTGGCGTAGTGAAGCCTCTTGGGTAAATGCTGCTTCAGGTAAGGCTTGAAGTGCTGAGTCGGCATTTTGCACTGACAAAAGAAAGACAGAACAGAGTGACCGACCTCACCCCTCTCTCTCTCTCTCTCTCTCTCTCTCTCTCTCTCTCTCTCCACAGTTTGAGAAACGACAGGAAATATGCTTCACGTCTGTGTTTTCGTTACTTACAGTGAGGTTTCCGACCACAACCTTCGGGTCGTCTGGAGAAAGAAAAGATCACGTCAAACAAAGACTTTGTTTAATTTTTATGCATGTTTTGATCTTAAAGTGTAATCCTGGCACAAAGCCATAATACCTCGGGATAAAAGATCTTTTAAAGTTAGTTGTGTGGCTCTAAATAAGGTTTTGGGGCTCATCACACATGAAAACACGACCTATTAAAGCGAAATTACGACGCAAAATCGTCCCATGGTCTTTTTCCGGCACTTAAACACATCAAATAAGCCACTGAGACAGGTTTTTTTTTCCTATTAACGGAGAAATCCACTAGAGTCGCTAACAGCCGGACGTGGCTAACAGTGATTAGCTCAGGGCAGCACGGTGAAGGCATTCAAAGGTCTTTTCTAACCACTAATGCTGCTGAAAATAACAGCAAACCTCTGCAGCAGCATGAGAAGAGTCCCTACACACACAACAAAGCAGCATCAGCGTAGTTAGTGAACCCAGAGTTTATTAAAGAGTGTTTTAAAGACTTACCTACTGGCCCCTGTACCAGCTCCTCTCATAGTAAAGTCCATTACAGTGGATTACCAAAGTCAATCCCAAAGGAAGGAGCCCATTGGTGCTTTGTTTTGTGTGTAGGGACTCTTCTCATGCTGCTGCAGAGGTTTGCTGTTATTTTCAGCAGCATTAGTGGTTAAAAAAGACCTTTGAATGCCTTCACCGTGCTGCCCCGAGCTAATCACTGTTAGCCACGTCCGGCTGTTAGCAACTCTCCTGGATTTCTCCGTTAATAGTTCTTACATTAAAAAAACTGTCTCGACGTCTTATTTGATAAATGCTAAAAAAAGACCATGGGATGATTTTGCGGAATGACACTTTAATCTGATCCCGTCTGATGTTCACACGCTCTCCTCACATGTGGTGGATTTGGGGTCACGGGGTCGTACTCTGCCCAGCGAGCCGGGGATCAGCATGATCTCGTCTATGTTGAGCGGGTAGCTGCTGAGAAACTCCGTCCAATCACAGTGGGCCTCCTCCATACCTGAGAGACACAGAGGACAGTCACGGTTTCTACAGCACATTGGAAGATCCGCAGGCCTCATCAACACTCGTCATCACTGTTTTTGCCGTACCGTGGTCTCCTACGACGATGACGTTGACGCAGCGATGCAGGTTCATCTGCTTCAGGCCGTTCATCAGCTGACCGATGATGTTATCGATCTCCCTCAGAGGGTTATCCAGCTGCAGAGGGGGAAAGACAGAAATATCCTCTGTGCAATGATGTAACGAAGCAAGCCTCGCCGTCACGTTTCCCCCCTCAGGTGCGTCACGCTTCTCACCTCGCTGCTGAGCGGTCCCAGGCGGTGTCCGAAGACGTCGGGCTGCTCTGAGTGGACGGCGTAAACGTACGGCCTGAAGAGGAGCGAAAACAGTCTGAGCTTAAAAACACTCGACTCACAGTGAACGGAGAAACCCGCTACACACCACACTTTAGCACTAGACTCAGCTCGTGACCCCTTCACTGACCCAGCATCACACAGGGGTGTCAAAGTGATCCAGTAAAGAGTCGCTGTAGCTGCAGGTTTTCAGCCCAACCAATCAAAAACACACCTGATCCAACAAATCAACTGTGTGAAGACAATTCAGGTGATTGCAGGACTCGAGTCCGGTGTGGTTTTGCTTGGTTAGAATGAAAACCTGCAGCCACAGCGCCCCTTTACTGGACACCCCTGCACCACACCATAGAACCAGACTCAGCTCATGACCCCTTCACTGACCCAGCATCTGCTCAACACTAAAAACAACCTTTATCTTCAAGAGACTCTCGACTAAATATAAAGCACACAGCACTTCTTATATAACCCCAGGTAAGACTATCTATATTATGTTATGAGCTCTCAGCTCTCGGTTGTAGTGTTAAATGATTACAACTCCATCTTGAACTAAATAATCTGCCTTCTCTGAGGTTTGATGAATTAAATCAGCTACAAAGACAGTTTCCTTCCAAACGCACGACTCCGAGTTGTCGTCGAACTAAAAGAAATAAACAGAAATGGAGGTCGTTCTAGCAAAACGAAGACGTCCTCAGTCATCAATGGGGAAGGATGCAAGTTCTTGATGCTGCAGGTTTTTGGGACACCAAGCACACCATCTAATTCCTCATCTCATCTCATCTTCAGCCTCTTATCCGGGGTCAGGTCTCGGGGGCAGCAGCTCCAGCAGGGGACCCCAAACTTCCCTTTCCCGGGCCACATTAACCAGCTCTAACTGGGGGATCCTGAGGCGTTCCCAGGCCAGTGTGGAGATCTAATCTCTCCACCTGGTCCTGGGTCTTCCCCGAGGCCTCCTCCCAGCTGGACGTGCCTGGAACACCTCCCTAGGGAGGCGCCCAGGGTTCATCCTTACCAGATGATCCTGAACCACCTCAACTGGCTCCTTTCAACGCAAAGGAGCAGTGGCTCTACTCCGAGTTCCTCACGGATGCTGAACTTCTCCCCCTCTCTCTAAGGGGGACTCCAGACCCCCTCCTGAAGAAACACATTTCAGACGCTTCTACCCGGGACCTCGACCTTGACCTTGTACGACCTCGTTCTTTGGGTCCTGACTATCTAATTTATTTTTACTCATTCATTCGTGTCTCTCTATAAGAAATGTTGTGTCCAAAGTGGTTGTTTCATGTCTGTATATTGTGTTGTTATTGGCCGTGTTCTGCTCATACTTCATCTTCAACCTTTAAATAACCAGAGCTGGCACACTGCAGAGCTCCAATATCCACCTCTTTCTTAAAACCTGGGTGTTATTTATGACACATGATGAATAAGAGGATATTGGAGGCATGCCAGCGATTTATGTCACTCTTATGATTTATTTCACTCGAACTTAAACAACGTTCATGTTTTTTTGCTGAACTCGGGTTTACACGTCGAAAAAGAGCCGTTAACTAAAAATCCTGAGTAAAGTCGCGAGGATAGGAAGTGGTACCTCTCATCGTCGGGCAGGTGCAGCCAGCGCAGGATGGTCAGGATCCTCCTCTCCAGAGGAATCACCCTGGAAACACAACAGGGTCGATGGTGATTAAGAAGAAAGGAAGGATTGTTTTGCTCAGTGCCTCAACAAGCTGGTGTTTGAGTCGTCAATGGCCTCTGTTGTGCCTGAGTGTGTGTGTGTGTGTGTGAGTGTGTGTGTGTGTGTGTGTGTGTGTTTGGGGCCATTGTCAGTCAGTCTCAGGATGGCGCCCGCGTGATCATTATATCATCCATATGTAAACGTTTTGGTAAATGGTAAATGGACTTATAAAGCGCCTTTCTCGTCTTCTGACTACTCAAGGTGCTTTCACACTTGTCACTTGGTTCAGCGTCTTGCCCAAGGACACTCCGACATGTGGACCGGGGGAGGTGGGGATCGTGTGTTTTAAAACGAGAAACTGCAGTTTCACGTTACGATGCGCGAAGAATCCGTCGACTCTCTGGAGTTGTCGGACTCGACGGTTGGGACCCAGGCTAATTATGTTTTTTCAGTCTTCCTGCCTCAGTGCCCTTAGCCTCTCGAAGGTTTTTGTTAAGTTACCAGTGCGGTGATGCGTTCAGTGTCTGAAGCTATTGAAAAATATTCCAGTACCAACTTCAGTACCAAGGCCAGAAGAAAGTGGCTGCTTTCACTCCTTGTTCCTCTGCAGTGATCCAGATCTGCAGAACAGACAAGAGAAATATAATGTCCCTCTTATTCTCCGTTAGCTGTAGCACAATGCTTCACCTCTGCGCCTACATGTCTCAGTGCCATACTGCTAGCTAAATAGTTGCTATTTATTGCTGTAGTAAACATTATTACAGTAATTATACAGTAAAGCAATACACTTTACTGTTTCGCTCCAATAGGAAATGTATTACAGTTATAATTCAACACGCATTTTAAGCTAGCCCTCTCTTGCTACATTTCGCTGCAGCAACATTTGGGAATACACTCCAGGACCATTACAGACATATGTTCAGTTTGTGATTAGCTTAGTTTAGCTTAGCACAAAGACTGGAAACCTGCTAGCTTACCTCCATTAAGTAAACTTAGATGAACTTGACCTACCACCTTAACCATGTAAGTAACCTAGCCTAGCTACCTGCTCATGGCGGCTGGAAGTTTAAAAGCAGAAATAAATACATTTTATTAGTGTCTGAAATAATTTGCCAGTGTCATTAACAGCTGGCAGACTAGCGTGTGGTAGTGTACACTTGTAAAATAATGGTTATTAATTATGTTGAATTATATAATTCAGTCGCTGAGGCTATACTTGGGGGGGAAATATATACATATATATATACGTCAATTAGTCGACTTATCACTCTAAATGACGACAACTGGTCGGGGGCAGCCCTAGACAGTGGGGAAGATATTAGTCTGGCTACTATTCGTGTTTTCTTGATGCATTTGATTATGAACTAATTTCTCGATTCAAGTCTGAAAAACAGTGCAGCAACATAAATTTGAAGATGACATGATAATTTGCATTGGTCATTCATACTTTCATGCATACTTGCCCGTCGTTACTCAAACATGTCCGATTCAAACTTTAAAAGCTACCGAAAAAATAAACGTGGGAGCTTATTAACCATAACAATTATTTCATCAAATTTAACAAAACTCCATGAACCAAAAAGTTTGAGAATTTTGTAATTCCAGGACTTTTTCCAGGTTTTTCACGACTGTGGGAACCCTGACTGTCACCGTACTTATTATTGGTCAAGATATAGCTCTAATTCATAGCTAACTGATGCTAACACAACATCTACTTGATTAGTGCTTTAGCGCTGTACAGGGATTTTTAAACAAGGTCGTTTTGAAGTAGTGGGAAGTCAACTCCTTTTGGCAACTTTTGACAGAGCTAAGCTAGCAGTTTCCCTTCGCTTCCAGTCTTTGTGCTAAGCTAGGCTAAAGGCGCCCTGTGCACTAAAAGCAGGTAAAGTTCTATATCAGTCTTTCCGTCTTATTATAGGAAAGATGAGACATACAACGGTTACGAGCTGGTATCTGGGGTTTACTCACAGGCTGTCCGCCCCACCAGCGGTGGTTCAGTTTCTCTCTGGTGCGCAGGCTGAAGGTGGCGTTAAACACTGGATCGTGCATGGTGTTCCCTACAATCCCATGAGACTCTGGGTACAGACCCTGCAGAGAGATCACATGGGTTGAATAGTAAATATCCGTTGTGTAGCAGCGTAACAACATCAACAGGCTGTAAGATCTTTTCAAAATGGCGGCTGGTGTATTGAATTAGCCAAAAGACGGAGACGGACGTCACCCAGGGTCACTTACTGTGGCTAGAGTGTATAAATTTGGGAAGGTCTTTGATGGATAGACTGGTCGCATGTAGGGCGATGACGTACCACACTCTCCTAAGACAAAACAAACATGAACTTGTCAGTATTAATCTATACAAAACTTATAATAAGCACAAAATGAAAGTGGGCAATTGATGACTAAGCAGACTGGAATAGAGAAAGCTTGTGGCACACGGGGTCCCGGCTTGTCTTGGTGACATTTTTGAGCGCCATCGTCCTTGTGGCCTGAACCCAACAGATACCAGAAAGAGTTTTCTCTATCAGTCGGCTAAATTCACACTCTTATCAGGCTGGGGAGACTGATGCGGTCGCAGAGGTAGGAGTGGCGAGTGTTGTGACGCATGTCAGTGAACCAGGGATAAGTTTGGCTCTTTCGTCTGGTTACTGAACTCCAAGAGGGGAGAGGGTGGGGAGAGGTTGGGGAGAGGGTGGGGAGAGGGCGATGATTGCCGGGGGTGGAGAATCTCTCTCCCTCAAGGTTTTCTGGCGCGCTGTGTTTTGTCTTGCTGTTCCTGATTGCTCTTGTTTCGTGTCCTTGGCAGAGGGAACAAATGTTTGACGTATGAAGTAAAATAGATTGGACATGCCTTGTTGAGACCTGTAATGTCACAGACTATATCTTTGGGTAAGCAGTGTATTAAGGTGTTCTTAATGCTCATACCATATACTGTATATCTTTAACAAAATCACCCACAATCAAAGTTTGAGGCCCAGTCGTTTGCTTTTCTTCGAGGTGATCCGGGGTGCACATCTACTCTCAAGTTGTACAGTTTGTTGTTGTTAAATGAGTTGCTTACTGTTCCTGCCATCCTGCTCCTTCCTTCAGGGTTGATGAGGAGCTCTGCCTGGTCATAAAGTAGCGGCACAAACCTCATCCTCTCATTTTTATACCAGAGGACTACTACTTGCAGATTTATTGCACTTCTTGCCTTAGTCGTTTGTCGGTGTTAGCTAGCCTTGTGTTCACGTTTTGAGCGGCTGGGCTTAGCCGTGGAGGATTAGGGTGAAGACAGGCCCATACATCCGGAGGGAGCTTGTAAAAGGGGGCCAGTTGAGGTGGTTCGAGCATCAGGATGCCTACTGGGCACCTCCCCTTAGGTCTAGAAGCCCTGGAGTCGAACGCACTAAAGCGATTATACTCGTCTGTCCTGGGAACGCCTCATGATCCCCAGGAAGAGCTGTAAATAAAAGTTTATTGGGAGGAACGTCCGGAATACTTTGTGACATTGGGGGAGAATGGATAAGCGGATGAAAATGGTGGGAAGATGGATGGATGGATGACGTTGTATCATTCCCACACAACTGTACAACATGGACAAGAGCTCCCCTCAGATTCCCACAGTAACACAGATAATTTCTTTTACAACCACCACAGCTGTGTTTAGGAAACAAAACACCAGAGAAAATAAAGCAGACGTACTGAGTTTATGTATGTTGGGGGTGACAGAGTTGCCCTTCTTCAGGTAGGAGGCTCTGAACCCGTCGACGGACAGCATGATGAGGGGAGGGCGGATGAAGCTGCGCGGAACAAGGGTGCAAAGACAACATTCACAGGTGGAAACTGCGTCGTGCTAAAAGCTCATTAAGAGAAATGTTCTACGCAGCTTTCATACGATGAAAGGCTTTTGCTGCCGCTTTCTGCATCGTGGTGCTCCTGACCAAATATGTAGATAACAGCATGTATTGCTTTAGCAAACACACTCTTAAAGTGAAATCAAAACCATCCGAGGGTCTTTTTCGGCAAATACACTCAACAAAAAAGCCATCAAGACAATATTTGTGTATGTGTTTTTTCATGTAACAGCTATTAACAGAGAAATCCAGGAGATTCGCTAACAGCCGGACGTGGCTAACAATGATTAGCTCGGGGCAGTACGGTGAAGGCATTCAAAGGTCTTTTTTAACCACTAATGCTGCTGAAAATAACAGCAAACCTCTGCAGCAGCATGAGAAGAGTCCCTACACACACAACAAAGCACCAATGGGCTCCTTCCTTTGGGATTGACTTTGGTAATCCACTGTAATAGACTTTACTATGAGAGGAGCTGGTACAGGGGCCAGTAGGTAAGTCTTTAAAACACTCTTTAATAAACTCTGGCTTCACTAACTACGCTGTTGCTGCTTTGTTGTGTGTGTAGGGACTCTTCTCATGCTGCTGCAGAGGTTGGGTGTTATTTTGAGCAGCATTAGTGGTTAAAAAAGACCTTTGAATGCCTTCACCGTGCCGAGCTAATCACTGTTAACAGCATTCGGCTGTTAGCGTCTCTCCGAGATATCTCCGTTAATAGTTGTTACACAAAAACAATCGTCTCAATGGCTTATTTGATGAGTGTATTTGCTGAAAACGGGACGATTTTACGCCAGAATTTCACGTTAACGTTGAATTTGTCGACGTCAGTTTCAGACTCACCCTGCAGGACATTCTGCGCTCTTGATCTCCTCGCAGTTTCCATGCACCCATGAAGTCTCCCCTTGTACGGAAAAAACAGCACAGAGCCATTACCCACTTTCATGCACATTCATTAACGTTACAAAGAGGTAAAGTGCGATTAGTACCTTTGCACAGTGACTTATAGTTGGAGCAGCAGTCTCCTCTCTCCAGGCAGTCCTCGGAGCAGTGGCAGGCGTGGTCGTCATCCCTCTGCTCCCCGCAGCGATCCTGCGTGCACTCGAAACCTCCCGCTGAGACACGGGAAGGAGGAAATGCATTAAATATCACTTCACTTCACAGTCACCTCACCGCTTTTAAACTCATTACAACAAGGCTAAAGGCCACATGACATCATCACAAACGAAAACATTAAACGGTGAAATGAAATCTCAGAGCAACGAAAGTCTGTAACACTTTTTTCCCCATTACAAGCAAAGCAGACCTTGTTTTGTTTAGTTTTGGAAAACGTCCCACTGTTGCTGTTCGCTTAATGCTTTCAAGATGAAACTGCAGTTACGCTCTTTGCACCCGGCCAAAGTCTAAATTAGCATCAGATGAAAATTGCCATTTGGGATAACTCAAGGACAGTTGCTCTTTGTTCATGTTATAATCAGCCACAGCAGAAAGCACTTAGGCCTAGCTCGCTGTGTTTCAGAGCTACTGTGGTACTGCTGTGTATTATCCCAAACCAATTTAGTGGTAAACGTATCCCTCTACGATTACTGCTTACTGTTATAAGGGATATTATAAGTCAATCTGTTCAAATATGTCAACAGAATATGGAAGTAACTGCTGCATACTGTGTATTTTAAGTGCATACACACCGTCCTGCTGCCACAAATAGATACTGGTGCACCGCATGTGGATTAATCCGTCACAGAAAATAGTCCTAGTCAACTGTACTATTGTGTTATATATGAAGAGCTCTTTTCAAAAACGAGATAAAAGCCAAATTTAAAAAAGACAAGTTTTTTCGCTATATTTCCGTGTTTAAAATGGTCTCAGTTCCTTTCCAAACCGCGACCAGCGCCAAACCTATTTTTAGCCTAAATGCGACACGTCCTCTCGACCAATCAGAACTCAGTGAGCGTTCTGTGCGATCCAACATGGCGGCGCTCTGAAGCGGGAGAGTTTTTTGTTTCGTCCGTCCGTTCGACACGTTCAGACTGAGCCATAAAAACCGTTTTGACAAGATAAACTGAATATTAACCAAATGTTAAATGTTATTTTCCTGAAAACTGTTCAAATGGATTTATAGCTTTTTGGAAAAGAGCTCCTCAAATGTTTCAGCCCTGTTTTCTAAAAATGACATTCTCATAAAGCAAGACTACATTCTCACTTGTTCGAGGGTGTTTTGTTCCGGATTATGTTCATTTGTTATGTTATGTTCATGTAACAAATACGTTTCTTATCAAAGTCCGCAAAAGTCCACGTATAAGTCTGCATAGGGAGGAGGTCGGGGTGGATGGATGGGTCGATCAAATCAGGCCGTCCTCATTCACAGTTCGTACATATGACTAGGAAAAGTAATGCACTGCAATCTGTGTGTATCAGTGACAGTAAAACATATGTCCGGAGTGAAGCAGGAGATCAGGTGACGCAGTATAAGACCGCTAACCTCTGCGTAAGAAGGCACGACGGTCTGTTGGATGGTTCCCAAAACACAGGACTTTTCACCCGGGGGTTCACGACTGGTCGCCGTTTCACATCGTTCATTTTTAAAGCTGTAGTCTACGATTTGGATCATTGGTGATTATTTTTAACATCGTTTATACGCCGATTATGGTCTTGTAGTCCGATCTACACAATATGAATCCATTCAGTCTATCAGCCAGAGGTCGGCATAGGAACTGACCAACGGGGGCCATCCGTCACGGACGGCTACCATTCGCTCGTACCCTCCATCCAATCCCCTCATCTCCTCCCACTCCCCCTCCCTCTCTGTAAACTCTGAGCAGCTAGAGATTAGCTTAGCAGCTCAGCTAACGGAGCGCCTGTTACCACGGAGAAGGAAAAGACCGATACCAGCAAGAAGCCTCTGCTCGCCACGACGGGGAAGGTTGGAAGTTTGTCTCAGAGGCTCCATTGATTTTCAGATTGTGGACCAAAGCTTTAAGATATCATGAGAATTGTTGTATCATGCGAACGTATGAATCAGCATGACCTTCTTCTAAACCCAACGAAGAAGTTTTGTTTCACTTCACAACAACGTGAACCACGTATTTCGCTCGATATGTACCGTATTTTCCGCACTATAAGGCGCACCACATTATAAGGCACATAGAACAGACGCTACAGTGGAGGCTGGGGTTACGTTCTGCATCCATTAGATGGAGCTGCGCTAAAGGGAACGTCAACACAACAGTCAGGGTAGGTCGTCTTGTTGCTTCCTCCACTTCGGCACCATTGATTGGTTCATGTTCAACTCTCTGGCTGCGGCTCTATTCCCGTGTTCTCCTGCGTGACTAATGGCCTTGAGTTGAAACTCTGCGTCGTAAGCGTGTCTCTTAACAGGAGCCATTTTGGGCTCTTTACACAAACACACACATGGAAATGAAACGGCACGCTTCACACAGTCGTATATCTCAACATGCACCGCGCGTTACTTCTTCTACGGGGGAAATAGAGTTGGCGGCTGCTCACCGTAGCTGGAGACCTGTTGTGGCTCAATATTGGTCCATATATAAGGAGCACCGGATTATAAGGCGCACTGTCGGCTTTTGAGACATTTGAAGGTTTTTAGGTGCAACTTAGAGTGCGGAAAATACGGTAATTGAGAGCTCAGTTTCGTTTTATGGAGATAGGGTTGCCTGTTTGAGTAAACTAGTATTAGTGAGGAGTTTTGAAAGATTTTAATCTTGTGTAGGAAAACCAAAGTATTGAGAGACGCACTGACATATTGTTGGTTTTCATCTTTTCATGGACTTTGTCCATCAATTATCCTCATTTGTGTGACTTGTTTAAATGCCTGACTCCCACCAAAGCCGTGCTTGTGACATCCTGTTAATGAAGAAGCGCTCGGGACACCACACTGACCTGTTTTCAGGCAGTGCTCGTCAAAGTCGGAGCAGCAGCTGTAGTAGGTCTTACACAGATTGTCACATCTGCATCCCGGAGGTTTGGCCTCCTCCAGCTCAAAGCACCTCCCCTTGCAGGAGCCCGCTGAGCTGACCCACTCTGAGACGACTGGAGGGAGGAGAGAGGGGCACAGTCACAACACGATGCTGCAAACATATTCATCTGGAAGATATAATCAAGCAATAAGCCCCGAGAGGTCCCGGTTTTACAGGGATTGTGGAGCAGCTTATGGGGGTTGTTGGGCACAACGCAAAGCAGTCTGCAGGCGGCCTTTGGTTTCAGTTCACTTCAATACACAATGGAACAATCGGAGAGCAGAATAAAGGTCTTTCTGTTCCGTCAAAGTTTGCGTTTGCATGAAATAACTGAATTCACATGTCCGTCTGCTGGATTGGATGTTAATTTTTATCGACATGACTAATTAATGCAATGCTTTCTGGAGCATAATGTTCATTCTGAGATTTTCAAACACTCCCTGTTTGCAAGTAAAGTGTCACATTTCGATCCAGTTATCCATTTCACTAGGCACAGTGAGTTTGATTAGCATTGTGAAATGCACTGGAACCAAGCCCCCACCACAGAGACTTCCTGTTTGATCCAATCAGGAAGCTCCGTCAGCGTCAGTTCTCTGAGTGTCCACTAGGGGCAGGTTTCATAACAGAGCAGTTTCTCATTGAGCCCCATGTTAAACAGGCCGTTTACACAGCATCATTAAACCTGTTTAAGGACAAAAGAACATTCTAGTCTGTGTGTTTAGCTCAGATCTCCATGACAACACTGAGGGGGAGGGGCTAGTTTTTATTTTATTGGAGGTTAAAGTTGATGAATAATTAGGGGCGTGGCCTCTTGAGTGACAGCTAGCCTCTGGCCCTCACTTCTTCTCGCAGGCTAGTTGTCAGGATTAGCATCATTAGCATGCTAACTCCATCATCTCGACCTGGGCTGTGGTCATTCGTGTGGTGGTGTTACCATGGTAGCAAACAGATGGTTTAGGAACACAACCTGTTAGCTCTGTTATGCTAATTAAATAGTCGCACTTGCACCATGACTTGCAATACAAGTTAGCCTACTTTGGATGGCACATACACTAGATGCTAATCTGGAGCAGCGGGAGGATTCGGGCCGTGAGGGTCGGTGTTTTACAGTCTATGAGCGTGGGACTGAAAATCAGTTTAAATCATAGATCATAAACGCTGACTGCACTTGACTCTGCTAGAGACCGGTCTCCCGTATCAGTCTCTACCCACTAAAAAATCCTGTTCCTGTTACAAAAATTTAAAACCGACTCCCGTTCTCAACATTGACTCCCACAATATCTAGTAACGTGTTCTGTTAGCCTAGCTCCCGGGTGTTGGTGCTAATGTAGCTAAGTCAGTAATCCTCAGCCTTCAGTTCTCTCGTGGACCCCGCCTCACGCCCGATGTCGGCTGGGATCGGCTCCAGCCCCCCGCGACCCCGACTGGGACAAGAGGTTGAAGATGAAGAGAGAAGATGAACATGTAAACTTCCAGATTGGTGATTTAAAGCATCTTTAAGCAGATTTGTTTTTGGGCCTTGGTGTCTCCCCTTAAACGTATCCAACATGGCCGCTGTTCTCACCTTTAGTGTGAGGTGGTGGGTTGTCTCCTCCATCTGCAGGTCTACTGGCTTGGAATACATAAGCTCTGCTGACATCAGTTTCCCACAGACAGAACACAACCACTACCTGCAGAAAACAACACAGACACATAAGAGACGTGGCATTAGTCTCAGCGGCAGCAGCAGCAGCAGCAGCAGCAGCAGCAGCAGCTCAGCCTCAGTGTCTCGCTCACAGACATTTAATGAGGTTTGTTTACCAAAAAAGGGTCTGGAAACATGGACACTGTGCTACCTTGTTGCCCTAACTAGGAGGCATTCATGTTCACATCCCACCAAAAGGAGGTCAGAGGTCAACGGGCCAGGAATGGCAACCCTGGAAAAGTTGAGTGTTGTGTGATTGTACTCCTTGAATATCTCAAGAGAAGAGCCTGCCACCGACCCACTACAGATAAAGGTGCACACAGTGAGCCGCACAGAGCATTATTAAGGTCTTCACATCAGCATCAGGGGCCTCGGACCGCGCTCAACCGCTCCACAGAGCGTAAAAACAGGGGTGGGGGACACGGGATGTTCACAGCGGCCAACAGTAGACACCACGTAGAAGTGGTGTACATCATCTGAATCAGGGAAACCTGAAGATTAACTAAAGATGCAGCTCAGCGCCGTGCGTCAGGTTCTTCTCGTCATGAATCAGGAATTAAAACGTATGATTTATAAAAAATAAGTTGTGAAAGTTTATAAGGGACCAGAACATTATGTCGTGAGTTGTCGGTTCCCATTCCCATCCCTATCATGTTGCAGGAATTGTGACACAGATTTGATGCTGCATCTCGAAAAAGTTTAAAGTTTGAAAAATGGTCAAAACTCCCTCCAGACCTTTAAGTGTCAAAATCATCCGAGGGTCCTTTTCGGCACGTACATACATCAAATAAGCCATCACGGCAGTTTTATTGTGTATGAAGTGTTAACGGAGAAATCAGGGATAGTAGCTAACAGCCGGACGTGGCTAACAGTGGTTAGCTTGGGGCAGCACGGTGAAGGCATTCAAAGGTCTTTTTTAACCACTAATGCTGCTGAAAATAACAGCAAACCTCTGCAGCAGCATGAGAAGAGTCCCTACACACACAACAAAGCAGCAATGGGCTCCTTCCACTGTAATGGACTTTACTATGAGAGGAGCTGGTACAGGGGCCAGTAGGTAAGTCTTTAAAACACTCTTTAATAAACTCTGGCTTCACTAACTACGCTGTTGCTGCTTTGTTGTGTGTGTAGGGACTCTTCTCATGCTGCTGCAGAGGTTTGCTGTTATTTTCAGCAGCATTAGTGGTTAAAAAAGACCTTTGAATGCCTTCACCGTACTGCCCCGAACTAATCACTGTTAGCCACATCCGGCTGTTAGCGACTCTCCTGGATTTCTCTGTTAATTGTTCATACATGGAAAAAACTCTCTTAATGACTTATTTGATGACCGACTTTGCCCGAAAAAGACCCTGGGATGATTTTACACCGGACTGACTCTTTAATACTTTGTTCTAATTTTTATCTCCAGTGTGCTTCTGCAGTTATTGATGATGATGACTGCAGACCCCGGCATCAGAGCTATGATGGGGGCTACCAGGTTGATCCTGCATACGCTTGTCTCAAAGATTAAGCCATGCAAGTCTAAGTACACACGGCCGGTACAGTGAAACTACGGATGGCTCATTAAATCAGTTACGGTTATGCACTACTACCCTTGACGTGGGTAGTAGTGCATAACCATTAACCTACACTTTGAGCTTACCTTTACCACCCCCAGGTAAACAAATATGTGTCACTGTTGACAATGAGCAGTTACTTGCAATCCACCACCACCGCCATCATCATCATCATCATCACCATCATCATCATCATCATCAGCAGCAGCATCCATCATCAGCAGTGTCCCACACACCAACATAACAGCAGCCAGTCACAGCTGCCCCAATAATTCATATTCCCGCTCAGTTACTCTTTGTAATCCCTCTCCCTTACACATTTCAGGGCTCACATTGATGTGAGGCAAAGTGCAGCTCTCTCCCACTCACAGGTCGATCAGGTCTGCAAAAGTTTTTTGTTAGGGGGGGTGGGAGGGGGCTGGGAAACACTTCACAGCTAAAACAAACGAGAATCAAACAACAGAACCGTCACAGTCTTACCGTACCAAATTTCCAAATAGCATGTTCCGAACAGTGAATCCACTTTACGCATTCCCAACAAAACAAGAAAGCTCCGAAAATTGTGTCCAACGTCCGGTAGAAGCTCCTCTGCGGATCGATGGAGCAGAGCGCAGGGGTCCAACTCTCTCTCGCTCTCTCTCTCACACACACACACTCTCTCTCTCTCGCTCTCCTACCCTCTCTCTCTCTCTCTCTCTCTCTCTCCCGTTGTTTGCCTTTGCCTCTCTCGGTCTTGGGCCAATAAGCATGAAGTAATGGTGACAGCTGCGCTCTGGTACAAGAGTGCGTCAGGACCGTCGGGGGTGACGCTCCGGAGTCCAACACAGTCAGCAACACTGAACCTGATCGCCCAGAGAGAGAGGCACTCTGGAGGAGAAGAGGGGCTCTAGTTTTCAGTCAGGCTTAAAGGAATATGGAGGTGTTACTGGCTCTTTTGGGAAACATAGATATATATGATGTTTTTAGGCTCTAGCAACAAATACTAAAGCATGAAACAGTTTGTAGATGAGTTTTTAGGCTACAATAAAGAAGTTCCACAGTCTCGAACCTGCATGCGTGTGATACTGAACAAAAGATGTCGCGTGTCGTTACAAAACCCTTTTGTGGTTCTGCAGAGAAAAGCTGCTGCACTGGTGTAAATCACAGTGCTGACTCAGCTCTGCTTCACAATATCTTACCGTAAAAACACACAGTGACTGTAAGCTGACGGGTCATTTTCACACCATCATGAGTCTGAATAACTCTCCATGCTTTATGCTTAGAAAACAAAATGAGAGTACCAGTAATAAGAAGATTAAGGGCACCCACACTTGGCATTCATGCTGTGCCAAAGCACGATGCACAGCTGATGTCTAGTTTGTTTGAACGGTACGAGTGCAACCGTACCGTGTCTATGCACTGCGCGCTTCATGACCCGGTGGAGAGAGGTGGGCTTCAGCACCGTACGAAGAGAAGATTCATATACGTAGGCGTAAATAAGCAAGAAGCAACGCCTTGGCCTGGATCTTTTTAAGCAGCGTGAGTGAAGGCTGGGCCTGGGTCGCACTTAAGCACAGCACGGATCAACCGGCACAAAGGTCTACAAACCTCGACCCGATGGACGACGCAATGTTAAAAGTCAGGGGACCAATATTCGCATGAACGTTTGCACCTACTGGCCTGGTAATTCATGCAAAAGACATTTCACTCTGAACTACGACTGTCAGACTGTTGGTGGCACCACATTTGAATCACTATGTTTTCTTGTCAGGTGTTTCCAGCCCGGCGTCAAATACGGCTTTGGCACCGACACGCACCGCGCCTTCAACTGTACCCTCATCCGCATGGGTATTAGGCACCACACTGTGTGTAAGGAGACAGGTTGAGCTGCGCCCCCTGCGTCGGGTTTGAACGTTTAAGGAGACCTTTTTAGTCAGTAACTAACGCCAAGGACCCCTGACCAAGCGTCAGTTTTTGTCGTGTTGGGGTGTGAGACTGTGTTGAGCAAACAACATTATGCGTTTAATGCTAATGTGCACTCAGGGCATTGACAAGTGACACTAAAACTGACAAGTTAGTGTTTCACATGGGTCTTAATGAGTCTAGTATCCAGGTATTTATAACTTAACTTAGATTTAAGATCGCTGAAGGGTACAAATACGGGGAAAAGAGACTCTTAGCTGACTTTGAGAATAGAATACAGCCCGGGAGCGGTCGAACACACCCAAATCAGTGCGCATTCCCTTCTGTTGTTATACGTATGACAAATGCGTGAAAACAGCTTGAACTATAAGGCCACTTAATTTGCAACTGTTGCAAACTATGACGTAAGTTCCACCAGAGACTTTGAACTTTTCAGACCCACATCCATGTTTGTATTTTACCAAAGAGTCCCATGCGGCAGGCTGGGGTTAAGTGTCATCGCACGGGTGAATTAAACGTCAGTTCTGTTGAAATCTGCAGCAGATGTGGGGATGTCAGGTCATAGATCTGTGGTAGGTTGAGTGAAGTACTCAGGCGGAAACGGCGGACTTGTGTGTACCACGGCGCGCAGTAACGACAGTGAGTCGTCAGCATAATGTCGATAAGGCCCCAGACCTTTAAACAAAACCCTCTTCTTTCTACGAGCTGAAAGCTACCCGAGGCCCGCGGTGAGCCGACAGTGAGCTGAGCTGTGAGACGGACATGTACATCTCACTGTTTGCCTCGGTAAACAGTGAGACAAAGACGCCTCGCTGTGCAGAGAGCTCTCCTGTTGAAAGCTGTCACCGCCCTCCCGCTCCGCAGCAGATAAATATCTCCCCACGAGACGGGTATCAGCCTTTGTCCGATGTTTGCCTGCTCTGTGATTTTAGGGTGAATACCACAGAAAAGGCTGCGGCGTCGGGCTTCTTTTCACAGTGCTGCTATCAAAACACATCAGGGCTTCTTTGAAAGGCTGGGCTGTCAGTGACGAGCCGAACTCTGCCGGGAACATTTTGTCCGTGGAGGCGGGTGGAGGGGAGACAAATCTGCCCGCTTTGAAAGTGATCTGTACATCCACCACCTCGGGGGGAACATCCTCATCTTACAAAGACCACACACATGCATAAACATTCACATGTGCATGGGCGCTCACACACACACACACAAGCACGCACACGCACACACACGCACATACACACACACACGCACACGCACACACACACGCGCACACATCCAAACACACACACAAGCACTCACGCACACACACACACAAGCAATCACGCACGCACACACATACACCCACACACATACACCTACACACACACACACACACACACACAAGCACTCACGCACGCACGCACACACACACACGCAGACACGCACACACACATATATCTACACACACACACACACACATAAATCCAAACACACACACACACACACACACACACACACAAGCACTCACGCACACACACACACACAAGCACTTATTCACGCACGCACACACATACACACACACACACACACACACACACAAATACATCCAAACACGCACACACAAGCACACACACACACACACACACACACACACAAACACACACACACTCTGCCCCTGGCACAGATTACCTTCTATAAGCCGCGGAACGATCTGATTGGTCGACGTGTCCCTCATCACCTGAGGCCGCGCTTAGCTGACTGATCCTGGGAGGAAGTCAGACGGCAGCTTGAGTTTCAGCGCACCTGGACTCTACGTCCGTGTTTCGTAAAAGCCCTTCTAGGGATGGGTGTTGCACGTTAGTATACGCCATGAAACACATGGTACTCGCAGTTGTTCTGCCTTTGTCTGTGTACATCGTTTCTGTTTCTATCAAATTAATAATAAATAAATAAGAGATTGTTCTCCCCTCAAAACAACACCATAGGTCATTTGGGGAGCATACCTATGTTACCTGTGGACCCGAACACTACCCCCTAACCCTGACCCTAACCATAACCTCTAGCCCTGACAACATGCTGAATTAAAGGCAGAGGCTTATGAGACCGCGGAACATAGGGACGGACCCGGTCATTTGTACAGGCACCTTATTACGCCCCATGTTTATGTTTATTATGGCGGCGACGTCTCGTAACATACAACTACGTAATAATCATGAGTGGAGCAATGGAGGAAGTCAGGTGAGGGAATATAAGGAGCCACAAAGTCAGCGTATGGAGGGGGTCGGCGTGGATGGATGGGTCTGTCACATACATGCCCTTTTTGGGTAAGAGGAAATGAGGCAGAGTCAAAGTCTGACAAGATGGCGGCTCCCGTAGGCGAGGACGATTGGATCAAGTTGAAAGAACGGACCCCCATAGATATGCTGGGTCCATTTTCTTATACAGTTTATAGTTTTTTATAGGCTCTCCCAGAAGTTAGCGTCACCCTGGTTCCCTCTACAAAGATCTGTGGCGAACAAAAGCTTATGATACCTGCACATTTTGTTCTTTAGCCTCTTGTCCCTGTCGGGGTCACGGGGGGCTGGAGCCGATCCCAGCTGACATCGGGCGTGAGGCGGGGTCCACCCTGGACAGGACGCCAGTCTATCACAGGACACATAGAGACGAACAGAGACAGACAACCATTCACACCTACGGGTGATTTAGTGTCATCCATGTACCGCTCCTAGGCGCGGTGCGGTTGCACTCACAAAGGAACCCGACTTTAGCCGTATAACCTGTTTGGGCGCGGGGCGGATGGACAGTGTGAGTGCGCCCTGAGTGTCGACTCAAGTTTTTTTTCCTCTTTCTCGCATTTATTTAAATTTCTTTAAAAACAGATATTTAAGATTATTGTGCTTTTGCAACAGGCATTTGCTGCACATTTGAAAGTTTGCAGTATTTATTTTATTTAAAAACTATTTGCTCTTTCTTTTATAAACTTAGTTTCATACACCACTTAAAATAAACCCTCCACAAATACACAAAGCATCATTTTCATTTGAACATGAGCTCATGAAAGAGCTTTAAAACGTTCAGTTTTTGCATCAAGATTCAGATTTTTCATCGTACGTATTTAAAAGAAGAAGAAGAAGAAGAATACCGGTCCAGCTCTTTACTTACTCTGCTGTCGTGATGATGTAACGTCATCCCACATCAAAGCACCGACGCTGAGGACGTCCGGGCTCCGGTGCCTGAGGACAAGCTTACACAAACATTCAGCTGCAGAGGACCTCAGTCACCTCCAGACCACGCTGACGTCACAGCGGATCGGTTTCTGAGTAGAAGGAGATCCTGAAGCAGCCATCTGATAGACTTAGTTTAGATATAATTATATAATAAAGACAAACACAGGGATCGGACAGCAGGAGCAAGACGTCCCCTTCACCAGTGAATGAGACAAGGGTGCAGATTTTTGGGGGACACGGGGGAGATATGATCCCCCCTGACATCCATGTATGTGCATTTATCTCCCCACGACAAAAACATCAAAGCAGCAGAGGACTTTTATTTTGGAGAACCACTGGAACAACTCCGGAAAAGTCGGGTACGACCTCGAAAGATGATAAATGAAATAAATGAAGCAAAAGCAACAATTACAGCCGCAAATGACAGTGAGAATAATAACAATAAAAGAACAAATGTAACCACCCAGATACAGGAAATGAAGTGATTGATGCCTTGAGTTTTCAGGGGCCCTGCTTCATACCCCCCCCCCCCCCCCCCCCCCCCCCACACACACACACACACACACACAAACAATGTTGATATGAAATCTGCACCCCTGGACTGAAAGATCCACTGTCATCTCAGCCGTACATATCCCCAAAACAAAAACATTAAAGTAGCAGAGGACTTTTATTTTGGAGAACCACTAGAACGCCACTAATTGACGCAACAACAACTCCGGAAAAGTCGGGTGCAACCTCGAAAGATGATAAATGAAATAAAAATAGCAAAAGCAACAGATACAGCTGTAAATGACAGTGAGAATAATAACAAAAAAAGAACAGATGTAACCACCCAGACGCAGGAAATGAAGTGATTGATGCTTTGAGTTTTCAGGGGCCCTGCTTCACATCCAGTCTGCACCCCTGGACTGGAAGCTCCACTGTGATCTCGGCCGTGCATTACGTTACTTCCTCTTTCTTGAAAGCAAAAACGAGCGTTATGCAACAACAGACGGATGCTGAGTCATTCACTTTCAGAACAGTGCTTACGTTTGCAGTCTCAGTAAACCAGTGACCCACTGAACCTACTGAGAATCTGAGGCAGAAGTTGAAGAGAAAGAAAACTTGTTTTTAATTCTACCGTTACAGTCGCTAACAGCCGGCTAACAGTGATTAGCTAGAGGCAGTCGGTGAAGGCATTCAAAGGTCTTTTTTAACCACTAATGCTGCTGAAAATAACAGCAAACCTCTGCAGCAGCATGAGAAGAGTCCCTACACACACAACAAAGCAGCAACAGCGTAGTTAGTGAAGCCAGAGTTTATTAAAGAGTGTTTTAAAGACTTACCTACTGGCCCCTGTACCAGCTCCTCTCATAGTAAAGTCCATTACAGTGGATTACCAAAGTCAATCCCAAAGGAAGGAGTCCATTGATAATATATTCCAGCAAAACACGTTAACTTTGTGGTTTGTGGCAGTTTGGTGAAAGTTAATATAAAGCAAAAGGTTTTAAAAAGTCCCAGCGAATTTCCCCACAGCACTGAACTGTCACGCAAAAGGCTGGGGGCGTGTGTTGAAGGGGCTGCGGGTAGAAGGTAACATCAGACATAGCATCAGTCTCGGTGTGCGGGCATTTTTTGGTGTGCCTGTGTGGACTGTGAGCCAATGGGCACCGAAGAAGAAGAATGTTTATGCTGCCAACTGATTGACATTTTTCACCGTGTTGGATGATTCCCCATTCCTCACCAACCGCACCGGACTGGACACTGTTTTTCCATGTCCCCGGAATAAATTGGAGGAGGCGACTGATTCCTAAACAAAGCACCAATGGGCTCCTTCCTTTGGGATTGACTTTGGTAATCCACTGTAATGGACTTTACTATGAGAGGAGCTGGTACAGGGGCCAGTAGGTAAGTCTTTAAAACACTCTTTAATAAACTCTGGCTTCACTAACTACGCTGTTGCTGCTTTGTTTTGTGTGTAGGGACTCTTCTTGGGCGACTGTGGGTCAGTGAAAGAGTGGGTCGTCCTCCATTCAAGAGATCGGCAGTTCGATCCCCACCTCCCCCGGTCCACATGTCGAAGTGTCCTTGGGCAAGACACTGAACCCCGAATTGCTCCTTGTGCTGCGCCTGGGTGTGTGAATGATTATATTAGATGGTCTGTAGATGTCCACTGCCATCAGTGTAAATGTCTGTGTGAATGGGTGAATGTGACAAATACTGTGAAAGGCCCTTGAGTAATCAGAAGACTAGAAAGGCGCTTTAGAAGTACAAGTGCATTTACCATTTACCATTCTCATGCTGCTGCAGAGGTTTGCTGTTATTTTCAACAGCATTAGTGGTTAAAAAAGACCTTTGAATGCCTTCCCCAGTGCTGCCCCGAGCTAATCACTGTTAGCAACTCTCCTGGATTTCTCCGTTAAAACTGTCTTGATTGGTGATTTGATGTGATGATTTTACCCCGGAGTCACACTTGGACCATCAGTCTTTTTTCCATATGGAGTTCATATAAGAACACAGCTTTACATGGGAGTGAACCACCTGTTACACGTCTTCCTATTTCTTAAAAGCTGTTAATTGCTTTTTGGCCACTTAGTGTAAGATCAACTCCACAAGAAGCTTAAAACAGAAGCTGATAGATGTAGATGTCCCCAAAGCAATTCCAGTCAAAAGCAACAGGACTTGGTTATTTGTCTAGGAGGACGATAGATGTATGAGTCAGCGATGCCGATTGTCGGCCCGGACGGCGTTAGTCATGCGTGCTCCCGCAGGACTGCACTGAAATACATTAACTCTGCTGATATTTGTGCGTCGTAATTCAGGAACACTAATGTACTTTGGACAAAGTTAATATTTGCCTCACAATGCTCAAACACACACCCACACACGCACACACACACACACACACGGCCTGTTCCAATGTTCATATGAACATAAAGGTCCTATATCACCCACACACACACACACAGCAGCATTTCTTTTGCTGAAAGAAAGTCAGGACATTTACACGTGTTAAGTGGGTTTTTCTGCACATTTAGACACTTTTGGATGACGGACACACTCTAGGTCGCTGAAGTGCAAATGTTTAATCACCTGATCCATCTGATAAAGAGATAATGTGAAAGGTTTGCACAGCCCACTCACACGCCAGGTCAACTTAATGCACTTTAGCATTTCACCCACATCCTCCACAGGGATGAATAAAGTAATTCTGGTTCTGATGAACTGTTCTGTTACGTACATCTATAATCTGTTATCTCTGAAGTTCCTCTCTAGTTACTCTAGAGTGAGTTCACACAATGGTGATTGATCATGTGACCCACTAATGAAAGCACTTGTTGTCTCTTTGCTGAGCGTTCACATCTCTGGAGACGTTCCCTCTCTAAATACGCCTCCGTGTCGGTGACGCTGCTGACAGTGGTTGGTCTGACGCTGGAGCTCATCACTGCCGATTATGCTGCGTTCACTTGGAATCTGAAATGTGGAACTTCAAATGTCTGAGTCAGACTTGTAGAAAGTGAAGTTCCACATGTGTGTGTGTGTGTGTGTGTGTGTGTGTGTGTGTGTGTGTGTGTGCTTGTGTGCATGTATGGATTTAAGAGGGGAGCATATAGGGGACGGACTGGAGGTAGCGAGGTGAATGTGTTTTAATAAAGTTTACACAAGTCAACACACAGTGACCGTGAACATGACAAGATGGAGGCTCTGAAAGAACCGTAGACTGAATAAAAAACAGACGTAGCGTCTCCGTCAGGGTCCGTTCCCTCAACTTGATCCAACCGTCCTCGCCTACGGGAGTCGCCATCTTGTCAGACTTTGACTCCGCCTCATTTCCTCTGACCAAAAAAAGGGCATGTATATGACGTTGGGGGGAGGGAGATACGTCCATCTGGCTCATAGACTGTAAAACACAGACCCTCACGGCCCGAATCCTCCCGCTGCTCCAGATTAGCATCGAGTGTATGTGCTATCCATAGTAGGCTAACGTATATTGCAAGTCATGGTGCAAGTGAGACTGTTTAATTAGCATAACAGAGCTAACAGGTTGTGTTCCTAAACCATCTGTCTGCTACCATGGTAACACCACCACACGAATGACCACAGCCCAGGTCGAGATGATGGAGTTAGCATGCTAATGATGCCAATCCTGACAACTAGCCTCCGAGGAGAAGTGAGTATATTTAATATAATATTAATATTTCTATGTTAATGTTTTAACATTAAGTACCTGCCTCCACTATGTCTACGACAATGACTGCACCTACAGTTAGATATTAGGTGTGTGTCCGTTGTGTGTGTGTGCGTGTGTGTGTATGAATCTTATGTTGTTGCACTAAGACCAATAGTTTAACTGCGTGCTGTCGTGTTATATTCATTTCTATTGTTATAGGAATGGAACTTTAATATTTAGCATTATGTGTAATAAAGAAGTTCTTGTTTAAGTAAACGGGATCTGAGAAAATCCTTTTTTTTACTGTGGTATCGACAAAAAACACTAACTCCTTAAATCTTGGATCTTAATCTCTCTAACTGTGAACAACATCTGCAGAAAGGTTCCCCGAGTGCATCTTCCTCATGGAAGAGGAAGTGACTGCCTTAACGCTGGCGCTCCCTGTTGGTTACCACGGGTACTAAAGCTTCAGACAGGGGAAAAGACATAAAAACACACTGCGAGTCATAAAGAATATACTGAGGTTTATAATATATGACCAGTGACATCAGATTACTCAAGACCCAAAAAAACGAGGTCACGGGTCCAAGCGTGTGAAATGTGTTTCCTCAGGAGGGGGTCTGGAGTCTCCCTTAGAGAGAGGGGGAGAAGTTCAGCATCCGTGAGGAACTCGGAGTAGAGCCGCTGCTCCTTTGTGTTGAAAGGAGCCAGTTGAGGTGGTTCAGGATCATCTGGTAAGGATGAACCCTGGGCGCCTCCCTAGGGAGGTGTTCCAGGCACGTCCAGCTGGGAGGAGGCCTCGGGGAAGACCCAGGACCAGGTGCAGAGATTAGATCTCCACACTGGCCTGGGAACGCCTCAGGATCCCCCAGTTAGAGCTGGTTAATGTGGCCCGGGAAAGGGAAGTTTGGGGTCCCCTGCTAAAGCTGCTGCCCCCGAGACCCGACCCCGGATAAGAGGCTGAAGATGAGATGAGGAGAAATTAAAAATTCTGTCCTTAAAGGTATAAAATCCAGTCAGTCGCCATCGCCGGTATTTTACCTTTCTCTGTCTTTTCCTGGTCTTTTACTGGACGATCGCCACCGAAGTGCAAGAAGAATTTATTCACACACTTCTAAGAATCTACAAGTGAAATTTCATATTTGTGCATGGGCATTTACGTCTACTTAGTAAAGGAAAGTGACCTCGATGCGAGAAAACAGAAGGAACGTTGCATTAAAAATGTAAATTAAGAGGACATTAGAGTGTATTTTGGAGCTGTTAAAGCCTGTGCTTTTATTGTGAAGGACTGAACTTTGGTCCTGGATGTTTTAACAACATTGATGTACTTTTATTGTGAAGGACTGAACTTTGGTCCTGGATGTTTTAACAACACTCATGTTAATGTGGACGACCAGCAGCTCCAGTGTTTACGGCGAGGAGATCGAGGCGTCCGAGCGGGGCCGAGAGGAGCACATTCACCAGTGTTAGCAAGTCAGACTTTAGTTTAACACCATTAAATGAACTCTAAACATCACACCATCATTTATATCTGCAGGTTAAACAGAAAGTTTGATAGAACTGTCTGAGGTGATATCAGGTTAAGTGTACACGACATAGTTAGACTTCTTATCGCTCTGTGCAGCAGTTCCTGATTGTTGTCAGGCTCTTTCAGCCGGTGAAACAACAAAATAGTGCACTGAATTTGAAACAGCCTGTTGTAATTTCTGCATCTATTATTGATTCACTGTGTGTGCTCCTAAAATGTCTGGTTGCGCCCCTGAAATGTTCGGTTTGGGGCCACGGAGCTCCTAGTGAACAAAGTTAGTCTGGAGCCCTGTTAAGTTTACACTGAGGGGACTGAAGCAGTTACCTGCGCTCTCTGGATTTCACCTCATTTTACCTATGGGGCAGCCAGCTCAGTGGAAGAGTGGGTCGTCCTCCATTTGAGAGATCGATGGTCTCCCCTGGTCCGCATGTCGAAGTGACCTTGGGCAAGACACTGAACCCCGAATTGCTCCCTGTGCTGTGCATGGGTGTGTAAATGTGGTGTGAATGGTTAGATGGTCTGTAGACGTCCACTGCCATCAGTGTGAATCTGTGGGAACGGGTGAATGTGACAGACACTGTGAAAGCACCTTGAGTAGTCAGAAGACTAGAAAGGCGCTTTATAAGTACAAGTCCATTTACCTTGCAGAACAGAGGAGTTGCTGGTCTAGTACTGCCCTCCTGACCCTTTAAAACACCAAAATCATGCATTAACACTTTCACAGGTTCTCAGGCGTCCTTTGATCATCCTCGCCGTCCTCACACTCCAGTCTCGTCGTCGGTATCCGTCTCTAAAAGACTATCTGGGTCCGAGTTACTGGCTGGTTCTGGACCTCCGCGGTCCTCTCTGTTCCCCTTCGATGAAGCTGTGAGGACGGACAGACAACAGACCAACTGATGATTTATCAGCTGGTAATACCATTTGAAGCCTTGGCCACAAACCCCGCAGCTGAATCGCTTCTCCACCGCGTGGCTTCCCATGTGTGTCTGTAGGCTCCCGCGCCACGCAAAGGACTTCTTACAAACGGAGCAGCTGAAGGGTTTTTCCCCTGAGTGGGTGACCATGTGCGGCTGCAGTTGCTCCTTGGACAGAAAGCTTTTACCGCAGACGGAGCAGCTGAAAGGTTTCTCTCCCGTGTGGATTCTCATGTGTCTCTGTAAACTCCCTCTCTGCACGAAAGACTTCTCACACACTGAGCAGTTAAAAGGTTTCTCTCCCGTGTGGATTCTCACGTGTCTCTGTAAATTCCCGCTCTGGGTGAAAGATTTCGTACAGAAAGAGCAGCTGAAAGGTTTCTCTCCTTGACGTGTCATCAGTTGTTCACCGGTAACGTGCGTCACGCGAGGTACTGGGACCTCCGTGTCCCTGCGAGGGTTTAAACCTGACCGAGGTCCTTTAGTCTCCTTCCAATCATCCTCACTGTGATCGGTCTCGTCGTCAGTATCCGTCTCCAGGTGACTGTCTGGATCTGAATACCTGTCTGGTTCTGGTCCTCCACACTCCTCTCCGTCTGCTTCTGTTTCCATCTGTTCAGTTTTTCTCTGTTGGAGCTGTGAGGACTGAGGTTCCTCTTCTTCATCATCATCGTCTTCACTCTTCACAGGGAGAGAAGTGAATGAGATCTTGGAATCAGCCTCCAGACCTTGAAGCTGCTCTCCCTCCTGACTGCTCCACGGTTCCTCCTGTTCCTCTTTAATGTGTGGGGGCTCTGGGTCCCCCTGGTCCAGACCGGAGCTCCACTCCTGCTGCTCAGCGGTAAACTCTTCTTTAACCACCGACAGCTGCTGGACATCTGCAGGATAGAATAAAACAATAATTTGACATTTCCAGGTCATCGTTGTCCCCAAAAGAAGAGATTCAGACAAATAAACATGAATGATGTGAGCAATTAGATGCATGAACTCTTCAAAATGAAGCCTGTGCATGTTCTCATGTGTCCAGTTCATCGTTATCCTCAAAGCAATTTCAGTCAAAAGCAACTGGACTTGGTTATTATCCCAAAAGGCAATCCCAGGATCTCCAGCCCCCGTGTGACCCCTGGTCCTCAAAGTAACCCAGTCGGCTGCCCTTCCTTGGGGCTAACAGGAGCTAACCTTAGCCTCCGTGGCTCCATGTTTTCCCGGATGAGTGCTGCGGGACTAACCTGCTCTGTGCAGCCTGACTTCGGGCTTCAGCAGGGCATCGAGCAGCCTCCTCTGGCGGTGGATCTCCCGCTGTGACCGCTCCACCCTGCCTCCGAGCTCCGCCACCGCCTCCTCGAACAGACCGAGCACCTCCTCCGCGGCGCGGGTGAGCCGCTCGGTGAGCAGCGCCCTCAGCGCCGGAGCTTCGCCCTGTTTTACCCGCAGCAGGACGTCTTCAGCGGCGGTGCGGATCCGCTCATGGACCGACACCCGCAGCAGCTGCACGGCGCACATGTTCCTCCCGTGTGTGGGGTCAAAGGACCACCGCAGCAGGGGGACAGACGGGGGGACAGACGGACAGACAGACAGACAGACAGGGGGAGGCAACTCTTCTTCTTCTTTATTTTAATGTCGGTTGAACAACCAGCTTAGAGACGCAGCACCGCCACCCACCGGACCGGAGTCTGGAGCTTGGCAGGGAAATAAAATGACACGGGGTCTCAGAGACACTCAGGAGGGTCAGGCCTGTGAAGGTTCTCATGTGTCGAGGTCGTCGTTCTCCTCAAAGCAATTTC
The DNA here is from genome assembly GCF_963691815.1 of Echiichthys vipera. NCBI lineage: Eukaryota > Metazoa > Chordata > Actinopteri > Perciformes > Trachinidae > Echiichthys > Echiichthys vipera. Next base: position 28,335,609 of record NC_139838.1, read on the forward strand.
AGTCAAATGCAACTGGACTTTGTTATTTGTCAGGAACGCGCTTCACTTTATTTATTATTTTATTTATTTATATTTTTTTTTGTTCCTCTTTAATGTTCTTATTATTTTTTTATATACCAATTCATTTTATTTCCTCTTTAATGTTCATTCATTCATTCATCTTCAGCCTCTTGTCCCTGTCGGGGTCTCGGGGGGCTGGAGCCGATCCCAGCTGACATCGGGCGTGAGGCGGGGTCCACCCTGGACAGGACGCCAGTCTATCACAGGACACATAGAGACAAACAGAGACAGACAACCATTCACACCTACGGGTGATTTAGAGTCATCAATGAACCGAACACCTGCACGTCTTTGGACTGTGGGAGGAAACCGGAGAACCCGGAGAAAACCCACGCAGACACGGGGACAACATGCAAACTCCACACAGAAGGACCCCAGCCGGGATTCAAACCAGGAACCCTCTTGTTGTAAGGCGACAGTGCTGACCACCACTTATGATTATTTATTTATTTGATTTACCTATTCATTTTATGATTATTTATTTATCATCTACTCATTTATTTAATTTCCTCTTTAATGTTATGATTATTTATTTTATTGTAAACAGACACACAGCAGACGGCAGTGGTGCATCCTCCGGTGCAGCAGGGGGCGCTATGCACCACAGAGAGTTGTGGTCCCAACACGCATGCGCAGTACGTCCGTGTTGACATCGACGCGTCCAGCAGGTGGGCTGGTGAAGACCTTTCTTTCCCGGTTCTTCTTGTTTTAAACCTTTTTTTTTTTACTGCGAGTTCGGCTCTTCTGGGTCACGAAGGTCGGAACACACAACCGGAACCAACTTTGTGGACATTTCCCGGACGTTTCCCCTCAAACTCAGGTCCGTTAGCTCGGAATGCTAAAGGAAGTTAGCTGGAAACAGACGGACACGGAACTCGACCACACAGCGCTGCTCGGAGACCGAACTGTGTCCAGACAACACCGACAAATGTCCGGATAACCCGGTTTGAATGTCCGCGGTGATGCTCCCTTTATTTGAAAACGTCTAAATCGCGCAGCTAATTGAGGTTAGCTTGCTAGCTGGAAGTAGCGAACGTTACCTAGCAACACAGCACGTGCCAGAGCGAGTAAACGGTCGTGTCTCTGGAGGAAAAGCGGCCGAGATTTGAGTTTTAAAATGTCTAAAGTGGAAATGCTGAGAGCGTTTGTGAACCAGAGACTGACCGCGGCCGCTGCGGAGATCTTTGAGCAGTTTGAAAGGACGATAGCGGAGTACGAGGAGGAGCTGGAGTCCAGATCCAAGGAGAACCAGCGGCAACAGAAGCTACTGGACGCCGTTATCAACCCGGAAGTGCACAGAACAGGTTTGTTTTTAAGTGCTAAATCATTCCTAACTGATTCAACGATTTATTCTTAGTCACTCTTTCTTTCTTTTTGTCATCGTGCAACGTCTCCTCCACATCTCATCTTCAGCCTCTTATCCGGGGTCGGGTCTCGGGGGCAGTAGCTCCAGCAGGGGACCCCAAACTTCCCTTTCCCGGGCCACATTAACCAGCTCTAACTGGGGGATCCTGAGGCGTTTTCAGGCCAGTGTGGAGATCTAATCTCTCCACCTGGTCCTGGGTCTTCCCCGAGGCCTCCTCCCAGCTGGACGTGCCTGGAACACCTCCCTAGGGAGGCGCCCAGGGTTCATCCTTACCAGATGATCCTGAACCACCTCAACTGGCTCCTAGTGACCTCCATAGGGAGATAGGGTGAAGAAGTTCAGCATCCGTGAGGAACTCGGAGTAGAGCCGCTGCTCCTTTGTGTTGAAAGGAGCCAGTTGAGGTGGTTCAGGATCATCTGGTAAGGATGCCCCCTGGGCGCCTCCCTAGGGAGGTGTTCCAGGCACGTCCAGCTGGGAGGAGGCCTCGGGGAAGACCCAGGACCAGGTGGAGAGATTAGATCTCCACACTGGCCTGGGAACGCCTCAGGATCCCCAAGTTAGAGCTTTCAAGTCTGCTCTACGTGCCTGAAACGAGGTCATCGTAGCAGCGGTACAAAACAATCAGAAATACAAAATATAAACTACAGTAAGAAAAGTATCGCAAATTTAAATCACTATATTAAAATATACTCTGTGTGGACCTAGGATATAAACAGAACAATGACAATAGCAAAGCAATAGAAAACAAATAACATTTTCTTAAAGGGGATCAATCCAGAGTGACAGTTGATAAACTCACACAGCAATGGGGCTATTTTTTTTATTCCATGAGTTTTAATTATCCGCTCATTAAAAAAGTAAAGGTGCAGTTTTTTTTTTAAATGGTCATTTTTGAGAATTTCTATTTGTTTAGCAAGTATTTATCAGGTATAACCAAGTTATTTGTGTTATATTCTAGTTTTCTGTCCTACATTTGAAACCAAATCTCACATTATTGTACGTCAGGGGCGACACATCTGTGTTATTAAAGTTTATCACATTTTTTAATTCCTTCCAAAACAAATCAGACAGATCGCAAGAGAACATTCAATGTTGAAGTGTTTCTACTTCTGTTTTACAAAAAGCACATTCATTACCGTCCAAATGAAATTGAAGTCATAGGAATTCACCAAAGGGATGAATGTGATCTATTGTTTTGAAGTGTAACTCTCCACAGAACAGGTTTGTACGTTAATTTCACTTTAAACTGCTGACAAACAAGAGCTGGAGGAAGTATTTGTTCACCCTTTAAAACAAACAACGCACTGTCTTCGCTTTGGCAACTTAAAGCGAAACTCCAGCGAAATTGGATCCGACAGTCTTTTTCAAGCAGTCAATTACATCCATATTGAGAGTACGAGTTGATTACTGAGCGCACTGGAGTTCAGTTCTTTTGAGGTTCAACAGAACTGAACTCTGTGATCGACTTGTTTGGGCTGCTGTCAATACGAACAGAGCCGGCTGAGGCTTGTAGCAGCGTAAAAAAGTTTTTTAAAAATAAACTCTGGGTTGATTAACTACGTTGTTTATGCTTCGGTTAACCAAAGTGCCTCAAACCACAACGTTTACGTGTTTTGCTGGAATAAATCCTCAATGGGCTCCTTCCTTTTGGAATCCACTGTAATGGACTTTACTATGAGAGGAGCTGGTACAGGGGCCAGTAGGTAAGTCTTTAAAACACTCTTTAATAAACTCTGGCTTCACTAACTACGCTGTTGCTGCTTTGTTTTGTGTTTAGGGACTCTTCTCATGCTGCTGCAGAGGTTTGCTGTTATTTTCAGCAGCATTAGTGGTTAAAAAAGACCGCTTCGTCCGGCTGCTAAAATATTAAAATTAATTCAAACTATTTTTTTTTTTTAGTGGAAAAGCAAAACTTTCTTTCTGTTCCCCTCAAAATGCTCTGTGGTGTATTCTTTTAAAACAAATATAGCTCGTAATAAAGATTCTACATATTTAACCGTAAAGTAAAATTACTGGTCGTGTTAGTAGCTGGAAAATGCGTCATCACAAAACTAAAAAGTAGATTTTTTTAGAGTCTCATGTGTCCAGGTCGTCGTTTTCCTCAAAGACATTTCAGTCCAAAGCAACTGGACTTGGTTATTTGTCAGGAAGACGTTTCACTTCTCATCCAAGAGGCTTCATCAGTTCATGTACGCATCTGACCAGGACCAGGACCAGGACCAGGACCAGGCTGGGACTGGACCAGGACCAGGACCAGGCTGGGACTAGAACAGTCCAGTTGCTTTTTGACTTCAATTTCTTTGGGGGTTGATTTTTTTTTTTACAGATATGTGGTTCTCACAGGCCGCACTACAGTCTTGTGGAACATGATGCATTGTTTTGGTTTAAACTACCTGTTTATCTTAGACGTTTATGTGTTTCCTTACTCTCCACAGACGTCCCGCAGCTGTCGGTGGTTCACGAAGACGTTCCCTCTGAGCAGCAGGGGTGGAGTTTCAGTCTGGTCCAGGAGGACCCCCACAATAAAGAGGAACAGAAGAAACTCTGGAGCGGTCGGGAGGGAGAGCAGCTTCAAGGTCTGGGGGAGGCCGACGTAAAGTTCCCGTTCACGTCTGTCCCCGTGAAGAGAGAAGAAGAGGAAGCTCAGTCCTCGCAGCTTCATCAGAGACACGCTGAGGAAAACCGAGAGGCAGAGAGAACAGGGGCTGACGGAGAGGACCCGGGAGGATCAGAACCAGCCGGGAACTCGGACCCAGAGAGTTTTTTACGAGCAGCTGCTCACGACTGTGACAGTAGAGACTGGGAGGAGCCCAACCAGTCCAGTTTAAACCCTCTGCGGAACAGTGAAGTGCGTGTCCGTGACAATCAATACAAGCATGGGAAAACACCGATGAGCTCCTCTGAATGTGCCGGCAGCTTTGACAATCTGCAGAACTACAGCGGAGCCCAAACCGGAGAAAAGATATTCAGCTGTTCGTTTTGTAGTAAAAAGTATTCGCTGAAGCAACATCTGAGGCGACACATGAGCGCGCACACGGGGAAGAAGCAGTTCATTTGTTCCGTTTGCGGTAAAACGTTCACAGACCAGTACAACCTGAGACGACACTTGACCGTCCACACGAAGGAGAAACCATTCAGTTGTTCCGTTTGTAGTAAAACATTTAAAGACCAGAGTAATCTGAGACGGCACTTCTTGACCGTCCACAGAGGGGAGAAACCATTCAGTTGCACGTTTTGTAGTAAAAGGTTCACGCAACACAGCGACATGAGGCGACACTTAACCGTCCACACGGGGGAGAAACCGTTCAGTTGTTCGGTGTGTAGTAAAAAATTCACACAACACAGCGATCTGAGGCGACACATGACCGTCCACACGGGAGAGACTATTCAGTTCTTCAATTTGTAGGAGAGGATTCGCAAAACATAGGATCCCTTCACACTTCCTTTTCACGGGGGGACAGATCAGTCACGCCTCTGGGCCAGCAACGGACGCAGTCGCAGAGCTGATACCTGCGTGAACGGGACTGCTGGCAGCCACGGGAGGGTTAAAAAAAAGTGACAGAGCAGTGTTCGAAGTAGCTGCGTGTCAAAAAGGGAAAATCTGAAAATACATTTGACTCTCAACGCAAAGGAGAAACAATTCTCTCGCAGCATCTCCGATCAAAGCTTCACTCTGCTCGACACATGAACGAAAACACAAGTGAGTCGGTGAGAGAGCAGCAGAAAGAAGCCGCAGAGGTACTTGCTGTAAAGAGCATCTCGTATCATCTCGTTTATTTACCTCAGTTATCGGTGTTTCTCACTCATCTCTGCGTTAGTTTGGTTTGTTACGCTGCTGTGTTTCTCTCGGTCGATGTGGTCAGGGGCTGAGTTTGATTCAGTTGCTGTGGATTCAAAGCTGTGTTAGCTGTGTGACGGCGTAGCTCCTCCCACCGATCTCCTGAAGCAAAGCAAACAAACAGCCAACAAGAGGACCGAGCAGGACCAACCCCAGGGTCATCACACTGCACACACACACACACACACACACACACACGCACAAGAAGTATTTTATTCCCTATGCCGCACAGACATTAAACAAAGACTGAACTGCATCAGGGAACACGTGTTATCTCTCATTGATAACTGTATTGTTTGCTGCTACCTGCCCCTTCACACTACTTTACACTCTATAGCTTATATGCGTAGGTTTTTAACAGTATTGTATCTGCCCTTTGGTATTTTTGGGCGAAGCCAACGACAAATGGAGGTGGACGCTAAAGTGCATCACTGGTTTAAGTTATTGCAGTATTATTACTGGGGAAAGCCGATTAAGTATAGTTGGAAATGTCAAGCGTGCAGTTGTGTACTGTGTAAAATATAAAGGAGAGAGAGAGAGAGGGTGAGAGAGGTCTGGGGTGGGATTTGGAGGGGTGCCAGGAAGAAATGGAGATGTTATCACGGTCACGCAACGCAAAGAAGAGCGCAGACGGGTTCAGATGTGAAAACAACCGATGACACTCGCGTGTGAACTGCTGTCCTCTCTGAAAGTGACATCAGTGTCCCCACTTTTCTTCTGGAAACATCCTTTGATTTGACTTTCAAACCATCACAGACTCAAATCTCCTGCTCCACGTGTGTCTGTCGTCAGACTCCTGACAGCTACACACACACACACACACACACATACTTTCTTTTGCTTCTTTTAGTTAATTTCTAGTTTCTTTTCTTTCTGATTTTTGTTTATAAATCCGTGTGAATGTGCCTGCAGCCTCTCAGAGTGGATAGTTCTGCCGTTCTCTTCCACAAGAACAACTCAGAAATCATCTCATCTTCAGCCTCTTATCCGGGGTCGGGTCTCGGGCGCAGCAGCTCCAGCAGGGGACCCCAAACTTCCCTTTCCCGGGCCCCATTAACCAGCTCTAACTGGGGGATCCTGAGGCGTTCCCAGGCCAGTGTGGAGATCTAATCTCTCCACCTGGTCCTGGGTCTTCCCCGAGGCCTCCTCCCAGCTGGACGTGCCTGGAACACCTCCCTAGGGAGGCGCCCAGGGTTCATCCTTACCAGATGATCCTGAACCACCTCAACTGGCTCCTTTCAACACAAAGGAGCAGCGGCTCTACTCCGAGTTCCTCACGGATGCTGAACTTCTCCCCCTCTCTCTAAGGGAGACTCCAGACCCCCTCCTGAGGAAACACATTTCACACGCTTGGACCTGGACCTGGTTCTTTGGGTCCTGACCTGGACCTGGTTCTTTGGGTCCTGACCCAGCTTTCATGACCTCAGGTGAGGGTAGGAACCAGGACTGAGGGCAGATCCAGAGCTTTGTCTTCCTCAGCTCTCTTTTCGTCACAACGGTGCGGTAGAGCGACTGCAGCTCCGCCCCCGCTGCTCCGATTCTCCGGCCAAACTCACGCTCCATCGTCCCCTCACTCGTGAACAAGATCCCGAGGTACTTGAACTCCTTCACTTGGGGTCAGGACTCATTCCCTACCTGGAGTAACAATCCACCGGTTTCCTGCTGAGAGCCGTCAGAAATCCTTTGACTTGACTATGACTTGATAATGATAATGCCTTTTGTTTCTAATGTTTATTTATCAAACTTCATTGATGGTTCACTACAGTTTTATGGTACTCGAGTTATTATTGGTCTTTTCTCTGGAGCGGTACGCCCAGAGATGAATGAAGGAAACTAAAATCACACATTTTAATGTAATAATTATATGAATCATGAGCCGCAGCAGAAGCACCAATGAAGCTGCAGGGACTCTCTGGCCTTTTTAGTTCTGACGGAAAGATCTGGATCAACAAAGTTCAGCTTAAATCCGTCAGGTTTAAAGGTCACTCTTGAACCCAGGTGTGGGTGGTGGTTAGCACCGTCGCCTCACAACAAGAGGGTTCCTGGTTCGAATCCATCCATTCATGCATTCATTCATTCATTAGTTCATTCATCCATTGGTCCATTCATTTATCCATCCACGCATTCATTCATTCATGCATTCATTCAGTCATATTGGCGCGCGTCACTTCTATCTCAGTTATTAAAACACTTGATCTGAGGAAAGTTGTGTCCGCGCATCTTTCTTTCTTTTTTCCCATTTCATGACTTTTACATTCATTGATTAGTTTCCAATAACGCAGGACTGAGTTAATAGAAACTTCTGTAATAACGCTTTTATTTTGGAATGTGACCCGGAAGTGATCGCTTCACAGAGCGGAAGTGGAGCCGGTGTAGCAGTGAGAGCAGCAGCCGCGAGTGGAAACACGAACGTTTGAGTGTAAACACTGAAAAAGCGTCAGTGTTGAACCTGCGCGCGCCTGTGTGTGTGTGAGTGTGTGTGAAGATGTCCCGACTCCACGACCTCAAGGTCTTCATCAACCAGCGCCTCACTGCGGCTGCGCACGAAATCTTCGCCCATGTGGAGCGAACAATAACCGAGTATGAGGAAGAGCTGGACCGGCGGCACCGGGACCAGCTGGACCGGCGGCACCGGGACCAGCTGGACCAGGTTTTTACACCTGAGAAGAGTCTGTGGAGGCAAACAGGTTCGTGGTCTTTGTCCCGCTGGAAACAGCTTTACTCATAAAGGGGTTGTGCTAAGCTAACGTTAGCTAACCCCCCCAATACACACACACACAGGCTGTTAGCAGCTAGCTGATGCTAACAGGCTGCCAGGTTCACTTCAGGACATTCACAGAAAGATGTTTTATGAATAAAAAGTATCAGAATAAAAACTATTTTGTATTTAAACCTTTTAATTTAATCATGTTTAACCATAATTGTTGTGCAGCATGAAGAAAACAGTCCTCATGTATCACAGTGCTTGTTTTTGAATAATAATTAATATATATATTGATTTTTTTTGCAAAAGCTAACCCTAGGTCAAAAACACCTGGCAGCCTGTTAGCATGAGCTAGCAGACGGCACACACACACACGCACACGCACACGCACACACACGCACACACACACACTCACACACACACACTCACACACACACTCACACTCACACTCACTCACTCACTCACTCACTCACTCACTCACTCACTCACACACACACACACACACACACACACACACACACACACACACACACACTCTCTCTCTCTCTCTCTCACTCACTCACTCACTCACTCACTCACTCACTCACTCACACACACACACACACTAGCTGAACAGGCCGTATCTGCATGGGCTTTCTCAGCAGGTGTGTCTGGTGTTGGAGAAATGCTGAAAGAGTTCATAAAGTCCCAGTGTCACACGTACGTACGTAAGTCAAAAGGTCACGCTACACGCACGTTTGTTCCCCAGGATGTTGCACAGACACAATCATAAGCAAACATGGTTATTAGTTATCTTACCTTGCAAGAAGCATCACATCTAGAAATCATTTTACAGTTACAGAGACGATACAATAAGGTACATAAATAAATAAAAAATAATGCTTTATTATTATTCATAATTTGGTTTGTCCCAAAACAATTTTGCAATTCAATTTTGATGTGATTCAAATTCAGTCGAGCTTTTTAAAATGTGGCTTTGTGGAAGTGAAGCGTAGAATAAAAACGTTAACAAACCACTAAACTTTAGACGGGTTTGAATTCTCCTCTTTCCGTTCTAACGTTAGAGAAAGAGAAATAGGTCGATTGTTGTTGTTATTATTTTTAAGATAACATGAATTATCTCTGATCGGATCATCGTGTAATCTAGTGCAGTGGCAGCCTATCTGCCACTTTTGCAGGACATGAAAGTTCCTGTACTCGTGCTCGTCAGAAGGCAATTAACTCCAAAAGCAGATCCAAGAAGGACTCGATCGAAGCCCATCGAATGCTCCGGTTTATTATCCACCAATAAACCACGCTGAACAAAAGCAAATTCCAGTCTGTCGCCTCAAACTCACTGACAGAAAAGAGTTTCTTAGGCCTGAAATGACGTCAGCTACGGTCAGAGAAGTGTAGCTCCCGTCCTGCCCTGATCACTTAATAACAACCCCCACCAACGCACACATGGCTGACTTTACCACAGTTCTCAACAGTTCACCGTGCTTTACGGCAGCATCAGCTTTTGGTAGCGTGCCAAAATAAGAGCACATTAAAATCATAACTACTAAAAGACATTAATTACATAAAATAGAAAACAAAAATATCACTTATGATCCAGATTCGAATCCCGGGCTGGGGCCCTTCTGTGTGTAGTTTGCATGTTGTCCCCGTGTCTGCGTGGGTTTTCTCCGGGTTCTCCGGTTTCCTCCCACAGTCCAAAGACGTGCAGGTGTTCGGTTCATTGATGACTCTAAATCACCCGTAGGTGTGAATGGTTGTCTGTCTCTGTTCGTCTCTATGTGTCCTGTGATAGACTGGCGTCCTGTCCAGGGTGGACCCCGCCTCACGCCCGATGTCAGCTGGGATCGGCTCCAGCCCCCCGCGACCCCGACAGGGACAAGCGGTTGAAGATGAATGAATGAATGAATTATATATATTTACTAATTAGGCATAAAATGTAAACATAAGCCCAATGTTATGCATGGCTCTAACAACCAGCTTATGTTTTACTACCAGGGAAGGGGAAAGTAGGCCGAGGGTCTGTCAGGCACCACGTTTGTTCAGACTGGAGCTCAGTATGTGTGATATCTGTTTCCAATCTCTTCTTGCTGTTTAATATTATCAAGCTCGACTTAAATGTAAACTTGTAGTTTCATTGTGTGCTTCTGTGTTTCAGTGCTTCCTGCAGACGACCAGCCAATGTTGATGCGAGCAGAGGTCCGCGCTGAGCAGCAGGAGGCTCCAGAGCCGCCACATATTAAAGAGGAGCAGCAGGACTTCTGGACCGGTCTGGAGGGAGAGCAGCCTCGAGGTCCCGGTATCACCGAGTTCCCATCCACTTCTGTCCCTGTGAAGAGTGAAGACGACGCAGAGATCCCTCAGTCCTCACAGATGGAAACAGAAGCCGACGAAGAGGACCGCGGAGGACCGGAACGGGATCCAGTTACATATTTTCAACCCGACAGCGACAGTGTTGATAGTGACTTTTGGAAGGAGACCAGGAAACGCCCGTCTGGTATCGGGACCGGAGCCACTTCAGAGCCTGAGACCGATGACAGTGAAGATTGGAAGAAGAGCAGAGAACCCCAGTCGGGTTTAAAGTCTCTGAAGAATGAAGACGCCCCCGTCGGCGAGTCCAGATGTCGTGCCGTCACAGTCAAGACCGGCGGCGGCTCGGGTAGAAAGAAATCATTTAGCTGCGTCATGTGCGGGAAAAGGTTTACCACCAAGGGAGACCTGAGGAGACACGTCCGATCCCACACAGGAGAGAGACCCTTCAGCTGCTCCGTCTGCAGGAAGTCTTTCACGCAAAGTGGGAATTTACACCGGCACATGGTTCTCCACACGATCAGGGAACCGTTCCGCTGCTCGGTCGTCTGCAGCTTGTGTGACCAAAAGTTCACGTCGATCTATAAACTCAGGAACCACAGCTGTGTCGTTCGTCAGTCGGCTTCAGCAAACCCGAACTGAAGGGGACCGAGCGGTGGAGGCTCCGGCCGGCAGCTCAACTGAACAGATGGAGACAAGCTGATAGAGAGGGCAGCGGTGGACCAGAACCAGCCAGGAACTCCCATCCACACAGACCTTTAGAACCAGATACTGAAGACACTGTTGGCTTTTGGAAGGAGAACGCCTTCAGGTGTCAGTCAGCAGCTGAATGGATGAAAACAACAACATTTAATGTGATCCACATTATGGATTTTGCAGAAAGTACTTGTCATCCATCCATCATCTTCAACCTCTTGTCCCTGTCAGGGTCGCGGGAGCGGATCCCAGCTGACATGGGGCGTGAGGCGGGGTCCACCCTGGACAGGACGCCAGTCTATCACAGGACACATAGAGACGAACAGAGACAGACAACCATTCCCACTCAGTCAAAATGTAGGGCGCACTCACACCGTCCATCCGTACCGTGCCCAAACACGTTTCACGGCTAAAGTCTGGTTCCTTTGACCAGTGTGAGTGCAACCGTACCACGTCTAGGAGCGGCACGCTTGCCGTCCACGGCCCGTTTGGGAGAGGTAGGCTTTTGTAAAGCACGTTTGCACGTGTACGAGCACGAGCGTGCGCACGTGTACGAGCACGAGGCCTACGGCGGTTCTGAGGTCATTTCCTGTGCGCCTGTTGGGACGTAGAAAAAAGAAGGTGGGACCATGCGCGGACATTTCAAACAATGGCGGCGAAAGGTTCACGTTGGTGTGATGCGGAGGTGGAGTGTTTACTGCAGATTTGGTCGATGAAAAGATTCAAAAACAGTCGACAAGACGCACAAAAACTCCGAGGTCTACGGAAAGATCTGGAAACAAAGCCACGCATCGCCATGACGTCATCAATGCGTGTGACGTGTTACGGCGTGATGACGTATAGGCAGCAAGAAGCATTCTCCGAGGCCCAGGTAGTGTGAGTACAAACGGGCCTGGAGGGGGGACAAGGACCCTAAAGCACGGGGCACGGGACGGAGACACAGTGGGAGGGCGCCCTTAGAGTCATCAATGAAACTAACACGTCTTTGGACTGGGAGGAACCCATTTGATTGGGTTAGGGTTACACAAAAAGTCTTGTCGTCCTTTTCTGTCAGCTTGCGCAACACGCACATCGTGAAAGACACTCTGGGATGTTTTGAGAATCAGGAGAAAGCTGCTCATCAGAATCAGAATCAGAAATCCTTTAATAATCCCAGGAGGAAATGGTTTTTGTTTCAAACTCCAGCTACACAAACAACATATTTAACAGCAACAATATTCTACAGATAACATAGATTTGTAAAAACAGAATATAAAACTGTATAAAATATCAAAATTACAATGGTAATATATACAGATCAAAGGTACTGTAATGTGCAAAGAACCGTAAAAATGTGTAAAGAACAGATTGTTTATGATTGAGTCCGTATCACAGAGAGGAGGTGACAGACTCTCTAAAGCAGGGGTGCCCAATCCTGCTCCTGGAGGGCTACTGCCCTGCATGTTTTAGGTTTCTCCCTGCTCCAACACACCTGAGTCTAATGGTTATCAAACCTTCGACGAGCTTCAGCTGCTTGATAACAAGCACATCATTAGACTCAGGTGTGTTGGAGCAGAGAGAAACCTAAAACATGCAGGGCAGTAGCTCTCCAGGAGCAGGATTGGGCACCCCTGCTCTAAAGGATGCGTTGTGCATCTGGGTGCGAGGAGTCTCCTGCTGAAGGTGCTCCTCTGCTGGGCCAGTGTGTCGTAGAGAGGGTGGGAGACCTGGTCCAGGATCGACCGGAGCCTGGACAGCATCCTCCTCTCTGCCACGGTCCTCGGGGTGTCCAGCTCCTCCCCCACGACATCAGCAGCCCTACTGATCAGTGTGTTCAGTCTGTTGGTGTCTGCGACCTTCAGCCCACTGCCCCAGCGTGTCACAGTGAAGAAGATCACACTGGAAACAGACTCATTAACATCCTCAGCATCGTCCGGCAGATGTTAAAGGACCTCAGCCTCCTCAGGAACAAGAGTCGACTCTGGTCCTTTTTGTGCGTTTCTAGACCAGTTCAACTTATTATTGAAGTTCACCCCCAGGTACTTCTACTCCTCTACAGGGTCCACAGGGACCCCCTGGGTGGAGACAGGGTCCACAGGGACCCCCTGCTGGGTGGAGACAGGGGTCACAGGTGTGTTCACCCTCCTCAGATCCACTACGAGCTCCTTTGTTTTAGTCACGTTGAGCTGCAGATGATTCCCTGACCCCCAGGGACTTAAACTCCTCGACATAAAAACATTACTATTGTAAGTTTTAAGTGGTGTCTTTTGTGTTCAGTTAAAAGTTCAATACTTCATTTAGTGATATGACATTTTAAGATAAAGGGCTGCGTTCATGATGTAGAGACATTTCAGTCCTTTTGGTTCCACAGTGCCCAGAGTCTTTCCTTCATTTCAGATCAGGGCTGAAGCAACAAACAACCGAATCAGTCATATTAGTAAATGTCAACAGTGTCCTGCTGTGATGAGGGGCCCGTTACCTCCAGTGTGTGTGAATTTGTCCGTGCACGAGTTCAGTGTCGTATCTTTATTTCGAAATTGCGATCCACTCGATAGTCACGTTTGTTTTACTCCTCTACATAAAAACATTACAGTTGAGGTGGTTCAGGATCATCTGGTAAGGATGAACCCTGGGCGCCTCCCTAGGGAGGTGTTCCAGGCACGTCCAGCTGGGAGGAGGCCTCGGGGAAGACCCAGGACCAGGTGGAGAGATTAGATCTCCACACTGGCCTGGGAACGCCTCAGGATCCCCCAGTTAGAGCTGGTTAATGTGGCCCGGGAAAGGGAAGTTTGGGGTCCCCTGCTAAAGCTGCTGCCCCCGAGACCAGACCCTGGATAAGAGGCTGAAGATGAGATAAAAACATTACTTGTTTTAAGTGTTGTCTTTTGTGTTCAGTTAAATGTTAAATATTTTCTTTCTTATTTTACTTTATTTTTAAGAGGTCATGAGTTTTACAGTATATATGGAAAAAATTGATCGATATTAACGACATACGTTTGAAGAGAGAGGGCTGCGTTTAAGAGGTAGAGACATTTAAGTCCTTGTTCCATGTCCTGTTGTGATGAGGGGCCACTTAGTCCACATGAGCCCGTTTCCTCCAGTGTGTGTGAATTTGCACGAGTTCAAGGAGAAAGTCGGTTTTGTCATGGCACATATTTATTTCACTATTGCGATCCACTTGAAATTTGGACAAAAGCTTCTCTCCAAACTGAGTCGGTTGAATAAATAAAAGTCGGAGTGTTTTCCAAACATGAAAGGATTTAATAAAGGAAACATGAGACCTGAAGGAGCTGCTTCATTCATTTCAAGCTAAGAAGAAGAATTCCTTTATTTGTCCCGCAATGGGGAAACTCAATTTTCACTCTATTATTATTTTTTCATGTTACACACACAGGTCCGAAATACACACGCACGCTCAGACAGGACCTTTATACATGCAACTAATGGAGAGATGTCAGAGCGAGGGGGCTGCCAGTGACCGGCGCCCCGAGCAGTTGGGGGTTTGGTGCCTCGCTCAACAGCCCCTCAGCAGGGGGCAACCGGCACCTCTCCAGCCACCAGTCCACGCTTCATTCATGGTCCACACAGGGACTCGAACTTGCAACCATCCGGTTCCCAGCCAAGTCACCACTTTCAAAATCTTGAAAGTGCTTGAATTTTACATTAAAAAAGGTGCACGAACCCTGGTTGGTGTTTATTATATATTTATTTTTATTTATTTATCTGTCTTTTTTTTAGCTCCAGCACAGTAGGTGGATGTAGTGAACATTTAGAGATGGGCGCCACCAGAACAAGAACAAGAAGAAGAATGGGAGAAGAAGGAGAAGAATGGAGGAGAAGAAGAATGGGAGGAGAAGGAGAAGAAGAAGTAGAAGAAGAATGGGAGGAGAAGGAGAAGAAGAAGTAGAAGAAGAATGGGAGGAGAAGAAGGAGAATGGGAGGAGAAGAAGTGGAAGAAGAACGGGAGGAGGAGAAGGAGAATGGGAGGAGAAGAAGTAGAAGACGAAGAATGGGAGGAGAAGAAGAAGTAAAAGAAGAATGGGAGTAGGAGAAGAAGGAGAATGGGAGGAGAAGAAGAAGAATGGGAGGAGAAGAAGTAGAAGAAGAATGGGAGGAGGAGGAGAATGGGAGGAGGAGAAGAAGAATGGGAGGAGGAGAAGAAGAATGGGAAAAGGAGGAGAAGAAGTAGAAGAATGGGAGGAGGAGAAGAAGAATGGGAGGAGAAGAAGTAGAAGAAGAACGGGAGGAGGAGAAGGAGAATGGGAGGAGAAGAAGTAGAAGAAGAAGAATGGGAGGAGAAGAAGTAAAAGAAGAATGGGAGTAGGAGAAGAAGGAGAATGGGAGGAGGAGAAGAAGTAGAAGAAGAATGGGAAGAGAAGAAGAAGAAGAATGGGAGGAGAAGAAGTAGAAGAAGAATGGGAAGAGAAGTAGAAGAAGAATGGGAGGAGGAGAAGAAGTAGAAGAAGAATAGGAGATGAAGAAGAAGAACCAAGATGGCAGTCCGGACTTTTATTTTGAAGCTCAAAATCGAATCTGCCCCGGAAGCAGTATTCCTCACTTTGGCTGACGTCACACTGTGATCAAGATGGCGTCCTGCTCAGACGTGTGTTTGGAAAGTGTGTGTGAGCTGCAACAGCTCTGATCATCACCGCCTCTGTGTGTCTGAATGAACTTCACCTTTTATTCTGAAGGTTTCACCTTTTATTCTGAAGGTTTCACCGCGGACTCATCTCCAGGGAGACACAGGGACATCCGTGTTAGCTTAGCATGCTAGCTGTGAGTTAGCACCATGAGTGCAGTGCAGACGGTGAGAGCGTTGGTGCAGCAGCGCCTGACTGCGGCCGCTGCAGAGACGTTTGGGCTGTTTGAAAGAACCATAGCAGAGTACGAGGAGGAACTCTGCCGCTCACAGGAGGAGAACGAGCGACACCGGAAGCTGCTGGACGCTGTTTCCGGTCCTCAGCTGCGGCTCCACACTGCAGGTTTGTAAACAAATGAACTAAAGCAGGGTGTCAAAGTGATCCAGTAAAGAGTCGCTGTGGCTGCAGGTTTTCATTCCAACAAATCAACTGTGTGAAGACAGTTCAGGTGAGTAAGTCTAGGCTTGTTTTTGATTGGTTGGAATGAAAACCTGCAGCTACAGCGACTCTTTACTGGATCAGTTTGACACATGTGAACTAAAGTATTCGCCGTGTTCCATAAAATCAGCTTGACCTGACTTTTAAAACCCCCTCGATGACAGGGAGGAGCTGTGTGGCAGTGGGGAAACTATTCTAAGTCATGATACAGTCGTAAAAGTGGGGCAGTAGGAGGGGTCGCCGGTGTTCCCAGGCCAGTGTGGAGATCTAATCTCTCCACCTGGTCCTGGGTCTTCCCCGAGGCCTCCTCCCAGCTGGACGTGCCTGGAACACCTCCCTAGGGAGGCGCCCAGGGTTCATCCTTACCAGATGATCCTGAACCACCTCAACTGGCTCCTTTCAACGCAAAGGAGCAGCGGCTCTACTCCGAGTTCCTCACGGATGCTGAACTTCTCCCCCTCTCTCTAAGGGAGACTCCAGACCCCCTCCTGAGGAAACACATTTCACACGCTTGGACCTGGACCTGGTTCTTTGGGTCCTGACCCAGCTTTCATGACCACAGGTGAGGGTAGGAACCAGGACTGAGCGGTAGATCCAGAGCTTTGTCTTCCTCAGCTCTCTTTTCATCACAACGGTGCGGTAGAGCGACTGCAGCTCCGCCCCCGCTGCTCCGATTCTCCGGCCAAACTCTTCTTCTGGCTGTCGGTACCTGACCACCGGTGTCCACCACAGTGTTGGAGGGTTACCGCCCCTTGAGGCCCCTGAGACCTTGAGGCCACAGCTCACCGCTGCAGCTTCAGCAATGGAAGCTTTGAACATCGCCCACTCCGGTTCAATGCCCCCAACCTCCACAGGGATGCCGGAAAAACTCCGCCAGAGGTGTGAGTTTAAGGTCTCTGGGACAGGGGCCTCCTCCAGATGTTCCCAGTTCACCCGCACTACTGGTTTGGGTTTACCCGGTCTGTCCAGAACCTTCCCCATCCTCTGACCCACTCATCCCCAGATGGTGATCAGCTGACAGCTCTGCCCCTCTCTTCACCCGAGTGTCCAAAACATCCGGCCTCAGATCAGATGATACAATCACAGACTGGATCCTGGACCTTTGGCCTAGTGTGCTCTGGAACCAGGTCCACTTCTGAGCCTCCTTCTGTTCCAACATGGTGTTTGTTAAAGAGGATCCAGGACCAGCACACAAGTCTAACACCAGACGCTGGGGTTTAGATCAGGGAGGCCGTTCCTCCCAATCAGCCTCTCGAGGTGTCTCCATCGATGCCCACGTGGGCGTTGAAGTCTCCCAGCAGGACTCTGGAGTCCCCTACTGGAGCCCCATGCAGGAAATTCAGGGTCTCCAAGAAGGCCGAATACTCTGAACTGCTGTTTGGTGCATAAGCACAAACAAGAGTTGAGTCGTAAGGAGGCGACCCTCTCGTCCACCGGGGTGAACTCCAACACTGCGGCACTCAGCCGGGGGTTTGTGAGTATCCCCACACCTGCCCGGCGCCTCACACCCTGGGCACCTCCAGAGAAGAACAGGGTCCAACCCCTATCCAGGAGTATGGTTTCAGAACCGCGACTGTCGGGAGATAAGTCCCACCAGATCTAACTGGTAGCGCTCCACCTCCCGCACAAGCTCCATCTCCTTCCCCGACAGAGAGGTGACGCTCTAAGTCCCCAGAGCCTCTGCTGCCCGGGTCTGGTCCGTCGAGGCCCCTCACCTTCACTGCCACCCGTGCAGCAGTTCCTCCTGCGAGTGGTTGGCTCACAGGTTGATAAATGTGATGTTACACACAGAAACTATGACAACAGGAGGTTTGAGTGGTCACTAATGTGTCTGTGTTCCTGGTTTCCTGCAGACGTCCAGCAGCTGTTGGCGGTTAAAGAGGAGGTTCCTCCTGAGCAGCAGAGGAAACACATCAAAGAGGAACAGCAGGACTTCTGGAGCAGTCAGGAGGGAGAGCAGCTTCAGGACCACGATCTCACCAAGTGCCCATCCACTTCTGTCCCTCGGTCCTCACAGCTGAGAGCGTTGGTGCAGCAGCGACTGACTCTGGCTGCTGCAGAGACGTTTGGGCTGTTTGAAAGAACCATAGCAGAGTAC
The DNA here is from genome assembly GCF_963691815.1 of Echiichthys vipera. Taxonomy (NCBI): domain Eukaryota; kingdom Metazoa; phylum Chordata; class Actinopteri; order Perciformes; family Trachinidae; genus Echiichthys; species Echiichthys vipera. Next base: position 28,353,736 of record NC_139838.1, read on the forward strand.
GAGGAGCAGCTCTGCCGCTCACAGGAGGAGAAGGAGCGACACCGGAAGCTACTGGACGCTGTTTTTAACCCTCAGCTTCGGCTCCACAGAGCAGGTTTGTTCCCTTTACCTTTCTGCACAGAAGCTCAGGACGCACTCACACTGTTCCTCTGTACCGTGCCCAAGCAAGTTTCACGGCAAAGTCTAGTTCGTTTGACCAGTGTGAGTGCAACCGTATCGCGTCTAGGAGCGGCACGCTTGCCGTCCCCGGCCCGTTTGGGAGAGGTCGGCTTTTGTAAAGCACGTTTGCACGTGTACGAGCACGAGCGTGCGCACGTGTACGAGCACGAGGCCTACGGCGGTTCTGAGGTCATTTCCTGTGCGCCTGTTGGGACGTAGAAAAAAGAAGGAGGGACCATGCGCAGACATTTAAGACAATGGCGGCGAAAGGTTCACGTTGGTGTGATGCGGAGGTGGAGTGTTTAGATCTGGAAACAAAGCCACGCATCGCCATGACGTCATCAATGCGTGTGACGTGTTAAGGCGTGATGACGTATAGGCAGCAAGAAGCATTCTCCGAGGCCCAGGTAGTGAGAGTACAAACGGGCCTGGAGGGGGGGACAAGGACCCTAAAGCACGGGGCACGGGACGGAGCTTTCCTCCAGTCTAAGCAGAGTGAAGTGTGGGTTGATAGGCGTACGACAGCCAGGTCATTTGTTTCTATGAGGCTGGAGGTTAATTATCTTCGCTGCTGTGTTTGAGATTTGGAGGAGTTTGTTTCTGCTGGTGACGGTGAGCAGGGTGAAGGTTGGATGATGCTTTTGTAGAGGAGTAGGAGTGGGTGGGGGGCCACAGACGGTGATTTCAGTTTCCATACAATGTAGAGTCTTTGCTGTGCACGTTTGTGTGTGGTGATGACGTTCTTTAAAGCTGAGTTTGTGGTCTACGGTGAGTCGTAGGTATTTGAAATTACCGACCTGTCCAACTAGTCGTCCTTTGATGGATGTGTGACTGAGTGTAGGAGATGTCTTGGATGTGTGTTTGACCATTTCCTTTGTTTTGTTGATGGTTTTATTCTGTTCCGCAGACGTCCAGCTGCTGTCTGTGGTTAAAGAAGAGGTTCCCCTTGAGCAGCAGGAGTGGAGCTCCGGTCTGGACCAGGAGGACCCAGAGCCCCCACACATTAAAGAGGAACAGGAGGAACTGTGGACCAGTATGGAGGGAAAGCAGCTTCAAGGTCCGGAGGAGGCTGATATCAAAATTGAATTCACTTCTCTTCTTGTGAAGAGAGAAGAAGACGATGATGAAGAGAAACCTCAGTCCTCACAGATGGAAACAGAAGCTGATGGAGAGGACTGTGGAGGACCAGAACCAGTTAGGAACCCAGATCCAGTTAGACATCCAGAACCTGGTCCTGATGAGGATCCTGGAGAGTCTTCTGAACCTGAGACTGATGACAGTGATGATTGGAAGAAGACAAAGGAGCATCAGTCACGTCTAACCTCTCTAGAAAACGCTGAAGTTCCCGTCATTGATCACAGATGTCATGCCAGTGAGAAACCATTTAGCTGTTCTGAGTGTGGGAAAATATTTGACACAGAGAAATCTCTGAAGAGACACGTGAGAACTCACACAGGAGAGAAACCGGTGAGCTGCTCAGTTTGTCATAAAGGATTCACACGGAGCGATAGTTTGAAGGCGCACATGAGACTCCACACAGGAGAGAAACCCTTCAGCTGCCCCGTCTGTAATAAAGAATTCCTGTGGAACAGCAATCTAAAGAAACACATGCACATTCATACGGGAGAGAAACCTTTCATCTGCTCAGTCTGTAATAAAATCTTTACATTAGGGGAAAGGTTGAAGAGACACATGAGAACGCACACAGGAGAGAAACCTTTCAGCTGCTCCGTGTGTGAGAAATCATTTGCACAGAGGGGACATTTAAAGAGCCATGTGGAGATGCACACAAGGGAGAAGTCTTTCACCTGCGCACTTTGTAATCATGGATTCACGCAGACTGCACAGCTCAAGAGACACATGAGAACCCACGCTGGAGCAAAACCAACCAACCAAATATCTTATGCACAGAGTGGAAATCCAACGACACACTCGAGATGCCACACAGGTACGTTTTCCCCGGTTAGGTGGGTGTGTCAGAGGTGGTAACCAATCAGCAGAGACATGCACATGAACTTGTTAGAGCTGGACACACCCCAGGCTTGTTTATCAAGTGTATGCCCACCGTCGTCGTGTGAACGCCTAGCACTGATGCGATTGTTAGATAGTGAAGCAAGATAACCACAAGATAGTGATCTGATCTGTTCTGATGTCGCCTAGATGGAGACAACTCACTGAGCCACAGTTCTCCGTTTAAATCTGAAACTGCATTTACTCGCAGAAGATTGTTTACAGTTCATCACATCCAGAAATTGTTCTGACTAACTATTGTTTCATTCTGTCCTGCAGACGTCCAGCAGCTGTCGGTGGTTACAGAAGAGGTTTCCACTGAGCAGCAGGAGTGGAGCTCCAGTCTGGACCAGGAGGACCCAGAGCCCCCACACATTGAAGGGGAACAGGAGGAACCGTGGACCAGTCAGGAGGGAGAGCAGCTTCAAGGTCTGGAGGCTGATACCAAGATTACGTTCTCTCCTTTCCCTGTGAAGAGTGAAGAAGAGGATGAAGAAGAGGAAACACAATCCTCACAGCTTCATCTAAGACAAACTGAACAGATGGAAACAGAAGCAGACGGGGAGGACTGCGGAGAACCAGAACCAGTTAGGAACTCAGATCCAGTTAGACATCCAGGACCTGGTCCTGATGAGGATCCTGGAGACTCTTCTGAACCTGAGACTGATGATAGTGATGATTGGAAGAACACAAAGGAACATCAGTCACGTCTAAGTTCTCTAGAAAATGATGAAGTCTCTGTCAGTGAACAGAGATGTCATGCCGGTGAGAAACCATTCGGCTGTTCTGAGTGTGGGAAAAGATTTGACACCGGGACACTTCTGAAGAGACACGTGAGAACTCACACAGGAGAGAAACCTTTCAGCTGCTCCGTTTGTACTAAAAGATTCACACGGAGGGAAAGTTTGAAGACACACATGAGAATCCACACGCGAGAGAAACCCTTCAGCTGCTCCGTTTGTAAAAAAGAAATCATGTGGAGTGGTGATCTGAAGAATCACATGAAAACTCACACAGGAGAGAAACCTTTCAGCTGCTCCGTTTGCAATAAAAGATTCTCACGGAGTGGAAATTTGAAGACACACATGAGTATCCACACACGAGAGAAACCGGTCGGCTGCTCAGTCCGCGAGAAATCTTTTATAGAAGGATGAAAGTTTGAAGACACACAGGAGGGAAACCGGTCAGCTGCTCAGTCCGTGAGAAATCTTTTATAGAAAGAGGAAAGTTTGAAGACACACAGGAGGGAAACCGGTCAGCTGCTCAGTCTGTGAGAAATCTTTTATAGAAAGAGGAAAGTTTGAGGACATAGAGGAGAAAAACCGGTCAGCTGCTGAGTCTGTAATAAAGAATTTAAGTGGAATGGTGATCTGAAGAGACCCATGAGGATCCATACAGGAGGGAAACCCGTGCGCTGCTCAGTGAGTAATGTACCAATAGATTTACACGGAGTGCAGCTGAAGACCCACGTGAACTCACACCTAGCGATGTCACCATAACGAAAATTAAGTAGTTGGCCAATTAATTTCAATACCACAATAAAGAAATTCTGCAATACCATTAACTTAAACACGAACCACGTTTTTAGGGAATTCACAAAATATTAAAGTGCCATTTCTATCTCTACCAGATATAAAGAATATAACAACAGAATAGAGGACAACTAACCATAGTGCAACATACACAGAGTACTTAGTTACTTTGACAGACATGGTGGTGGCAGGTGGTTAACGTTAAAACATAAAAATGTTTGCAAACTTCTGCAAAAGTATTTAGTTGATAAAACCGACTGAAGTGTAAAGAGGCGTGCTAACTGATTGGCCAAGGCTGCATTACTGCGAGGTGTAGGGTAACGTTAAACTTACACACAAACAACAACAATATTTTAATATAACAACAACAGTATTATACAGATAAAATATATTTGTAAAAATAGAATATAGGGCGGAGCTGCAGTCGCTCTACTGCACCATTGTGACCAAAAGAGAGCTGAGGAAGGCAAAGCTCTGGATCTACCCTCAGTCCTGGTTCCTACCCTCACCTGTGGTCATGAAAGCTGGGTCATGAGCGAAAGAACGAGAACGCGTGTACAAGTGGCCGAAATGGGTTTCCTCAGGAGGGGGTCTGGAGTCTCCCTTAGAGAGAGGGGGAGAAGTTCAGCATCCGTGAGGAACTCGGAGTAGAGCCGCTGCTCCTTTGCGTTGAAAGGAGCCAGTTGAGGTGGTTCAGGATCATCTTCCCCCTCTGGACGAGGAGGTTCTGTCTGAAAACCAGGTTCAGTGAGGAGAAAAGTTCATTATTCCACATGAACAATCAAATACATGTTTTTTACAATTATATACATGTATATTTTGATTTATTTTTAACAAGCAAATATGCATTTTATTTTATTTTTACAATGAAGTTCATGTATTTTTTATTTTTATTTCATTTTTTATAATCAAATACATGTTTTTTTCATATTTTAATGAAATACATGTATCTTTAGTTTTAATAAAACCCGTCAGAGCCCTACGAGCGTCTCCAGTGACGTCATGTCCGTTCCTTTTACCCTCGCAGCGGAACCGGATGTTACGTATCTATTGACTTCTCTCAAGATGGCGTCTGCGGTGAATGAAACTGTCTCAAACTTTAAAACATTTCTTGAGAACTTTATGTTGTTTTCTTGACAAAACGAGCTGATTAACAACGTGTCAGACTATCAGATGATGTTAGTCACGCGAGGATAACACGTGACAGGAACCGGAAATACCTTTAAACGCCCAACGACACCATTAGCATGCTAAGCTAAGCTAAGCTACAGAAGCAGAAGATGGACGCGGTCTTCGGTCGCTGCTCAGCTGAGACCAAAGGTACGAGTCCAGACTGAGTCCAGACTGAGTCTGTCAACAAACAAACAAACAAACAAACAAACAAACAAACACCGGGACAGTTTCTGACCAAGTATTTTATTTACCAACAGTTTGAACAACTCAGTTTGTTTATTATTTATTTTTTTAATAAACAAATATGTGTATTTTTTTTAAATACAACCTTATACATGTGTTCTTACTGTTTCCCACCCAATCCATGTTTATTCATTTTATATATATTTATTTTTTATATTAATATTTTCAAATAATCAAATACGTCTATTTAAAAAAAAAATACAACCCTACAGTGGACAGTTTATTTATTATATTCTATTAATTATAAATCAATTTTAAAAATACAATCATGTTCATGGTTTTTTATTTCACTTTTTACAATCAAATGCATGTTTTTTCTATTTTTACAATCAAATATATGGATTTTTATTTTTTTAACAATGACATACTTGAATTTTAATTTAGTTTATTTATTTTTGACCTTTGGATGTTGTTGTTGCTGCTGTGCTACAGATGGAGAGAAAGCTTCTATCTTTACTTCAACTCATCGTCTGAGCTTCTAGTTCATTGTGTTTTGGCTGCTATGAGCACATGAGCATTTTACCAAACCTTCCCCATAATGCCCTGTTATGACTTCTTGGTCCGATATAATAATAATAATAATACAGATGTAAGACTAAAATGTGTCCATGACAACAAACGTTTCCTTGGCTTTTCCACTTCTTGGTCAGTTTAATACATAGTGTTTTGATTAAGTGTGTGAGTAAATCATTGTTTTGCCTGCGGTAAAAACCCTTTTATCTACACGATCACTTACATGTGTGACGTGACCCATCAACCCCATGTTACTGCCCCTGTGTGGCGTGGTACTAAAACCCCAATATATACAGTATATATATATGAGTCATAGAATAAGCAGAACATGCCTGAAAGTAGTGGTGTCATTGTCTGTTTCTCATTATTCTCCACAGACGTCCAGCAGCTGACGGTGGTTAAAGAAGAGTTTCCCACTGAGCTGCAGGAGTGGAGCTCCAGTCTGGACCAGGAGGACCCAGAACCCCCTCACATTAAAGAGGAACAGGAGGAACCGTGGAGCAGTCAGGAGGGAGAGCTGCTTCAAGGTCTGGAGGCTGATATCAAAATTGAATTCACTCTTGTCCCTGTGAAGAGTGAAGAAGAGGAAGCTCCGTCCTCACAGCTTCATCAGAGACACACTGGAGAAAAAAGAGAGGCAGAGAGAACAGGAGCTGACGGAGAGGACCACGGAGGATCAGAACCAGCCAGGAACTCAGATCCAGAGAGTTTTTTACAAGCAGCTGCTCATGACGAGACCTCACGCTCCTCTGAATGTGACACAGAAGACAGTAGAGACTGGGAGGAGACCCGGGAACCTCAGTCCCACAAACACACCGGAGCTCAAACCCAAGCAAAAACATTCAGTTGCTCATTTTGTAGTAAAGAATTCACCCTGAAGCAACATCTGAGGCGACACCTGAGCGTCCACACGGGGAAGAAGCAGTTCATTTGTTCCGTTTGCGGTAAAACGTTCACAGACCAAAGTAACCTGAGGCGACACTTGACCGTCCACACGGGAGAGAAACCATTCAGTTGTTCCGTTTGCGGTAAAGGATTCACACAGCAGCAACACCTGAGACGTCACCTGACCGTCCACACGGAGGAGAAAAGGTTCAGTTGTTCGGTTTGCGGTAAAAAGTTCTCGCAGAAGGAGCATCTGGGGAAACACTCGACTGTCCACACTGGGGTGAAAGTATTTAGTTGTTTATGTTGCAGTAAAACGTTCGCGGACCAGAGCAACCTGAAACGACACCTGACCGTGCACACGGGGGAGAAAACGTTCAGTTGTTCAGTTTGTAGCAGAAGATTCAAGCGCCTCAGTCATCTGAGGCGACACATGAGCGTTCACAAGGAGGAGAAACCCCGTTAGCTGTGGAGGCTGGAATAGAAGATTCACCCAAAAGGACCCGTTCCATGAAGGATGCGGAGAAAAGCGGCGTTTAAAGTCCAAAACCTGACGTGAAGGAGCCTTAAAAGTCAGTCAGGGCTTAAAGGAAAACACCGGCTCACACAGTCGAGACACGTTCAGGTGGTCAAGATTCAATTCAGTTTTATTTATAGTGTCGAATCATAACACAGCACAGCTAAGGTTATAGATTATAAAAGCAGCAGGAAGCGTCATGCAGGACCACGGCAGCAGCAATGATCTGCACACAGGACCACGGCAGCAGGCACCGCCACCATCAGCAGAGACCTGCACACAGGACCACGGCAGCAGGCACCACCACCATCAGCAGAGACCTGCACACAGGACCACGGCAGAAGGCACCACCACCATCAGCAGAGACCTACACACAGGGCCACGGCAGCAGGCACCACCACCATCAGCAGGGACCTGCACACAGGACCACGGCAGCAGGCACCAGCACCATACAGACAGAGAGGAGAGAAGCTCAGAGGACCAGGAGCAGGATGATCCCCCGGCAGACTCGAACTACAGCAGCAGAATGAAGCAGAACAACAGCAGCTTAAAAATAACAACATTGCTCAGATCACCGCATGTGCACGCTGTTGTTAAGCAGCCGGAGAACTACGGGCTGTGCAATATGACGGTACGTATCTGATGACGATAGAAAAATGTCCATTATTTCATGTTTTACTCTATTGTTTGTATCACGGCGTTATAAACCGAGCACGTTACAGACTGAGGGCGCACTCACACTGTCCCTCCGCACCGCGCCAAACAGGTTTTGCGGGTAAAGCCCAGTGCGTTTGACCAGTGTGAGTGCAACCGTACCGCATCTAGCTGCTGCCAGCTGGGCGTCCACGGCCCGTTTGGGAGAGGTGGGCTTTAGTAAAGCACGTTTCCACGTGTACGAGCACAAGCGTGCGCACGTGTACGAGCACGAGGCCTACGGCAGTTCTGAGGTCATTTCCTGTGCGCCTGTTGGGACGTAGAAAAAAGAAGGAGGGACCATGCGCGGACATTTAAAACAATGGCGGCGAAAGGTTCACGTTGGTGTGATGCGGAGGTGGAGTGTTTGCTCCATACAGAAGGGCCCCAGCCGGGATTCAAACAGGGAACCCTCCCTGAAATGACCTTAATCATCATGTGAGATGTCGGTCTTATCACCCAGGCGGCGCGGTTAAAGCAGAGACCCCCTTGAGTCGGACGTTCGTTCAAACGCTTAAACAGATTCCAGCTGAAGAGGTCGTCCAGGAGGTCGTTTTCCCGGTACATGACTTTTATTCGCTCATCTCGCACGGCAGCGTGCGCCGAGCTTTGGTTCCTGGTCACGCGGGGTCGTTTGTGTGTCCCTGGTAACGATGTCACCCGCTGACAGGATGGCGGTTATCTCAGGACGTCAGCCGAGCGCTGAACTCTTCCAGAGTCCCACAGTTTGAAACGCTCACGGCTCTGATTGACTTTTTTAGTGTCTGAGAGGAAAGTAAACAAACGCCACGCTGGTGTGTGAGCACGGGGTCGCAGGGCGCCGGGGTCACTGTGTCAGAGGTGAACGGGGACTGTTGCTTTAGATTGACAGTGAAATGTGTGATTTGTACAAACGGAAGAATGAGGAAATACAGAATGAAGAAAGATGCGTTTGTAACTTGACATTGATCAAAGTTTATTGGTGATGATGAAAAATGCAAAGGTCGGGTCGAGATGATGCAGAATTGTGGTCGTTTTGCATCCTTGGTCCGTTTTTTGCTGATTTTTTATCGTGTTTTGGTCGTTTTGCTCTTTTTTTTTCTTGTTTTTCATGAGTTTCAGTCGTCGTTTGTGTCTCTGTGGGCGTTTTACGTCTAGTTTTAGTCCTTTTCCATTTCTTTGTAGACATTTTGCATTGTTTATATGTCTTTGTGGTCGTTTTGCATCCTTGGTCGATTTTTTGATGATTTTTTATCTTGTTTTGGTTGTTTTTCATCGAGTTTTAGTCGTCGTTTGTGTCTCTGTGGGCTTTTTACGTCTATTTTTAGTAATTTTGTTTTTCCTTGTGGTAATTTCGCTGCATCTTCATGTGGTCGTTTAGTTTATTTGAAAACAGGTACAGTGCACATTAATAACATTACTGTAAATGAGCCAGAATTAGCCAAGAGGCTTGTAGCGGCATGTGTCTGTCTTTGTCTGTCTTTTTGTGGTCGTGTTGTGTCTTTTTGTGGTGGTTTTGTGTCTTTTTGTGGTGGTTTTGTGTCTTTTTGTGGTCGTTTTGTGTCTTTTTGTGGTGGTTTTGTGTCTTTTTGTGGTCGTTTTGTGTCTTTTTGTGGTCGTTTTGTGTCTTTTTGTGGTCGTTTTGTGTCTTTTTGTGGTCGTTTTGTGTCTTTTTGTGGTTATGTGTCTGTTTGTGTCTTTTTCTGGTCTTTTTGTTTCTGTGTGTGTCTTTGAAGTTTGAAGATCATTCAAGACGCAAGACACGTCACACCACAGCGTGCAACGCAGACGCACAAATACAGAATGCATGCAACACATGCACAAAACACTAGTTTTAGTCCTTTTTCATTTCTTTGTAGACATTTGTGATTGTTAACAGTCGACAGTCTTTACAGGTATATGTGTTTTTTTCATCGTCTTCTGTCAGTCTACGTGTCTTTGTGGTCGTTTTGTGTTTTAACAAAGCTTGCATCATCCCCACACAAACTTTTCCCCGATCCATGAATTTCAGTGTGTTTTTATCTCCGGTTCAAGACGTGTCGTGTTGGCGGCTCGACACATGACGGAAACAGTGACACGCATTGATCGTCTGTTAAAGAGTCAGGAATGTGGAGTTATCAGCAGTGTGTTTGCTCTGTCTGCAGCATGTGGTGGTTGTTGTTGTTGTTGTTGTTGTTGTTGTTGTTGTTGTTGTTGTTGGTGACGGCAGCTGTGTGTTCCTCTGTCGTCCTCAGCCTCGTTGACTGCACTGACTGTTTTAGACCTGTGCTGGAGAAAAAGGTCATTTCTATGTATTTTTCTGCATTAATACTCAAATTTATCAACAACCATGTAAAAATAAAGCAACATGGACAAATAGAGCGGTTGCATTAAGAGACAACGTTCTTTTCTCTTTTGAAAATACCTTTTTGTGAATGTGGGACTTTAAAATACGAACAGATAAAACATGAAACACGTGAGTTTAACAAGAAAATACAACTTATTCTTTATGAATACAGTTTTAATTGAGTTTGCGTCGAGGATAGCTGGGAGGAGGCCTCAGGGAAGACCCAGGACCAGGTGGAGAGATTAGATCTCCACACTGGCCTGGGAACGCCTCAGGATCCCCCAGTTAGAGCTGGTTAATGTGGCCCAGGAAAGGGAAGTTTGGGGTCCCCTGCTAAAGCTGCTGCCCCCGAGACCAGACCCCGGATAAGAGGCTGAAGATGAGATGAGATGAGATGAGGGATAAACATCCTGTTCCTTTAAATCCTTTTTGCTGACTTACTTCTCTCTGGGATCTTTTTCCCAGTGTTACATTTGTGCGTTCACCGTATCGACTGATTGAAATCTGCGGCGCGTTCGTCTCCTGACTCTCCTCGGTCCAGCAGAGCAGAAGAACATCTTTGTGTTTCCCTTTTCCTCTCCAGCTGCAGCCTCCTGTAGTCTGCATGGCAACCGGGCGCAAGCTCAGGTATATTTATAAGCATCGACTGTCACCTTTTGTTTGCTGTCGATCTCTCTCTCTCTATAAAAGTTGCTCAATACAAGATGTGTATATATATGTATATACTTTAATGGAGAAGCGTCCGCAGCCTGCAGCAGAAAGGTTAAACGCAGATATTATTGATGCGGTTCAGCGTCTCAGGAACAGTTTGTTCTGCTGCAGATGTTAAAAGCAGGAGGAACTCGTCACAGCTGAAGACTCGTGCATTAAATGTGATCTTTGAAATGCAAACTGCATCTAAAAGCATCTGCATTTCAACACCTGATTTAAATCCTTTATTTTGTAGCAGCAGGTTTCCTAGATATAAGGATTTCTGATACAAGCGATGTCTGCTCTTACTCCGGATCTGAATTTAACATTTCGGAGTCGGGTCTCGGGGGCAGCAGCTCCAGCAGGGAACCCCAAACTCCCCTTTCCCGGGCCACATTAACCAGCTCTAACTGGGGGATCCTGAGGCGTTCCCAGGCCAGTGTGGAGATGTAATCTCTCCACCTGGTCCTGGGTCTTCCCCGAGGCCTCCTCCCAGCTGGACGTGCCTGGAACACCTCCCTAGGGAGGCGCCCAGGGTTCATCCTTACCAGATGATCCTGAACCACCTCAACTGGCTCCTTTCAACACAAAGGAGCAGCGGCTCTACTCCGAGTTCCTCACGGATGCTGAACTTCTCCCCCTCTCTCTAAGGGAGACTCCAGACCCCCTCCTGAGGAAACACATTTCGGCCACTTGTACCCGCGACCTGGTTCTTTGGGTCCTGACCCAGCTTTCATGACCACAGGTGAGGGTAGGAACCAGGACTGAGCGGTAGATCGAGAGCTTTGCCTTCCGGCTCAGAAATGCAGGCGATCTTAAAGGACGTCTCGATTTCTAAAGTGCACCCCGGGGAGAGGGAAGACTCCAGCCCCCCTCCTGAGGAAACACATTGGTTGTTATGTCATTAAATGTGTTTTCTCTTCTGCGCTGCTGTCCTCGATAAAAAAAAACAACCTCTTAGGCGGCAGAACTGCACAAGGAATCGTGCAAAAGCATCACTTTCAATGTTTACCGGAGACGTGCTCATAAGTCTCGTCTCTGTTCTGCACTGTGAAGATGTTTGTGTGTGGTGGGAGACAAACCGCTGTTAGTCTCATTATAAATTAAACCCCAATAACTTATCATTTCTGTAAGATAAACACGTCACAGCAGCGTCTTCAGCTTCGACCACAGGAGCAAAAACAAAGATCATATTTCTATTTAAACAGAACAAGAAGATTGACAGACACGGGGCATCGAAACATGTTTTAAATGCTGCTTTATAAAGTGATGTGTTGTTAATGTAACTTCACTTTTACAGGAGGAACAACTCTTCTTGAAGCGAGTCTCCTCCTCCTCCCTCCTGCCGAAGGTCAGTTTGTTTGTTCAAGGGTTTAATATTTAGCTCACACACACACACACACACTTTTCTTTCTCTAACCAGATGACTACCTTCTCTTTCAGACCTGTTGACACACACACACAGATTTAACTTCCCAGCTGATGAGGGACACTTTGGCCGCGTGGTTGTCTGTGCGGAGGACTGACCGTTTGACTGCGTCTGTGTTTGACTGCGTGAGCGATTGAAGGTTGAAGGTTTTCGTCCTCGGCAGATTTGTTTTCTGAGCGCCCGGCTCGTCTGACGGAGGAGAGATGGGACCTCGCACAGCGGGTAAGAGCCGATACGGTCTGAGGATGTTCGTCAGCTGATGTTTCACCACAAACACAGAATCTAGTTCTCTTTGTGATCTCAAACGGCTGCGTGTGATTTGATTTTAGTCGGTCGGTTCAGTCGTCGTGACTCTTAAACTTCCTCAGGTTCTTCTTTAAGCTGTCGCCTGTTTGTCTTTGAACAACATGTTGATTAAAAATCGTTATTTACCTGCGTGTTTATGTGCACATGTAAACAACAACAAAAGACTCGCTTCTCAGGAGTAAAGCCGCTTAAATCCTGAATGCATGTTCAAATTAAAGGTATTTATTCAAGATGATTGCATTTCATTTTTTCATTGTTGCTGCACAATCCAAGATGCATATCTGACGTTCAAGAGAATAAATATTACAACAATATGAAAATGACAAAATGAACACAAGAGATGAGTCAGGGGGCGGCAGTAGCTCAGTTCATAGGAGACTTGGCTGGGAACCGTAGGGTCGCTGGTTCAAGTCTCTGTTTGGACCATGTGTGGACTGGTGGCTGGAGAGGTGCCAGTTCATCTCCTGGGCACTGCAGAGGTGCTGTTGAGCAAGGCACTGAACCCCCAACCGCTCGGGGCGCCGGTCACTAACATCTAACATCTCTCCTTAATTGCATGTATAGGTCTTGTGTGTGTGTGTCACTGTGTCACTCTTAATAATAAGAGTGAAAAAATTCAATTTCCCCGTTGCGGGATGAATAAAGTCATTCTTCTTCAGTTAACAGGATCCATAGATATTAATTCAGATGCAGCTTTTTATTTTGTCAGAATTATTGAAATTATGGCTTTACTGTCCAACAGTTGGAGACCAAACTTTATATTTTCATTTGTCACAGCTGCAAAAGTTTGACCGTTATAATTCACCCAGTATTGAAAAGCTACAGATTCAATCTACATGAGAAAAAAGATGTTCCATAGTTACAGAAGAGGTCATAACAACAACAGTGCTGCTGCGTGAGAGCACAGAGACGGACCCAGAGACTGTTTAGTGAACTGGACTCTGAGCCACATGCATGGGACTGAATGAGGCCCAGCACAGATTTCTCCCTTTTCCCTGATGCTCTGAATAAGGAGCTAAACTGCTCTAGGCTCTGTTTCTAAATCCAGTTCTAAGAAGCTGTGAAAAGTCTCTAAATGTAGTGAGAAAGTGGCGCCTGGGAGTGCTTTGGGACGGGGAAGGGGCTCCCAGCAGCACCCTCTGCTCAGTGAGGACACTAACTGCAGGGTGAAGGGGCTCCCAGCAGCACCCTCTGCTCAGTGAGGACACTAACTGCAGAGTGAAGGGGCTCCCAGCAGCCCCCTCTGCTCAGTGAGGACACTAACTGCAGGGTGAAGGGGCTCCCAGCAGCACCCTCTGCTCAGTGAGGACACTAACTGCAGAGTGAAGGGGCTCCCAGCAGCCCCCTCTGCTCAGTGAGGACACTAACTGCAGAGTGAAGGGGCTCCCAGCCGCCCCCTCTGCTCAGTGAGGACACTAACTGCAGAGTGAAGGGGCTCCCAGCAGCACCCTCTGCTCAGTGAGGACACTAACTGCAGAGTGAAGGGGCTCCCAGCATCACCCTCTGCTCAGTGAGGACACTAACTGCAGAGTGAAGGGGCTCCCAGCAGCCCCCTCTGCTCAGTGAGGACACTAACTGCAGAGTGAAGGGTGCATCAGAGTCCAGAACAGCACCAAAGTCTCCACTAAGACCAGAACCAGGGACACGTTTGTCTCTAGGATGGAGGAGGATTTGGAGAGAAGCTCTCCGGTGTTTGGATTCTCCACAGCGTCTCCCCGTCTCTTCTTCTCCGTTGTTGGTGTATTTCTGTGGCAGTTACAGCGCCACCTCCAGGCCTGGCATGTGAACTACAGCGTTTAGAGTACCTTTACCTGGTTTCCTGTGGAAGTCGTTTTCGATCGTTTGGACGGAGCCTTATGTCCTTCATCTGAACGCAAAGCTTCTTTCATAGGGTTAAGCTTCAGCCCTGATCACACCAAGTACTTCAGGTGCACCAGTGCATGATTGTCGCCACACACACCATAATTCTGGTAAACTGTGTAAACAGAGGGCTTTCCATGGCAATGCCACGCTCAATCAGCGTGATGTGAACTCATTTGGCGATGGCCGGAGTGTGACGGATGTTTATTAATCTAAAAAAGTTCCGCAGAAGTGCATTTAGATGGAGCGTAACGCCGTGACCTCCATCTGTCGCTCTTATCTCTCTGCTATTTAAGGAAGCGTGGGCCGTTATCAGGGCGTGTTTGAACAGGAACACAATTGTTGGAGGTTAAACACAAAAGTGGGTCAGTCGTGATTGTGATGATTAAAAAGCCACGGAGCTCTCCTCCTGATGATGCTCTCTCTGTCCGTCAGTGGCTCCGTCTAAGGAGGTGAAGGCGGCTGCAGGAGGAGGATGTGGCGGTCAGGGAGGAGCCCGGCTGAGGAGCTGCAGCGACGGCAGCAGGTACTGCAGGAGAGGAGCCGGCCTGAACAACTCCCCCTCTTCTCCGGTGCTCTACAACCCCAAATCAGGTAAAACAAAAACAAGTGTGATATTATTGTTCATGAACGCAAGAGCGAGGTCGCGGGTCCAAGCGGCCGAAATGTGTTTCCTCAGGAGGGGGGCTGGAGTCTCCCTTAGAGAGAGGGGGAGAAGTTCAGCATCCGTGAGGAACTCGGAGTAGAGCCGCTGCTCCTTTGTGTTGAAAGGAGCCAGTTGAGGTGGTTCAGGATCATCTGGTAAGGATGAACCCTGAGGTGTTCCAGGCACGTCCAGTTGGGAGGAGGCCTCTGGGAAGACCCAGGACCAGGTGGAGAGATTAGATCTCCACACTGGCCTGGGAACGCCTCAGGATCCCCCAGTTAGAGCTGGTTAATGTGGCCCGGGAAAGGGAAGTTTGGGGTCCCCTGCTAAAGCTGCTGACCCCGAGACCCGACCCCGGATTAGAGGCTGAAGATGAGATGAGATGATGTTTTTGTTCACATTTTGATGTTTGAAAGTCACAAATGAGTGAAGTGTGCAAAGAGACAATGGTGCCACCATGGTGTTGTGATGCTGCGACAAAGACCGACTTTCTAATTTAACAGCATTTTTACAATTAACACTTGAAAATGATGAAGCATGTGTAAATGACAAGGTGGTACAACATGTAAACCATGCTTTGGTGCTTTATTCTTCTCATTTCATCATTTTCATTTTCTCTGTACTGTGATTTGAGCCTTTGTTGCATATTCATAATTAAGTTAAAGGTTGAAAACATATGCAACACGTGCAGGTGGTTCTCTGTTCCCAGATGTAAATGTTTGATTTGTACGTTTTTTGCTTTTGTTCCATGTTTAGTTCTGAAGAGACCAGTGAGCACAGAAGAGCTGCAGAGACCAGGAGGACCCTACGTCAAGAAAACCTTTACCGTACGTCTTTTTAACAGGGTGGGAAAAACCTTTTTCATTACAGAGACTGTAAATATCTCCAGGAGGCACATGAACATTTAACATCACACAACAAAGCTCAGCAACAATCCACATGTTCACACCCTCCGGTCTGTTTGTTTCTTTTGCAAAAGACCTTTGAGTTTTTTGACATTTGCATTTATTTCACAACTTTCCCAAACTCTGAGGCCCCTCTGCGCTGCGGTTCCACGCCTGATGGTCCTCTCTGTGTGTCTCCAGATCGTGGGCGATGCAGTGGGTTGGGGGTTTGTGGTGAGAGGAAACAGGCCGTGTCACATCCAGGCCGTGGAGCCGTGCGGCCCAGCTGCTGCTGCGGGCATGAAGGTAGGCATCCTGAGGAGATGAGCTCAGAGAAGACGGTTATTCTCTTGAACTTGCATCAGAAGTTGGGTTTTTCTATCGATGTCAAAAGCTTGTGTGGACAGGACATCTAGTGGCCAGTGGAGGAAGTGCAGTTTATTGTTTCATCTGTTCTTTTCAAACTTAGAGTAGAAAGTGCAACTGCAACCTCCCACATCAATGTGATCTCATGGGAAGGCGTATAAATACAAACTTTCATACATTTGGCCTATCACGTCCACACATTTTTGAGCTTTTCACGTCATTAAACGCCCCGTTATCATTCCCAACTCGTCATGACGACACTTGGTATCAAACTACGCCCCACTACAGTCATAGTTTTAAACGCACACACAAAACGACTTGGTTATGTGCATGATTTAGGTTAAAATAAGTCAGTAGGTTCAGTAGTTTAGAGCTGTTTACGTACACACCAGCATCAGAAATGCCTCTGATTCTGCCTAAAATGCTGCTCTGGCTGTCGGCGAGTACGCAAGTCTGTGCATCGATCCGATACTAGGGAGGTGTTCCAGGCACGTCCAGCTGGGAGGAGGCCTCGGGGGAGACCCAGGACCAGGTGGAGAGATTAGATCTCCACACTGGCCTGGGAACGCCTCAGGATCCCCCATTTAGAGCTGGTTAATGTGGCCCGGGAAAGGGAAGTTTGGGGTCCCCTGCTGGAGCTGCTGCCCCCACGACCCGACCCCGGATAAGAGGCTGAAGATGAGATGAGATGAGATGTTTGTCTTTTATGCTCTGGTATCGGATCAGTACTCTGTATTGGACCTGATCATTTTACTTCTCTTAAGTATTCAGCGTTGACTTTTGGTTTGGGAAATGAAAATCCCCAAAAATCCCCCTAAAGATCTTTAGTGAACGGGTGAAAGTCCTGGTTTCTGATTGGATAAACCATCTGTCTATCACCAACATACGGGCCAAACCAACCAATCAGATGAGTGAAGCGTGTGACGTGCTAACAGCGTGGAGGCAAAGCTCAGAAAGGAAACAACATGTGGGTAAAGGAGATTTTCCCTTTGTGTTTAACGTGAATTTACGGATCAAAGGCCCAATTTCAGGAGCCCGGTCCATATTCAACAGAAGCATCCAGAGAACAAAGAGTTAGTGAGTGGCTCGCTCCATAGCTGCTCATCTCATCCGTGGAAGCCGCCATCTTGTTTACACTCAACAGTCTCTTCTGTCTCACTTAAATCCACCAAAGACACCAACGCTGATTGGTTCAAACTGGTCAAACTTCTCCAAACTTACTCCGCCGCACGTCACCAGACTGATCTGAGAGTAAAACCCAACGGAGCTCAGAGATCAGGGCGGTCTCATGAGGTTATGAACATCGGCGTCCTGGGTGAAAGTCCTGAGTTTCTTTGACCCATCCATTGACTTCAACCTCCTCCCTACACAGACTTTATCGCTGTTTATACTGCGTCACAATATCAGTCAGTAGAGACTAAATGGTATGAATTGACTTTGTGCTGCAGATGCTTCCTTTTGACCTTTGAACCTTCTCCTAAAATCTCATTCAGCTCCGTCACCCCCCTCTTTTCTTTCCCCTGCAGGTTTGTCAGTTCGTGGTTTCGGTCAACGGGCTCAGTGTTCTCAATCTGGACTACCGGACCGTCAGCCACCTGATCCTGACAGGACCCCGGACGGTGGTGATGGAGGTGATGGAGGAGACCGACCACTGAGCGGTGAAGAGAACGCACCGCATTGGTGGACGGCACGGGGGAAGCTGAGACTGGCTTTTCTGAAACAGTGACTGATTTCCTGTCCGAGGTTTTTCTTCACGGGAGCGCACGAACACAGCGACGAAACAGGAGGGACCCGCGTTCGAAATGACGCAAAACTGTTTTTAAATTAGCGTTGAAGTGACGGAGGGTATTTGTTTTCATATCGGTCGGCTGTTCATATACGCTCGTGCCGAACAGCGGCCTCATCCTCTGAATACAGAGCTTGTTGTGTTTTGTGTAGCGTTGTAAAGTCGTCCACCAAAGAACCGACTCAGATCCGACAGTGTTCAGAGTCGACTCCGGGTCGTCGCTCTGTGCAGCGGACCGGTTATGTGCTGGGAGCTTCAGGCTGTTCTCTCAACACAGCGTGGAGCTTTGAGTCTCACACACGTGAAGAGGTCTGAGACAGGCAGCCAGCTTCATGTTGGAGCTAATGCCGAGCTTAAAGGTTGAATATGTAGAATCTTTATTAAAAGATATATATTTTAAAAAAATAATGCACCCACGGGGCGTTTTGAGGGGTACAGAAGGGGGCGTTATTTCAGTGGGTGAAATGGAGTTAGCCGATCCTGCAGCTGCTTGGGAGCCTCAGTGAAGGGGGCGTTCTTTGTCCCAGCAGCTGAGTGAGCGGAGACGGGCAACAACCAGAGTCACTATAGGCCGAGCATTCACTCCATGGACTGAGAGAAAGGAGAGGAACGCCATTCAAACGCACGCCCACATGGCTACGCTGCTCCTTGATGCTAACATCACCTTCATCTGCACTTAGCTGCAACGGCTAACGCTAACGGCTAACGCTAACTGTCAGTCAGACTCCTCTAATCCTTGTTTTGATGCTGTGGTTTTCTGGAGGGGACGGGTTCAAACAGGCTCAAACAGACTCCGGTCTCCTGGAGCTACTTGGCCGGGTCTGACCAACCTGGCAACCCGACTGCTGGAGTTATTTTTTGTTGTTGAGACGATGATCTTGAGACACAAGATTGAGCTGTTCTGTTCATTCTCCATATTCAATCTTTAAAGGGACAGTTCACCCTATGTTTTGCCTTTTACCTGTAGTGCTTTTTATCACTCTGGATTGTTTTGGTGCAGAGCCACGAGGAGGCGCTCCAGTCCAGTTCCTATGGAGTTATTTTTGCCCAATCCCGCTTTAAAGGCTCAAAGAGATGCGTCTTTGCCTGATTGACATCCGTGTCAGCCTGTCACAGTGAGAGAACACCTGTGTGTCCACATGTGGATGTTTCAGCGATGTTGTTTGTCTTGAAGTTTTTGTTTGAGGCACTTTTTTCTTTCTTTTATTTATTCCCAATGAGCTTTATTCTAAAAGTGAAACTTGTTGAAGAGCCGTCACGAGCTGGTCGACCTCCTCCTGCAGCTAAATGATCACAGACGGGAGGAGAATTAATGTGTATTTCTAAGAAAGTGTTTATTTGAAGGTGTTTTGAGACACTCCTGCACGATGACCGTGCTGTTGACATCGTGTTTCCTTCCTCCTTTGGACTTTTAACCCCGTGTGCCGCCTCATTGCCTCCACAACACATTACCTGAATGTATCACAGCAGCATTTACACACACACACACACAGACACACACAAACACACACACACATACACACCTATACGTGCCCCCGCAGCCCCTCCCTCGTTCCCCTCGACTGTGTTTACTTTTCCATCCACCACCTGCGACGTCTGATTCCCAGAAAGGAAGTGAGGAAGCAGACTTTAACTCAAGAGCTTTGTTTTGAACTATATGTGTGTGTGTGTGTGTGTGTGTATGCGTGTGTGTGTGCGTGTGTGTGCGTGCGTGCGTGCGTACGTGCGTGCGTGCGTGCGTGCGTGCGTGCGCGTGCGTGCGTGCGTGCGTGTGTGTGTGTGTACGCGTGCGTGCGTGTGTGTGTGTGTGTGTGTGCGTGTGTGTGTGTGTGTGTGTGTGTGTGTGTGTGTGTGTGTGTGTGTGTGTGTGTGTGTGTGTGTGTGTGTGTGTGTGTGTGTGTGTGTGTGTGTGTGTGTGTGTGTGTGTGTGTGTGTGTGTGTGTGTGTGTGTGCGCGTGTGCGTGCGTGCGTGCGGCGCCTCAGTGAGTCTCGGCTCCTCTTGCATCTTTAATGGTGTTTTAATAGAAGCCGTTTGCAGAATCATGGTTGGATTCTGTTTTTTAAAACGCCGGGTACTGAGAGTTTTATGAAGACACTAAATATCCTCATTAAAAAATCGGTCTCACTTGTGCGATTCAGAATTACAAGCAGACAATAAGCCCGTTAGAGGCTTTTTAATATTTAAACGCAGGATATTTGTCAGTTTGTAAACACACCGTTCCTCCCCGGAGGGAGAAACCCGACCCCTGGTTCAGGTTTAATTTTAAAAACAAGCTTTCCGCCTCCCTGTGTTTGCACGGTTGTTTTTGGTGCTGTGTCTGTTTGTTTGTTTGTTTATTGTTTTATTGGCAGTTTTCAAGCCTTTATTAGTTAGGACAGACAGGAAATGGGGTGAGAGAGAGGGGGGGGGGGGGGGACGTGCAGCAAATGGCCGCAGGTCGGAGTCGAACCGGCCACCCTGCTCATTCATCTTCAGCCTCTTGTCCCTGTCGGGGTCACGGGGGGCTGGAGCCGATCCCAGCTGACATCGGGCGTGAGGCGGGGTCCACCCTGGACAGGACGCCAGTCTATCACAGGACACATAGAGACGAACAGAGACAGACAACCATTCACACCTACGGGTGATTTAGAGTCATCAATGAACCGAACACCTGCACGTCTTTGGACTGTGGGAGGAAACCGGAGAACCCGGAGAAAACCCACGCAGACACGGGGACAACATGCACACTCCACACAGAAGGGCCCCAGTCCGGATTCGAACCAGGAACCCTCCCTGAAACTACCTATATCATCATGTGAGATGTCGGTCTTATCACCCAGCCCTATTTCAGCTGGAGGTAAAGAGGCGACGTGGTTAAAGTAAAGATACGTTTACGTAGTTTCCTCTTGGATGGGTGCTCGCGATCTGGCACCTGAACGCCCGCAAACGTCCCCGACACGGCACAGAATCTGCAAATCAAGGCCGAGGGCCGGGTCCCTGCAGATGGAGACACAGACACACATGTTGGAGGATTAGTTTTAGTCCTATTTTAGAAGAATCACTATTTTATAAGTGCTTCTCTTTGTGTTTAGCTTTCCTGTCCTTACGTCATCTCTCTTGATTTCTTCACCTGTAACCGGTTGAATTCCTTTGATCTCGATTGTGAAACTACTTTACGCTTCACTTCTCAAGTGAAACTGAAATAAAGTATAAACGAAAGCTTGATTGATTCATTGATTGACGTTCTCTTCTGTCGAGTCGGGAGATCCTCCGAGTGTTTCAGGGCGAGTAGAGTTTGTTCAGCAGCAGCAGCAGCGGCTCACTGTGGGGACCTGGGTCTGGAGCCGAAAACACACTCCCAAACTTTACGCATGAGATCACACGGGAAACCTGCACTTCCTGATGTTCTGCCACTTGGGTGCAGCAGAAACAAGAAAATACCTCAACACTGACTAAAACCCCTTTGAGTTGTTGAGAGTGGGCAAAGAAAACCAAAAAAAGAAGAACAGAGAGTTAATATCTGTAGGTAAAAGTCTTTTTTAAACCTTTTACCTACAGATTAAACATTAAAGCCTTTTAAATGATTCTGATGAGTTTATGAGTCTGTGTGATGCTTTATGGCAGGGCTGCCCACTCCTGCTCCTGCAGGGCCACTGTCCTGCATGTTTTGCATGAAAATCATTAGATTCAGGTGTGTTAGGAGCAGAGAGAAACCTAAAACACGCAGGACATCTGCCCTCCAGGAGCAGAGAGAAACCTAAAACATGCAGGACAGTGGCTCCAGGAGCAGAGAAACCTAAAACATGCAGGACAGTGGCTCCAGGAGCAGAGAGAAACCTAAAACATGCAGGACAGTGGCTCCAGGAGCAGAGAGAAACCTAAAACATGCAGGACAGTGGCTCCAGGAGCAGAGAAACCTAAAACATGCAGGACAGTGGCTCCAGGAGCAGAGAGAAACCTGAAACATGCAGGACAGTGGCTCCAGGAGCAGAGAGAAACCTGAAACATGCAGGACAGTGGCTCCAGGAGCAGAGAGAAACCTAAAACACGCAGGACAGTGGCTCCAGGAGCAGAGAGAAACCTAAAACACGCAGGACAGTGGCTCCAGGAGCAGAGAGAAACCTAAAACACGCAGGACATCTGCCCTCCAGGAGCAGAGAAACCTAAAACATGCAGGACAGTGACTCCAGGAGCAGAGAGAAACCTAAAACATGCAGGACAGTGGCTCCAGGAGCAGAGAGAAACCTAAAACATGCAGGACAGTGACTCCAGGAGCAGAGAGAAACCTAAAACATGCAGGACAGTGGCTCCAGGAGCAGAGAGAACCCTAAAACATGCAGGACAGTGGCTCCAGGAGCAGAGAGAAACCTAAAACACGCAGGACAGTGGCTCCAGGAGCAGAGAGAAACTAAAACATGCAGGACAGTGGCTCCAGGAACAGAGAGAAACCTAAAACATGCAGGACAGTGGCTCCAGGAGCAGAGAGAAACCTAAAACATGCAGGACAGTGGCTCCAGGAACAGAGAGAAACCTAAAACATGCAGGACAGTGGCTCCAGGAACAGAGAGAAACCTAAAACATGCAGGACAGTGGCTCCAGGAACAGAGAGAAACCTAAAACATGCAGGACAGTGGCTCCAGGAACAGAGAGAAACCTAAAACATGCAGGACAGTGGCTCCAGGAACAGAGAGAAACCTAAAACATGCAGGACAGTGGCTCCAGGAACAGAGAGAAACCTAAAACATGCAGGACAGTGGCTCCAGGAACAGAGAGAAACCTAAAACATGCAGGACAGTGGCTCCAGGAACAGAGAGAAACCTAAAACATGCAGGACAGTGGCTCCAGGAACAGAGAGAAACCTAAAACATGCAGGACAGTGGCTCCAGGAACAGAGAGAAACCTAAAACATGCAGGACAGTGGCTCCAGGAACAGAGAGAAACCTAAAACATGCAGGACAGTGGCTCCAGGAGCAGAGAGAAACCTAAAACATGCAGGACAGTGGCTCCAGGAGCAGAGAGAAACCTCAAACATGCAGGACAGTGGCACCAGGAGCAGAGAGAAACCTAAAACATGCAGGACAGTGGCTCCAGGAGCAGAGAGAAACCTAAAACATGCAGGACAGTGGCTCCAGGAACAGAGAGAAACCTAAAACACGCAGGACAGTGGCTCCAGGAGCAGAGAGAAACCTAAAACATGCAGGACAGTGGCTCCAGGAGCAGAGAGAAACCTAAAGCATGCAGGACAGTGGCTCCAGGAGCAGAGAAACCTAAAACATGCAGGACAGTGGCTCCAGGAGCAGAGAGAAACCTAAAACATGCAGGACAGTGGCTCCAGGAGCAGAGAAACCTAAAAAATGCAGGACAGTGGCTCCAGGAGCAGAAAGAAACCTAAAACATGCAGGACAGTGACTCCAGGAGCAGAGAGAAACCTAAAACATGCAGGACAGTGGCTCCAGGAGCAGAGAGAAACCTAAAACATGCAGGACAGTGGCTCCAGGAGCAGAGAGAAACCTTAAACATGCAGGACATCTGCCCTCCAGGAGCAGAGAGAAACCTAAAACATGCAGGACAGTGGCTCCAGGAGCAGAGAGAAACCTAAAACATGCAGGACATCTGCCCTCCAGGAGCAGAGAAACCTAAAACATGCAGGACAGTGACTCCAGGAGCAGAGAGAAACCTAAAACATGCAGGACATCTGCCCTCCAGGAGCAGAGAAACCTAAAACATGCAGGACAGTGGCTCCAGGAGCAGAGAGAAACCTGAAACATGCAGGACAGTGGCTCCAGGAGCAGAGAGAAACCTGAAACATGCAGGACAGTGGCTCCAGGAGCAGAGAGAAACCTAAAACATGCAGGACAGTGGCTCCAGGAGCAGAGAGAAACCTAAAACATGCAGGACAGTGACTCCAGGAGCATAGAGAAACCTAAAACATGCAGGACAGTGGCTCCAGGAGCAGAGAGAAACCTAAAACACGCAGGACAGTGGCTCCAGGAGCAGAGAGAAACCTAAAACATGCAGGACAGTGGCTCCAGGAACAGAGAGAAACCTAAAACATGCAGGACAGTGGCTCCAGGAGCAGAGAGAAACCTAAAACATGCAGGACAGTGGCTCCAGGAGCAGAGAGAAACCTAAAACATTCAGGACAGAGGCTCCAGGAGCAGAGAAACCTAAAACATGCAGGACAGTGACTCCAGGAGCAGAGAGAAACCTGAAACATGCAGGACATCTGCCCTCCAGGAGCAGAGAGAAACCTAAAACATGCAGGACATCTGCCCTCCAGGAGCAGAGAAACCTAAAACATGCAGGACAGTGGCTCCAGGAGCAGAGAGAAACCTAAAACACGCAGGACATCTGCCCTCCAGGAGCAGAGAGAAACCTAAAACATGCAGGACAGTGGCTCCAGGAGCAGAGAGAAACCTAAAACATGCAGGACAGTGGCTCCAGGAGCAGAGAGAAACCTAAAACATGCAGGACATCTGCCCTCCAGGAGCAGGGTTGGGCAGCCCTGCACTTCCTGATGTTTTGCCACTTGGGTGCAGCAAAAACAAGCGAATGACTCAACACTGACTCAAACCCGTTTGAGTTGTTGAGAGTGGGCAAAGAAAACCAAAAAAAGAAGAACAGAGTCGACACAAATGGGTGATTGTTTTGTGCCTTTATAGATTTTTAATCTTCCTGTTGCCAAACACAGTCACATTAAGTTGTTTTTGAAACCTTTTACCTACAGATTAAAGTTTAAAGCCTTTTAAATGATGAGGATTCTGATGTGTTTTATAGAAAAATGAGTCCATGTGTTGCTTTATGGTCTTTATTTTTGCTCTTCCTCGGTCAGATCACACGTGAAACCTGCACTTCCTGATGTTCTGCCACTTGGGTGCAGCAGAAACAAGCGAATGACTCAACACTGACTTAAACCCCTTTGAGTTTCTGTATTCCATTATTCAAGAAGAAGAAGAGTCGACACAAATGGGTGATTGTTTGATTGAGTTTGCATGTTGTCCCCGTGTCTGTGTGGGTTTTCTCCCCTGGCACACACAAACTGCATGTTACTATTTTAGTTTGATTCATTTTGGTGTGGTGGTTGGCACTGTTGCCTCACAGCGAGAGGGTTCCTGGTTTGAATCCTGGATTCTGTGGCGTGTCAGGGACATTTTAGGGCGTTCAGGTGCCAGATCGCGAGCATCCATCCAAGAGGAAGCTACGTAAAATAATGGACACAAGGGGTAGTGGTTAGCACTGTCGCCTCACAGTGAGAGGGTTCCTGGTTTGAATCCCGGCTGGTGCCCTTCTGTGTGGAGTTTGCATGTTGTCCCCGTGTCTGCGTGGGTTTTCTCCGGGTTCTCCGGTTTCCTCCCACAGTCCAAAGACGTGCAGGTGTTCGGTTCATTGATGACTCTAAATCACCCGTAGGTGTGAATGGTTGTCTGTCTCTGTTCGTCTCTATGTGTCCTGTGATAGACTGGCGTCCTGTCCAGGGTGGACCCCGCCTCACGCCCGATGTCAGCTGGGGATCAGCTCCAGCCCCCCTGCGACCCGACAGGGACAAGTGGTTGAAGATGAATGAATGAATGAATGACTGAAATGTTGTGAATTGAGGTTAAATATTTGGGTCAGTGCTGCACCTTTGCTTTGGCTTTCCCTCTGAAACTTAAATCAGTGAAATACTTCCCTGTGTCTCACGTCGACACACAGAATCCTCTCCTGTGATTCACGGTTTTGAGCGAGTTCCCTAAAAAAAAGGTCAAAGTTCACAGAGACGAGAGGTCATTTGTGAGGTTCAAGAACATAAAGGGCTGGAGCTGAAGGTCGGGAGGTCACGCTGGGGTCACGTTCAGGTTCTTAAGCTTTCTATCACAGGTGAGAAGTGCGGATCCCTCCTCGTCGGCCCCCGCTCACACGTCCTCGCAGCTCTCGTCTCAGTCGTTCGTAGAACATTCCTGAAACGTCCTCGGCGTTCCAGGGAATTCCAGGAGATTCACTCTTTGCTCCGGACTTGTAGAGACACATTTGACAAAACCAGAGAAGACATTAAGTTACTTTACGCCCTTTAGAAGAGCTGCAGACGACGCGTTACTGTCAAAACAGACGGATTTTAACATCAGCAATATGAAATAATGAAATTAATAATGTCTATTTAGGAAAATATAGAAACCATTTAGATTGTGTGTGTGTGTGTGTCTGTCTGTGCGTGTGTTTGTGTGTGTGTGTGTGTGTGTGTGTGTGTGTGTGATAGGTTGCAGGTGAGCTTGGCTGATTGAATGACTGACTGTGCGTGTGTGTGTGTGTGTGTGTGATAGGGTGCAGGTGAGCTTGGCTGATTGAATGATTGACTGTGTGTGTGTGTGTGCGCATGTGTGTGTGTGCGCATGTGTGTGTGAGCGTGTGTGTCTGTGTTTGTGTGTGTCTGTGTGTCTTTGTGTGTGTGTGTGAGTGTGTGTGATAGGCTGCAGGTGAGCTCTGCTGATTGAATGACTGTGCGTGCGTGCGCGTGTGTGTGCGTGTGTGTGCGTGTGTGTGTGTGTGTGTGTGTGTGTGTGTGTGCCATTTTGAATCCCTTTGCCAACGTTTCTGCGTCGTTAAGAAAACAGCTCAGGTTCAGCCGAGGTTTTTCATTTCACTTCAACTTTCACTTCTGTGTTTGCAGCTAAAGGTTAAAGGTTGAAGGTTGAATACGTAGAATCTTTATTAAACGCTATATTTAAAAACGGACCGGTTTATGTCTGGAGCTTCAGGAGAGGTCTGAGACAAGCAGCCAGCTTCATGTTGGAGCTGATGCTGAGCTTAAAGGTTGAATACGTAGAATCTTTATTAAAAGCTATATATATATATATTTTAAATAATACACCCACGGAGCGTTTCGAGGGGTATAGAATGAAAGTATTGCTTTTCCATAAAATACATTTTGAGTTTAATTACCTTTATTTACTGTTATTTACAGTTTTTTACCCTGTTTTATCTAAATGTACCTTAATTACTTGCTTATGCTATCCATCCATCTTCAGCCTCTTGTCCCTGTGGGGGTCATGGGGCGCTGGAGCCGACCCCAGCTGACATCGGGCGTGAGGCGGGGTCCACCCTGGACAGGACGCCAGTCTATCACAGGACACATAGAGACGAACAGAGACAGACAACCATTCACACCTACGGGTGATTTAGAGTCATCAATGAACCGAACACCTGCACGTCTTTGGACTGTGGGAGGAAACCGGAGAACCCGGAGAAAACCCCCGCAGATACGGGGACAACATGCAAACTCCACACAGAAGGGCACCAGCCGGGATTCAAACCAGGAACCCTCTTGCTGTAACCTCTTACCACCACTCCACTGTGTCGCCCAGCAGCTCATTCATGCAGCTTGAAATGGAAACAAAGGCGTTGCAGAGCAGCA
The DNA here is from genome assembly GCF_963691815.1 of Echiichthys vipera. Classification (NCBI taxonomy): domain Eukaryota; kingdom Metazoa; phylum Chordata; class Actinopteri; order Perciformes; family Trachinidae; genus Echiichthys; species Echiichthys vipera. The sequence continues at coordinate 28,381,101 of NC_139838.1, forward strand.
GAGACGAATGCAGCTCCGACTGTGGGTTCAAACCCTCGTTATGAGTCATTCCACCACGGCCTGAAGGTTACGATCATTTCTAATGTTTTTTACTCTAATGGAAACCGTCGTCAGGATTCTTCTAATGGTTCCTGGGGAGGTCAAGGCTTTGATCCATTATTGATTCCACTTATTAAATCCAGCGCTTTAATGAAGACAGAATGCAAATGAAGAGGACGGGGGAAGGTTAAAGGAGGGTTCTGGAGCCCGCGCTCACCTGAGACATTGATCATCATGCAAATCAGGTGCAGCTAAAGACCGAGATGGTTATTTAACAAAAATAGCTCCGACTTAAGTTCCTGCCCCGAGGACACGAGCACACTTAACTCCTACTCCTCCCACAGAACGACCACTAACATGCAATATGTCGGCCGGCTTTCAAGGGCAATCGTCCTGGACCCTGGGCAGTCATTAGGGTCCAAGCACCGACAGTTTGAACACGTCATTTTTGGACGTTTTGTAGAAAAACTATGCTTTGTCCTCCAAGAGATTTCCGCGGAACACTTTCAAATTTGGTCCGTACCTTACCTCTTCGTGTATGTTGTATCAAACTGATCAGAAGGCGCCGTTTTATTCTCCACTTGAGTCCGTTCTTCGGTGGTCAGGGTGGTTGATGTCCTGATTCATTCATTCATTCATTCACCTTGAACCGCCTGTCCCTGTACCATGCACACCTACGGGCAATTTAGAGTCCTTGGACTGTGGGAGGAAACCGGAGAACCCGGAGAAAACCCATGCAGACACAGGGGAGAACATGCAAACTCCACACAGAAGGGCCCCAGCCGGGATTCAAACCAGGAACCCTCTCCGTTCTTCAGTGGTCAGGGTGGTTAATGTTGTGATTCATTCACTCATTCATTCATCTTCAGCCTCTTGTCCCTGTCGGGGTCGCGGGGGGCTGGAGCCGATCCCAGCTGACACCGGGCGTGAGGCGGGGTCCACCCTGGACAGGACGCCAGTCTATCACAGGACACATAGAGACGAACAGAGACAGACAACCATTCACACCTACTGGTGATTTAGAGTCATCAATGAACGGAACACCTGCACGTCTTTGGACTGTGGGAGGAAACCGGAGAACCCGGAGAAAACCCACGCAGACATGGGGAGAACATGCAAACTCTACACAGAAGGGCCCCAGCCGGGATTCGAACCAGGAACCCTCTCGCTGTGAGGCAACAGTGCTAACCACTACCCCTTGTGTCCATTATTTTACGTAGCTTCCTCTTGGATGGATGCTCGCGATCTGGCACCTGAATGCCCACAAACGTCCCCGACACGCCACAGAATCTAGGATTCAAACCAGGAACCCTCTCGCTGTGAGGCGACAGTGCCAACCACCACACCAAAATAAATCAAACTAAAATAGTAACATGCAGTTTGTGTGTGCCAGGGGGAAAACATTAACATTCAAGACTTTATCTCCCCGTGATGCCGCTGGGATCACGACAGAAGTGTTGACGTCTCGTGATGACAGAGATGAAACGGCGCGTGGCACCGCGGTCGCAGCTGCAGAAACCGAGTCTCATGAATGATTTCGGTCGCTCGAGCGTCAACGTCAACATCAACTTGCCGAGCTGCGATTGTGGCGGACAGCTCGATAAGTGGATTGTAAACAAGTGGCTGCTGCAGCGAGTGTGTGTTGAATCCCAAAAACACCGAAGGGAACATGTGGAAGAACAAGAGCCCACAGAAAACACCACTGAGATGCCCTTGAGCAAGATTGGACAGCTTCCAGTGAGGAATCTGACTGAATGTGAAGTATGTTTTTATAAGATTGGCAGTTATGGGGCTCTGTCTCTGACATGGATGACTCAGCTCTTTGACTACAGGCTCTTCTCCTCTGTGCCTCCTTATCTCCTCTGTCCTCTGTCCTCCGGCCTCATCTCATCTTATCTTCAGCCTCTTATCTGGGGTCGGGTCTCGGGGGCAGCAGCTCCAGCAGGGGACCCCAAACTTCCCTTTCCCGGGCCACATTAACCAGCTCTAACTGGGGGATCCTGAGGCGTTCCCAGGCCAGTGTGGAGATCTAATCTCTCCACCTGGTCCTGGGTCTTCCCCGAGGCCTCCTCCCAGCTGGACGTGCCTGGAACACCTCCCTAGGGAGGCGCCCAGGGTTCATCCTTACCAGATGATCCTGAACCACCTCAACTGGCCCTTTCAACGCAAAGGAGCAGCGGCTCTACTCCGAGTTCCTCACGGATGCTGAACTTCTCCCCCTCTCTCTAAGGGAGACTCCAGCCCCCCTCCTGAGGAAACACATTTCACACGCTTGGACCTGGACCTGGTTCTTTGGGTCCTGACCCAGCTTTCATGACCACAGGTGAGGGGAGGAACGAAGACTGACCGGTAGATCGAGAGCTTTGCCTTCCGGTTCAGAAATGCAGGTGATCTTGAAGGAAGTCTCGATTTCTAAAGTGCATCTGAAGGAGAGGGGACGCTCGCCACAAGAGGTATGAGTGAGGATGCACAGGTGTACGCTTTGCAGAAGTGTTTTTGGACATATATAAAAGAGGCGTGACACACAGGTGGCCTGGAACATCCATGGCAGCTGGGCCACAGACGTTGCTCTGAACCAGGGATGTCTCATTTCAACCCAAAATAAAACGTTGCCACTGTACGTTCCTGCAAACCACATATATGTTGAAATAAGAACGTTTGTTATACCCGGTGAATGTCTGGTTTGACCCAACCACCCACCCTGACCTCCTCCCTAGATGAAAGGGATCAAACCTTCTGTCGCAGCTGGATTTTCTAAAGCCTGAAAACAAAGCCGACAGAAGTCTCGTTTTCTCACCTGAATTAAAATAAGATGAAAGATTACTATGGATTTTTTTTCCGGAGCCTCGAGGCTCTGACGGCAAACTCTGTCTTTTACCTTTTTAGGTGTAATCTGTGGATCATCCTTCTCTCGTATCCAGAGATAGATGCCAACCTGTCATCGTTTTTTATTCTGCTCTACGTAATCATCTTTTTCCTCTGTGAAGAAGAGCACACACACACACACACACGCACGCACACGCACGCACACGCACACACACACAGACAATCACACAGACAACCACACAGACACACACACACAGACACACACACACGTACATGCACATGCACACGCACACACGTACATGCACACACACACACACACACGTACATGCACACGCACACACACACGTACACACACACATACATGCACATACATGCACATACACACACACGCACGCACACACACACACACACAGGCACAGGCACACACGCACACACACGCACGCACACACACGCACGCATACACACACACGCACACACACACGCACACGCACACACACACACACACACACACACGCACACACACGCACACACGCACACGCACACACGCACACGTACCATCATTATTTTCCATTCAGTCACAATCAAGGCATGTGGTGGAGTGACTGTACCTGTCTGTGATTCTCCGCGGATGTGCGGGGTCACATATATATCTTTTTCTGTTTCAGCAGGAACGGAAATAGAATTTGAGTTCATCTGAATCCTCTGTCAGTTCATTTGCGGCTGCCCACAGTTTCCTCTCCTCTGCCAGAGAAGCAGTCTCCTCTGCCCGTCACTTAATTAAGTCTCAGCTCTCTGGTTCATCGCAGTAATACGAGAGACGAGGCTTCGCTTATGTCCAAAGAAAGGGTTTGATTGCGGTTTGATTTCAAAGGAAAACACTACGTCCACTATCAGACTGAAAATGTGGGGTGATGTCTAAAAGCACAATTCTTTTTTTGTGTTTCATAATAAGCTGTTTTGCAAGCAGAGGATTTGAGATGAGTCATAATTATGAGCCAATAACACGGAGCAAATTTCCCACCAAAACAAATAAAAAATGTACCCGTCAATTCACAAATCATTGTATTCTCGTCAGCAGGTTTGTTTGAAGAGTTACGCGCAAGAATACGTCGATGATATCCTACACTATATATCACATGTATATTGTATTCAACGCCATGAAATGAGGCAGGAAGTGGACCACAACGGTTGTGTTTAGGCATCAAAAGGTGGCGTTAGGGTTCGACCCAGTTCAGACCAAAGATTTACAACCGGACCAGTTGAAACTTGCAACATCGTGCAGGTACAACGTTGTATTGACGGTGTGTTGTCTCCATAGCAATGGCTCTCTTTACTTTTTTTGTAGCTTGATATAATTTGTAGCGTCTTAAAATACAATGAGGACAGAGATAGGGAGATACTTGAGATACTGAAAATAACTTTTTATCTCTCTGATTCACTGTTTTGTTCTCAATTTCGGTGCTCCCTCTCCTCGTTTGCTCTCTAGCTCGCTCAAAGTCGGTGCGTGGACGTCCAGCTGGCCGCTCCTAGACGCGGTACGGTTGCACTCACACTGGTCAAACGAACTAGGCTTTACCCAAAAACCTGTTTTGGCCCAGTACGGAAGGACAGTGTGAGTGCGCCCTAAAGACCCTGAGTTGACAGGCATGCAGCACCGGACCGTTCTTATCCTTCCCTTGGTAAACTCTTCGTCGGATTGGCTCCCGTTTCTCGTTCGTTGGTTTTGCGCTCCTCGTTGTTTGTTATACTAAGCGTTGTTTTCTTTGTTTCTCCGTTGTTTCCCTGTTCCTGTTTCCTCGTCCTGTTTCCCTCGACCGTCTAGTCTTCAGTGTTTCTGTTCCCCCTGTAGTTATTTCATGTTTGGTTGTCGTTTATATTTAACGTTTGTCTGTACTTTTACCCCGTGTCCGTGTCTGCAGTTGGGTCCAGTCTCCCAGTGTTATTTCCCTGCACCGTTCATGACATGAATAGTGTTCTGGGGCCCATTTCTACTGTTCTAAATATGCAAAATGCACATGAAACCACGCATTTGTTGTCTGATAAACTGTTAATTAATCAAGTTCAGTGTCTCATATTGTGAGCGGTTTCCATGAGAACGCAGGCGTTGAGGGTATCGTCGTGGCCATGGTTTGAACTAAAGTAGTGATGGTGATGTGGAGGCCGGTTAAAGACCCGGACCTTTCTGAGAAAATCCTCAGCACTGTTGTAAAATCTGTGCCAAAAGATACATTATATATTTTCATCATCCCCAGGTGAAGGAGTTCAAGGACCTCAGGATCTTGTTCACGAGTGAGGGGACGATGGAGCGTGAGTTTGGCAGGAGAATCGGAGCAGCAGGGGCGGAGCTGCAGTCGCTCTACCGCACTGTTGAGACGAAAAGAGAGCTGAGGAAGGCAAAGCTCTGGATCTACCCTCAGTCCTGGTTCCTACCCTCACCTGTGGTCATGAAAGCTGGGTCAGGACCCAAAGAACCAGGTCGCAGGTCCGAGCGTGTGAAATGTGTTTCCTCAGGAGGGGGTCTGGAGTCTCCCTTAGAGAGAGGGGGAGAAGTTCAGCATCCGTGAGGAACTCGGAGTAGAGCCGCTGCTCCTTTGTGTTGAAAGGAGCCAGTTGAGGTGGTTCAGGATCATCTGGTAGAGTGGTCTCAGGCGAGGGGCCGGGCTAAGAATGGTTCTCAAAGACTCAATGCACGAACGAGGAAGAGGCTGCGAGACCCTGCCCGGAGAGGTGGTTCAGGATCATCTGGTAAGGATGAACCCTGGGCGCCTCCCTAGGGAGGTGTTCCAGGCACGTCCAGCTGGGAGGAGGCCTCGGGGAAGACCCAGGACCAGGTGGAGAGATCAGATCTCCACACTGGCCTGGGAACGCCTCAGGGTCCCCCAGTTAGAGCTGGTTAATGTGGCCCGGGAAAGGGAAGTTTGGGGTCCCCTGCTAAAGCTGCTGCCCTCGAGACCCGACCCCGGATAAGAGGCTGAAGATGAGATGAGATGAGATCATCATCTTATTTTGACCAGAGCTCAATATCGTAAAAAAATCGGGATTTGAATTAATTCATAGTTTCTATGACACTGAAATTGCACAGTTTCATGCTTCTACAGTACGTGCAGTGAAGTAACCACTAAGTTGAGACCATTTTAGTTGAAGGAGCTTTACGTTGCACAACTTTGTATAAAATAAACAGAAAGAACCTGAACTCCTCAGAATGACAAATTGTTTATTCAAGCTGCGGTTTTCGGGGACATGAGACTCAAAGTCTGAAGGGAACACACTGCGTTCTCCTGTTAAATATTCATGGTTATGATAATCCGAGAGACTTCTCCTGTTGGTGAGAGGCTACACGGTCAGCAAACAAACCCGTAATAATAAGAGCCGGGGTAAAGAGAGACTGAGCGCCTCACCTTCAGCAGACACGAGCCCATTATTCATTCAAAGATAAGGACACCTGCACATCCAACGCTCTGTGTGCACGTTACTGTGTAAGGGACTCTGAGGCCCATTATATCACTCTGATGAAACAAACACATTATAATGGAGGGGAATTATGGTGAAAGTTTATGATTATACATCCGCTCGTGAAAGTGACCCCTTGGACTGTTACGCGTGACGATGTAAAGGCTTCTGATCTGAGACGCATTCACATCAGTGGGGTTTTCAGAGTGGGGTGCTAACGTATGCAGGGGTGTCGTTAAATATGCGCATGGGCAAAACTTACATTGAATTAATAAACATTTTAGTGATACACCTAAAAATCATCCGGCTGATATTAGCCTTTACTTAGATGTATCGTATCGGTCGATGCTGGACAGGCAGGCGTCCAGAGGCAGCTCCGTGTTCATTCATTCATCTTCAGCCTCTTGTCCCTATCGGGTTCTGGGGAGGACTGGAGCCGATCCCAGCTGACATCAGGCGTGAGGCGGGGTCCACCCTGGACAGGACGCCAGTCTATCACAGGACACATAGAGACGAACAGAGACAGACAACCATTCACACCTACGGGTGATTTAGAGTCATCAATGAACCGAACACCTGCACGTCTTTGGACTGTGGGAGGAAACCGGAGAACCCGGAGGAAACCCACGCAGACACAGGGACAACATGCAAACTCCACGGAGAGTTGGGGCAACAGTGGCTCAGTTGGTAGAGAGAGTCGGCCATTGTCCGAAGCGTTGGTGGTTCAATCCCTGCCCTACTTGTGTCATGGTCGTTGCTGTGTCCTTGGGCAAGACACTTCACCCACCTTGCCTCGTGTGAATGTGTCTGACTGCTGTATGTTTGATATATATGTTTTACCCCATGGGTTGATAAAGTTGTCATAAATCTATGAAAAATCCCACATTAAGACACTGAGACGTAGAGGAACACCAGAGAAAATCCAGAGCTTTTCACATTTGGAGATTTCAGCAAGAACGGGAATTTTTCGACAATTCAATGGCGAGCGCTTGTGTTGTAGCCTTGTGAGTCCATCCTGATCTCTGAGCTCCGTCGTGTTTAACTCTCAGATCCGTCTGGTAACGTGTGACGGAGAAAGTTTGGAGATGTTTGACCAGCGACCGAACCAATCAGCATTGGTTTTGAGGTGGATTTAAGTGACTGATTGGTTGATTTGGCCCGTATGTTGGTGATAGACAGATGGTTTATCCAATTAGCAACCAGGATTTTTGCCCCTCCCCAAGAGATCTCCAAACCAGAGTTCCCAGATCATGTGAATCAGTCCAGTCAGGTTACTTGTGTTGTGTCGTGTGGTCAGAAAGGTCCTTATTGTGAATCTCCTGGTGAAATCCATCCACCCTCTGAACGCCCTCGGTCTCTAGTTTGTGGCTGTAAAGTTTCACGAGGCTGTGATTGTCCTGGAGGTCACAGCCGCTCATTTTAGACGATGAAATGTCTCCTATGGGGACGGACGTCATCACACATGAAGTCCACTGGGCTCAGTGAGTCCACAAGAGTCCCATGTTTACAGCCAGACCCAGTTTATGACCTTCAACACTCTTTATGGACCCCGGTGTGCAGACATGTCCAAATAGAATAGGCCAAAATAAGTGTGCATGAGAAAAAGTGCCTCGTCAGGGATCATCATAGAGTGGGCATGTCTGTAAAGGGGAGACTTGTGCGTCTCCACAGAACCCATTTTCATTAACACGCTGAAATAAACGTAAAGTGTCATTTTCTCCACGTTGGCCTTGTGACCCATATATGAACTGGAGGGTAAACTGTCATTCTAACAACAATTACATGTTTCATTGCCTCCATTTTTCTACCGTGATCCTCAATTTTGAGCCACCTGCCCAGAACTGAGAGGCTTATACAAAGAAGCCCTGAGGAGTCACACAGCAGGCTTTACAGCCAGGGGGGTCACTCAAACACACACTTTGTCCCAGAAACACATTTTTCTGCTGCCTCGCCTCGCATTAAAGAGCTAAAAGGAATGAATAGCCGCAGGGGTGGATGGTGAATGAAGCGGGAAACACCCATCAGTTCCCTGCAAGTCTCAACTGAGACATCAGCAGCGTGAAAAGAGCCAGAGACAGCACTGGAGAGACAGGAAGTGAGGCGACTCTGTCTTCAGATTAAAAGAAAAACAACCACGTACTGTATGTGGAGTCTGTTTAACCAGTTTGTGCACGGAGGTCATACTTCAGGGTGTCTGGTTGACGCTTATGTTGAAGATAATTTGCATGCATCTTAAATTTAAAGTGTATAATAATTTGAGTGCTGTTATAAAAACATCCGGTAGGTGCAAGGCTATTAAAGAGCTTCTGTTTGAAGTATTCAGATCCAAATAGATTAAATTATCTTGTTGTTGAATACTGCTCTCCTGACCCCAAGTGAAGGAGTTCAAGGACCTCGGGATCTTGTTCACGAGTGAGGGGACGATGGAGCGTGAGTTTGGCCGGAGAATCAGAGCAGCGGGGGCGGAGCTGCAGTCGCTCTACCGCACCGTTGTGACGAAAAAGAGAGCTGAGGAAGACAAAGCTCTGGATCTACCCTCAGTCCTGGTTCCTACCCTCACCTGTGGTCATGAAAGCTGGGTCAGGACCCAAAGAACCAGGTCCAGGTCCAAGCGTCTGAAATGTGTTTCCTCAGGAGGGGGTCTGGAGTCTCCCTTAGAGAGAGGGGGAGAAGTTCAGCATCCGTGAGGAACTCGGAGTAGAGCCGCTGCTCCTTTGCGTTGAAAGGAGCCAGTTGAGGTGGTTCAGGATCATCTGGTAAGGATGAACCCTGGGCGCCTCCCTAGGGAGGTGTTCCAGGCACGTCCAGCTGGGAGGAGGCCTCGGGGAAGACCAGGGCCAGGTGGAGAGATTAGATCTCCACACTGGCCTGGGAACGCCTCAGGACCCCCCAGTTAGAGCTGGTTAATGTGGCCCGGGAAAGGGAAGTTTGGGGTCCCTGCTAAAGCTGCTGCTGGACGTGCCTGGAACACCTCCCTAGGGGGGCGCCCAGGGTTCATCCTCACCAGATGATCCTGAACCACCTCAACTGGCTCCTTTCAACACAAAGGAGCAGCGGCTCTACTCCGAGTTCCTCACGGATGCTGAACTTCTCCCCCTCTCTCTAAGGGAGACTCCAGACCCCCTCCTGAGGAAACACATCCACCGATCCAGTGAGTGCTGAAGGTCACTGACCGACGATGCAGACAGGACCACATCATCTGCAAAGAGGCAGAGACGAGATCCTCAGCCCACCTTTCAGCCATGTTTCATTTCACAACAACAAGAAAAGCACTTGAACACAACGCACTGGTCATTTCCAGCTCACAAATGGAAAGGACCATCTTTTCCATAGCACATGAAGGCAGCATTTATTCAGACTAAATGTATTATTATTTTTTAATGGAAAAGCAATACTCTCATTTCGTACCCCTCAAAACGCCCCGTGGGTGCATTATTATCCTTTTAAATATGGATTTTAATCAAGATTCTACACGTTCAAACTTTAACGTTGAATAACAGAAGTTGAATATGATGTAAAATATATATATTTACACTAGCCTACATAAAAGGCAGTATCAACATGCCTGTGAATGTTCTCATGTGTCCAGGTCGTCGTTATCCTCAAAGCAATTTCAGCAACTGGACTGGTTATTTGTGAGCCACAGCCACAACCATCCGTACAGTGTCAACATGTAATATGAGCACTAATCTCACACCTGGGATAAGAACAGATGAAGGAAATAATAACAATACGTCTGTTGTTTCCAGGGTTTGACTGTCACCGGCTTTTATTTTGAAACGCTGCACCGGTAGTGCGGTGCATGAGTGGACGGGGAGCGGGGAGAGTTGGTGAACAGTGTGGATCAGATCACAGTCGTGTGTTGGGGACTAGAGTGAGCTTCAGAGCCGGCTGTCCGGAGGAGAGCTGCGGAGTCCGGGACCATCTGACCAGAGAGGGCACAGCTGCTCTGTCTCCACACTCTGCAACAACAACAACAACAACAACAACAACACAACAACAACACAACAGCAGCAGCAGCAGCCGGTAAATGTGCGCACCTTTCTCTCTCTGCACCTCTCCGCCGCTCCGTGCTGCGGATGGCGCAACGTGCACAGCTCACCTGCGCTCGTTTCAATTAAGGGAAACTTCTTTTATTTACGGTAAAATAAAAGTGGGGTATGAGAAAATTATGATATTTAAAAAAGAAAAATGTGTGTGAGCGTGAAGTGGCTGTGCGTTATTTGAGTGCGCAACAGCCGAGACAGTAACGAGAGGCATTGATCCGCTGCTGCGTCCCTGCCGTGAAGCGCTCCCCGTCCATTAAAGGTGGTATTCTGCATCAGGAGGCTGTTGTTTCCACCTATAGGAGCAGTTTATATATATATATATACAGGTGTATATATGTATATACAGGTAACCCACAAGGGTCAGAACATGTGTTACTTACAGTCTTTAAACTATTTTAAAGAGTTTAAAATCACAAACTTGGTGGAAATCTCCTGCAGCCATAATTACAACATGAGTTAAAGCACGTTTAATGTGTTTGACTCAGCGTTTCCAGCTTTTCTTGCAATTCATAGGTTCAAAAGTGTGTGTTTTTAATGTGGTTACCTGTGTATGCATCTAAATGACATTATGTTGTCATTAAAGAACATTTATTTTGCACCGTGTTCACCACCCCCTCACATTAAAGGTGATATTCTGGATCAGGAGGCTGTTGTTTCCACCTATAGGAGCAGTTTATATACATACACAGGTATATATATATATATATATATATATATATATATATATATATATATATATATATATATATATATATATATATATGCACAGGTAACCACCAAGGGTCAGAGCATGTGTTCATTACAGTCTATAAACTATTTTAAAGAGTTTAAAATCACAAACTTGGTGGAAATCTGCTGCAGCCATAATTACAACATGACTTAAAGCAAGTTTAATGTGTTTGACTCAGCGTTTCCAGCTTTTCTTGCAATTCACAGGTTCAAAAGTGTGTGCTTTTAATGTGGTAACCTGTGTATGCATCTAAATCACATTATGACGTCATTAAAGAGCATTTATTTTGCACCCTGTCCATTATAGGTGATATTCTGGATCAGGAGGCTGTTGTTTCCACCTATAGGAGTAGTTTATACACAGGTAACCACATTAAAAGCCCAATTTTGAACCTATGAATTGCAAGAAAAGCTGGGATTATATTTAGGAAACGCTGAGTCAAACACATTCAACTTGCTTTAATTCATTTTATAATTATGGCTGCAGCAATTTCCACAGAACACACAAAAAGGTGTGGTTTTGTGTTCTCTATTCTCCAAGTTTGTGATTTTAAACTCTTTAAAATAGTTTAAAGACTAAGTTACACATGTTCTGACCGTTGTGGGTTACCTGTATACACATATATACACCTGTATATGTGTATAAACTACTCCTATAGGTGGAAACAACAGCCCTCTGATGCAGAATATCACCTTTAATGTGAGGGGGGGCCGGTATAGGTGCAAAATAAATGCTCTTTAATGACGTCATAATGTCATTTACGTGCAACAGTGTGACAGCGGGGCTCTAAATGATAAAGAAGCTGATGGTGGTGGTGAGTTTATTATAAGAATGTGCAGCCAGGTGTTTTAATGTCGTCATAAAGTCGGGACAGTGAAGTACAGTGAAGCCCCTGAGGGGACACGGTTCGGGAGAGTGGAGTGATTTGTCTCAGGTGCACCGAGGCACGGCCGCTCTCTGCACATCCACATCCACAGCCTCATGCCGCTCCTGTTTTTATCACCACAGGCGCGACTTGTCTTAACAGTGACACAGTAAAAAGGCCCCGCTGTAGCTGTAGCTGTCAGTCATATCAGTGAAAGTTGGAGCTGCAGTTGGAAGCAAAGGTGTATATTTCTAAATCCTTTCACCGGGGGCACAAAAGTGTTTTTTTTTTCATGCATGTCGCCATAAATCACAACTTCGTGGAGGCTCGCCGTGCCATTCAAAAAGTACTGAACCTGGAATAATTCACTGTGCTTAGTGTTCCTGTTTAAACAGCCGACAGAGAACCACTGCTTAATTAACTGTTATATCAGTAAACCATCATTTTAGGGGTCATGTGACGCCTCCTCAGCCCCAGTTCTTCCTTGTCTCCCAGTGTAGGGGACTACTTTATCATGATTCACTCATATGGATGAATATCTAAATGTGAACCCCTTTATTTCAAAGCGCCTGTGTAAGAAACTACCCGTACATTTGTGGTGTTGTGTCAAAATTAGTCAAACATTATTTTTTCAGTCATTTATTTTTTAGACGTGAATCTAAAATGTGAAGAATGTGAAGTTTGAAAATACTTTTGTTCAATTTTGATTCATTTAGGGGATTTTAATTGGTGTTTCTGAAACACATGACTTGTCCCCCCCCCCGATTAAAATCCCCTAAATTAATCAAAATTGAACAAAAGTATCTTCAAACTTCACATTCTTCACATTTTAGATTCACGTCTAAAAAAGGAAATGGTGAAAAAAATAATGTTTTTGCGGCATCTGCACCCCTGCACTTCACATCGAATGTGTCTTTTCTGGGGATGACTGTGGATCAGTGGGGGAGTGGGTCGTCCTACATTGGAGAGATCAGCGGTTTGAACCCCATCTACCCCCGGTCCACATGTCAAAGTGTCTTTGGGCAAGACGCTGAACCCCGAATTGCTCCCTGTGCTGCACATGGGTGTGTAAATGTGGTGTGAGATTAGATTAGATGGTCTGTAGACGTCCACCTCCATCAGTGTGGATGTGACAAGTGTGACAGTGCCGTGAGTCGTCAGAAGACTAGAAAGGCACTTTATAAGTACAAGTCCATTTACTTTTTTCTGAGACACGTTAGATGCACGGCCATAAACCTCCAGCTATCACCTCTGTGTTGTGCAGAAGGAGCACTCACATTACAGGTGTGAGACTCGTTGCACCGTCAGTCTCCTGCAGCCTGCAGGCAGTAACGTGCTTTGTGTTGGACGCAGGCTTTTATGCGACTCTATGTAGCAGTGATATCCTTTTACCCTCCTCACTCTTATGCTTTGACTTGCTGCAGAAAGAGTTTAACGTAAATAAGCATGGCAGGAAATTGTGTGTCGTTAATATTGATATTAATTCTGCAAACAAGGGGAAGAGTTAAAGGAGTTGCATTCATGTAACGGCTTAATCCAAGAGAGGAAACGTGTAAACCAATGGGATGTCAGTGTGGGTGAGGTGTGACGGGAGGGGCAGGCGGTCATAAACGCAGTGATGTAAGTGAACATGTCTGCACATCATCGAGGGGGTGGCTTTCCTACTGGATATGCGTGTCTGTTCATATCTCTGTTCAAACAATTCAGACGAATTTGGTTCAAGTTGACTCACATCAAAGTGCCTTAAAGTGAAATTCCTGTGTAAAATCATCCCATGGTCTGTTTTGGGCACTAAGGGCGCCCTCCCACTGTGCCTCCGTCCCGTGCCCCGTGCTTTAGGGTCCTTGTCCCCCCCTCCAGGCCCGTTTGTACTCACACTACCTGGGCCTCGGAGAATGCTTCTTGCTGCCTATACGTCATCACGCCGTAACACGTCACACGCATTGATGACGTCATGGCGATGCGTGGCTTTGTTTACAGATCTTTCCGTAGACCTCGGAGTTTTTGTGCGTCTTGTCGACTGTTTTTGAATCTTTTCATCGACCAAATCTGCAGTAAACACTCCACCTCCGCATCACACCAACGTGAACCTTTCACCGCCATTGTTTTAAATGTCCGCGCATGGTCCCTCCTTCTTTTTTCTACGTCCCAACAGGCGCACAGGAAATGACCTCAGAACCGCCGTAGGCCTCGTGCTCGTACACGTGCGCACGCTCGTGCTCGTACACGTGCAAACGTGCTTTACTAAAGCCCACCTCTCCCAAACGGGCCGTGGACGGCAAGCGTGCCGCTCCTAGACGCGGTACGGTTGCACTCACACTGGTCAAAGGAACCAGACTTTAGCCATGAAACGTGTTTGGGCACGGTACAGATGGACAGTGGGAGTGCGCCCTTACTTACACCATATAAGCCAATGAGACATTTTTTTCTGTAACAACTATTAACGGAGAAATCCAGGAGAGTCGCTAACAGCCCTGGCTAAGAGTGATTAGCTCGGGGCAGTACGGTGAAGGCATTCAAAGGTCTTTTTTAACCACTAATACTGCGTGGTTTTTATGTGTAGGGACTCTTCTCATGCTGCTGCAGAGGTTTGGTGTTATTTTGCAGTATTAATGGTTAAAAAAGACGTTTTAATGCCTTCACCTTACTGCCTCAAGCTAGTCCGCGTTAGCCACGTCCGACTGTTAGCGACTGTTAAGGGCTCTCCGGGATTTCTCCGTTAATAGTTCATACACGGAAAAACTGTCTCGTGGCTTATTTGATGAGTGCAAGTGTCGAAAAAAGACCATGGGGTGATTTTTACGCCGGAATGTCACTTTACTATTGCAACATAGTCTTTATGCAGCATAATATGTTAAATATGGAGATTTGAACTCCTCTCACACTGCTCTTCCTCATTGTCCTCCCCGCTCCTCACCCTTCCCCCTTTTGTCCTTGTCTTCCTCGGCTTCATCACTCCCTTCGCTACTCTTCCCTCCCTCTGTCCTCTCCTTATCGCAAACCTCTCTCCCACTCCCTCCTCCTCCTCACCTCCTTGACTTGCTCTCTCCTTCCTCTCCCCCGCCTCTCTCCTCCCTTCCTCCCCTCTCTCCTCTCCTCTCAGGTGTGTCGTGGCCTCCTGTCTGCTGCTTCCAGGATGCAGTTCTCAGTCAGACTGAGCCTCTGCCTGCTGGGCTTCGTTCTCGTCTCTGTGTTCCCTCAGTCAGCGTGGGGTCAAGGTAAGTGCATCCGACAGCCTGCTTTCCACTCAAAGGGTTGACAACCAACAGGAGGTTAAGCACACAGCTACACTGCACCGGACATGTCCAAACACAGCCAAGCTGGGCTTTTTATCCAAGGGCCAGCAGGGCATACCCTACACCATGCTGTCTCCTAATGGGCAAAACTATCACGGCGTCCCACAGTGGCACCATATAGAGCCAGAAACTGGGCTGTTCCTCCAAGATAACTGAGGTTTTTCATCTTAGGGTTATGTGAGGATTTCTGTCTCTGTTCCAAACGGAAAAACCGGGGATTCAGGGACAACAGTTGTGTTTCTTGAAGCTCAGGTTTTAATGGTCCATGATAATTTAGATTTTCAGGAGAGTTTTCTAGGGCTGCCCCCAAATAGCCGACCGAGCACTGGTCGACCAAACATCTGGAGCGGTGTCCTGTCAAAATTAAGTGAAAATCCATTTGACTGGCGGCCGGCCTTAATTTTCACTTCGACATCAAATAATTAACAGCCACACAGTGTTGTAGTGGTTAGCACAGCGAGAAGGTTCCAGGTTCGAATCCCGGCTGGGGCCCTTCTGTGTGGAGTGTGCATGTTGTCCCCGTGTCTGCGTGGGTTTTCTCCGGGTTCTCCGGTTTCCTCCCACAGTCCAAAGACGTGCAGGTGTTCGGTTCATTGATGACTCTAAATCACCCGTAGGTGTGAATGGTTGTCTGTCTCTGCTCGTCTCTATGTGCCCTGCGATAGACTGGCGTCCTGTCCAGGGTGGACCCCGCCTCACGCCCAATGTCAGCTGGGATCGGCTCCAGCCCCCCCACGACCCCGACCCGGGATAAGCGGTTGAAGATGAATGAATGAATGAATGAATAATTAACAGCCAATCATGTCGGGAAAGACGTCTAACATATGGGATCGCTTTGAAAAGAACAAGGATGAACCCGAGAAGGTAACAGGCGGCGAGACTGTGCGCACTTGTAGAATAATGGTTATTAATTATGTTGAATTATGTTGTTCAGTCGCTGAGGCTAAGCTGGGGGTGGGGGGGGGGTGTCTATATATATATATATATATATATATATATAACTACATATGTGTCGATTAGAAGTCGCTCTAAATGACGACCACAAAAAATCCTCAGTCGGGGGCGGCCCTACTCTTTTCTTCAACCTTGCTTCAGGGCGTCCTATTGCTCCAACTTGTCGATATCAAACAGGACCAGACAGCCCACTTTCTGCTTTTACTTCGAAAAGGAATTGTTCGTTTCCTCAAAGGTGCCATTAATCATTCACCACGTATCTGATAACGATGGTTAGCTCACTGCTGAAGTCTGAAAGGCAGCTCTCACTCCTCACCCTTTTTTCCTCAGCAGGTGAAACTCTTAAACTTTGTGGCGACGGTTCGATGTGCAGCTCTGCTCCGAATCCGTCGGCTTTCATTCTGAATGATTTGTTTTTGTTTAAATTATCCTTTTTAATATGCATTTGCTCGTCCGTCTGTCTCAAAGGGAAAAGTCTTGGTGCCAAAATCATAATGAGAAAATGTGTTTGACTGTCTGATAGACACACTGGGTTGTCTGTCTGTCTTTCATATGCACATGTTTAACTTATGTGTTTCCAAAAGGGTTCAAACAGACCGATCTCTGTGTCACTGAGGTTACAGATGTGAACTCTCCACTGGTCCTCAGCCTTATTTCAAAGATCCTAAACAACATGCGTGTTGAATGACTAACTTTTGCTCCTATACGTCTGTTAACGTCACAGCATTTGTGCGTTTGACTCGAGCACCTCACTTCCTGTTTTCTCCTTTTACTTCCTGTTGTCAGTCCACGCGCTCACATCGTCTCTCACTCTTTTAAACGCATTTAACTGACTCAGCGATTAACATTTACACTTACACTCGAGAGAAAGAGTCTCCTTAACCCCGTTATCATCTTTAATAATCTAACACCAGCTCCTTTTAAGTGTGCAAGTGGACCCTTTTCTATGGTGATGCAAATGATTGAATTCATGCTATTAAATTAGCCGTGTGTTCTTTTTATAGAAGACCTGATTACGGATCAAAGATGAGTGTTTGTGTCTTAATGTGTTGCATCTTGAATGAGACTGTGAGAAAAAAGGGAACACGCTAAAAGATTGATGTTGTGCTTTGAGCGCGGTTCGGTTCTTCTGCTGCACCCAAACACACAAAGCATTCCCGAGCCTTTAAAGGTTGTTGGCAGCGTTGAACTTGAGACAAGGCTAAACGTGCTCAGTGCTGCGGGGGAGAGCCAAGACCTGCAGACACAGCGCCATAACCACAGAGTCAGAAGACGGGCTGATACTGTGCCACACCATAATACCAGATTAGGGTCAGCGAAAGGTCAGCACGCAGGATTTCAGACAGTCAGGGGTCACCATAGAGAAAAAAGGACAGAACGGACATTGAGCTGTTTGTCATGATTATTCGTCTATAGACAAAATAATGGTGATTGTTGGTAGTTGTCATGGTGACGCCACAAGTTGGTGGGGGGATCGTGTATCGTCTTTTAATGTAATTGCATCGTGATTGAGTCGTATATCGAGACATCGTGATGCACAATAACGTCATCTAAACTGATATTATCAAGTGTGAACGAACTATTTTGCACCAAAGTTCTTAATAAAATGAGAAAATTCTCAATACTTTTAATTCAATTCAATTCAATTTTATTTAAAGTGCCAAATCATAACCAAAGTGATCTCAGGACACTTTACAGAGTAGGTAAAGACCACACTCTATGACTTATTCATGATTTACAGAGACCCAACAATTCCCCCGTAGAGTACGGTGGCGTTGAAAACCTTCACTGTAACAGACAGGAATGTCAGACAGACCCAGCTCTGTGGAGGACGCACATCTGTCTTGCGAGTACTTAATCTGGAGTATAGAAAAATAGGCTTTACTGTGTGGTTATTCCATATAGACTACATGACGATGGAATTACCAGAGCATGTTACATCGTGATATATATATCGTTATCGGTAGAGAAGATTTTGTCCGTATCTTCCAGCCGTAGTGCAGCAGCATGTACTACAGGTAAACTTGTGTTTTAATAACGAGGTCAGGCCATTTCTCGTAATTCTGTGAGCAACCACGCTCTGATCGTATGTTGCACACGTTGGCGTGAGTCTGCCGACAACGTAAGTGAAAGTAGTTGTTGACCTTGCAGTGCGGCACGTCGCTCTTCACCCGGCATATTTCAAACTGATCAATGTCACAAAAATGCTCAAAATGACCGTTGTTTTGTCGATGCAGCATTGAGGAACGATCTCTGTATATATCAAACTCACATTGCATTTCCTGTTACTACTTGTAACTAATGTGGTTTGCATTTTGCCCTCCTAACGCGACCAAATGTCGAGAAGATCTGGTCTGGGACCCACCCGTTCATTTTCTCGTGTTTGAGGCGTGGTTTACGATTGCCCAGAGCCGTTTATTGGACGCTACGAATGCGTCTGCACGTAGCTCATAGCCAGTCGTATCAATTCTACCAGATGACTTGTGTAGAGCGACAGAATCCGACAAGGAAGAAGATGCTTCTGTGTTTTGCATAGACGTCGTCATCGTCTTGTTATCCCCCCCTGTTCTGTGATTGGTTCCCTCGCTGAGGGGATCCAGGCTACCGAGCTGGGCGAAATGAAATCGCACGCAAGGCAGCATGGGTATAGCCAGGCTAGCTTAGTAGCAGTAACTTAATAAACATGCCACTAAGCGCCTATCAGCGTTTGGTCGCCTCAGTGAGTCTGTGATTTGCCGCAAATGGGTTTATATGGAAGTTTACATGGAAGTAGTGCTAGTTCATTGGAATAGAACGGTTCATATAACAATGGCTGCCATCCTGCTCCGTTCATTTGAATGGGAGTGTCCTTTCTATCCAGTTCTATTTCTATGGGGGTAACCATGCGTCTGCTGCCAAATGACACTGTCAAAGTGAGAATATGTCTACCTCCAAGGAATGTTCCCCAGTCCCTCTTCGACCAGGACAAAGGTGGAGCCTGACACTTGCACAGCAGCAGAATAAGTCTGTCTCAATGGGGACACTTCTTAGGTTTTGTCCAGAGTTTAAAGTGAGAGCGACCGCAGCATTCCTCAGTGAAGAGGCCATAGTGTGCTAGCCTCGGCTACACCAGTGACCCAGGACGAGCCGAGGAGTTACGAGCAGCTTGGAGAGCTTCCACTGAGAAACTCCTCGGCTCTCTGACCCTTTGTTCGTGTCAGAGGAGTCACGTAAGGCGAGAGGCTTTTTCAGCAAAACAGCAAATAAAGAGCTGACAAAATAGACTCGAAACACAGGAAGTTTCTTCTTTATTCGGCTGTTTAACCTTTCTGTTCACCAGGCTTCATTGTGCTGTATAGGAAAGTGAGTTGGGGCTGTCATCAAGTAATTTCTTAGAGTAGTTTAGGACATGACTGACAAAACACCTTCCACAAAATCCCTATTTAAAAGGTCAAAGGTGAACGAATTATATCCGTGGCTTAGCTCAGGCTTTGTCGAGGCCTCTCCTGTTTTACTTGTCTGCAGAGATAACGGCAGACGTTTCTGCAGCTGGTCGAGGGGAATGTTGTCAAATGTCAGCTGTACTTTTTTCCCCAAGTCGCATCTTGTTGGTTTCATTCAAAGAGCCACTGAAGTTCCAGTGAGCAGAATCAGGATTGGGGACAGAAGTGGAAATTGTTAGTGTGTGAAATAGGAAACTAATTGGATTTGCAAATAACGAGAACGTTTGACAGGAAAGGGGGGAAAACTGTTTCTCAGTCCACCACTGTTTGGTACCTTTTATCATCTTCTATCACGAGAAACTGTGAAAACTGAAGCTCAGGTTTGCTCAGGAAGGATGGATACGTCTCCCTGTGTTGGGGTGTTAATGAAACATACAGTGTGCAGTATAGTAAACATAAAATAATGATATACATTTAATGGTTGATGCTGTAACGCTCTGTGTAGTGTAGCATCTTAGGGCGCACTCACACTGTCCTTCCGCACTGCGCCTCGGGCTTTAGGGTCCTTGTCCCCCCCTCCAGGCACGCAAACGCGTGCAAACGCGCTCTACAAAAGCCCACCTCCCAAAGGGGGCCGTGGACAGCCCGCTGTCCGCAGTTATGCGCTGAGCGGTTGCACTCACACTGGTCAAATGCACTAGGCTTTAGCCGGAAAAACGGTTTTGGCCCGATGCGGAAGGACAGTGTGAGTGCGCCCTTAAAGAGAGTCTGCTCTGGCGATTGGAGATAAAAACAAGACGCGTGTGCAAACGCAAAAGTGACTTTAGGTGAAGAGAAAACTTTCCATTATTTCTTTCCTGCTTGAGTCTCAACGTTCTCTGCACTCGGCTCAGCTCTAGCCTTCACGTAATAATGTCCTCACCATTCTTCTACTATCACAGAAGAATTCAAACGCGCCCAAAACTGGGTGTCCGTGCAACACTCCCAGTGGGTGTGACGGACACCTCTCCGGTCCTCTGCGTCAGTCGGCTGTTTGCACCCGATTCTCCTTGAAAAATAGACGAGAGTAAAGTTCTCATCTCTAACAGGCGAGGCCTTTTGTCCTCTCCAGGCTGTTTGCTCAGAATCCAATACTTGTCTCCGCGTGAGAATGCAATCTCACAGAGAAGATCCATGGCTTTCTGTGAATGAGGGTGTGTGTGTGTGTGTGTGTTTGTATGTACGATGCTGCAAAGGAACTGGCAGGTTTTCTTAAGAGGTGTGAAAAGAATTGAAAAACAACAACAACCACCAAAGCTACATGGATTTTTATGTGCATACACCCGAATACATCCATAATTCATGCACACGTGGATGCACTCACACAGGTACGCACACAAACACATTTCAACTCCGCTACAACCGGAGGGGTGCGAAATCTGCTTCTCAAATCATTTGGGATTTGAGCAGCTCTCTCCAGACGAGAGAGCGTCCTTTTTTGTTTCCGAGACAGAGAGCTAAACCCCGAGCTGAAATCCCATGCAGCCCTCATTCTCATCCCCAGGTTGGTGAGATAATTGGTACAGTATTCCTTATATGTGTCTGTATATAAATAAATATATCTGCCTGCTGTTGAGCTGTTGAATGCGCCGGCTTCTCCGTTGATATCAGGATTATCCTCCCTGTGCTGAACTCAAGTTTCTTTGCATACCTACATGAGTAGTTTCCTGCAGATAATGGCATTCATAAAGAGGCGGTTCACCCAAAATGCTGCAGAGGTGTCTGCTGTCTTATCAGCTTGACTAAACCCTGTGTAGTGGAGAAAGGTGCCGGTGTGTGGATAAATCCGTTCAGAAAAGCTTAAAAAATGGCCACTTTCTCTTCAAAATTGTCTCGTTTGCAAAAAATCCGTCTACTCACCTTGGGCGGCACATCACAAAGAACTCCTCAGACATACATTATCATACATTATGGCATAGTGTTAACACAACAACGCCATTTGCCAGCATTTTCCAAAGTCAAGTGTTGTTGCATCGGGTGAACCATCCCTTTCAGCCTCTTATTTGTTTGTACGCTGGAGCAGCAGAGCTCTCCCAGGCGTCAGTCCCAGTGTAGGTATTTAAAGAAGTCGGCGGCAGCAGATGGCTCACCTCGTAATGAGGACACAAACACACGGATGAGTTTGTGGGTTTCATATTTTATTTCCATCCCGTCTTTTTTTTCACAGTTAACCAAATGAGATTGGGGAATGTGTGTGGCTTCTAGATACATAATTATTATCTTGTATTTGGCTCTGCCGGTGTGACAATGATGGGGTGTTACGGTTGCCGACCATGGAAACGTGTGTTTTTTTAGCATTGCAGTGCTTTACAATGGCCTTATTCTAATGTTTGAACCCATATCTTAAGGTAAAAACACAACAATGCTGCATAGGAGCTTTGTGAAATAGGATCATGCTCTAAAGTTAACACTAACACAGCACTCTTGTCTTGTCTAAGGGCGGATGCACAGGTCAAGGCCATTGTAAAGTGTACTTGGATATTGTGCAGCTCAGTGGATCTCTGTGTTGTACATCTAAACGCTCCTGCTGAGGACAGGAGAGGAATAGTAAACAGATGCTATTCCAGTGCCTTTCCCTTTGGTGCCTTTTGTTCTTTTCCTCCTTGCAGTTAAAAGGAAGTCACATTCACTCCTTTCCCTCACCCTCTCCTCACCCCCCTGACGATCAAAGCACAGAGACGCAGAAAGAAAGAAAAGACAATGACATCGGGATTGAAAGGGGTAAGACAGCGACAGGGAGCGTAAACTTGAGAAAATTAATATCAGTGAAGGATACAGAGAGAGGAGTGGGGGGTAGGCCTCTAGGGGTGTGACAGGGCCAACAACTAATCAGGATCAGAGGAAAGGGGCGACGCTTTGATGCCACTGGTAAATGGAAAACAGGAGAAGACCTGTCGTATCCCCGCTGAGACGAGCACAATACGGGCTTGTCAATAGGTGAGGAAGATGAGGATGAGGAGGAGAATGGGACTTTGCTTTTTAATGTGACATCTGTGCAAGATAATCTGTCTGATGCGTATCCATCCCGCTTGGATGAGATACAATTTTTCCTGCTTTATTTTTTTTATTTTCTCCTAGCTGTTTAAAAAACACAGATGGAGCAACTGCATCTACGCCTCCATAACTCTGGAGGGAGTTCAATCCAACTTAGCTCAGTCACAGTTGAGTTTTGTGCTCAGCAGATGAGCAGCAGCGCAGAGGTAACACAGAAGGAGAGCAGACTCTGTGCAGCCTGCAGATCTGTAAAACATCCCGAGCAGTCACACGGTCCGTGACCATTTTAAGGATAAATAGACTGATAGTAGCAGCTGTTTCGACACAATTGACTCTGTTTAATCATGCAGAGTTGAACAACAGTGTTGGAAATTACAAACCAAAGCAGGTTTTTGTAAAATTGGACTCAAAAAACTCTGGCGCTCACAGAAGAAGTCCTCATTATTATGGAGAAAAACAGTGGTGTCGTCAGCGTAAGGATTAAACGTTTTTGCACCCGATTCAAGGCTTTGGAGTTGTGCGATCTACTCTCCATTATATTTATTATATTATAAACCAACTAAGCAACATTGAACCCCCTCTATTGTCATGGATGTCACCCACTAATATGCACTGATGACAGCAGTTTTTCTAATAATGAATCAAATATTTGTGGTATGGACGGTGCATGACAGGGATCTTTAATTCATTCATTCATTCAAATATTTACAGTATGTCTTTAGACTGGCAGTTATTGTGTTAAGTTGTCTTTTCTCTGTCCAGTTTCATCACCGCGGAGATTTCGTGCCAAAATGCTGAGCCCCACTAAGCTGCACGTGTCGTGGAAAGAGCCCAAAGGACAGTTTGAAAGCTACAAGGTCATTTTCACCACACGACCAGGTAAGATGCGTATTCCAGCTTTACTCTCTTTGTGCTGTCCCTTCGTCTTTGGTACCGTCTTTACCTTTAAAGTGTAAAATCATCCCATGGTCCTTTTTAGCAATTACACATTAAATTAGCCATCGAGACAGTTTTTGTTTGTGTAACAGATGGGTTACATATGAGAGGAAAAA
This sequence comes from Echiichthys vipera, assembly GCF_963691815.1. Lineage (NCBI taxonomy): Eukaryota > Metazoa > Chordata > Actinopteri > Perciformes > Trachinidae > Echiichthys > Echiichthys vipera. The sequence goes on from NC_139838.1 coordinate 28,404,817, forward strand.
TGGGATTCAGGTCACTGTGCCTGCAGTGTGAACGGAGCCTTTGTCACCGTTGTAATAGTTGTGAGTGGGCACTGTTCTGGGCTTTATCCCTCGTGTTACATTCAAGTGCCTGTGGGAAACATCAGAGATTTAAGACCAGAGTCACCAGAGTCTTTATTAACAACATCTTCATGACATCTGTGTTAAGTTGCGACGTAACGTCCTTTCAGAATAAAATTTCAGGTCTAGCTGGTGCACGCTCAAGCGAGTAAAAACAAAAACAACAACATAATAATTATCATTTTATTGTTTTCCGATGGATAAAATGTTTTTTCACTGAAGATGGAAGTGATGCTTAGTCTTCACAAGTACGGCCGTTGTTGTCCGTTTTGTTCGGGGGAGCGTTTCAACCAGGAAATCATATTTTGAAAGGGTGTTACGTCACTTAAAGTGTTATTCCGGCGTAAAATCATCCCATGGTCTTTTTCGACACTTACATACTCTTCATCAAATAAGCCATCAAGTCAGTTTTTTCGTATATGAACTATTAACGGAGAAATCCTTGAGTCGCTAACAGCCGAACGTGGCTAACACTGATTAGCTCGGGGCAGCACGGTGAAGGCATTCAAAGGTCTTTTTTAACCACTAATGCTGCTGAAAATAACAGCAAACCTCTGCAGCAGCATGAGAAGAGTCCCTACACACAAAACAAAGCACCAATGGGCTCCTTCCTTTGGGATTGACTTTGGTAATCCACTGTAATGGACTTTACTATGATAGGAGCTGGTACAGGGGCCAGTGGTGGTGCTTTGTTTTGTGTGTAGGGACTCTTCTCATGCTGCTGCAGAGGTTTGCTGTTATTTTAGCATTAGTAGTTAAAAAAGACCTTTGAATGCCTTCACCGTGCTGCCCTGAGCTAATCATTGTTAGCCATGTCCGGCTGTTAGCAACTCTCCTGGATTTATCCGTTAATAGTTGTTACACCAAAAAAAAATCTCTCAATGGCTAATTTAATGTATGTAAGTGCCGAAAAAGACCACAGGATAATTTTGCACTGGAATTACACTTTAATCTCAGATTTACGTTAAAGTTAAAATCTCCGATATCTCTGTTTCCTCGTATCTGGCGCCACACGTGGCGATAAGTGGTAATTGCACTTTGAATTGTTTTGACATCTTTAGTCATCGCCGACCGTTTACCTCACAGCGCTGACAGAGATCAGACCACCACTCCACACACACGCGTGAGCTGAAGCGCGAGTCTGTTGCCTTAGCTCCGCCCACCTTTCTCTGGCGGCCCGACCACTGAGGTAGATGGAGCTCTGTTTGTTTTGTTGGGAGGGTAGCGAGTGTTCTGTAAAATAACCTGATTGGATCAAACAGGAGTCCCTGCTCCATCAGTGATTCATTTGTAATAAGTTTCACGAGACCATAAGAGCAGGAAATGAAACCCAAACGACAGAAATGTTTGGTTTAAGGCTTCAGACTTTGCTCTCCGCAGAAACCTTCTAGTTTAAACTTGATTTGTTGGGGGTAAATCTGGCGAGGAATTCACCCGTACAGTCGTGCCGGATGTTCACACACAGTCACACCTGGAAGCTGAGCGGTCTGCTCTCATTGCTCTGTGATGGATTGGCTGTCTAGTGCCTCGCTCAGGGGCTCCTCAGCAGTAATTGCCACGGGATCATTAAAGAAGAGCCTCCATCCGTACGTAGAGTTGCGGCAGTGTGGACCCACGGCGACACAAAGGGATCGGCTGTAAAATGACAAACAGAACACAGGCTGCTAATACAGTTTCTGTCTATCTACAAATCATAGCGACTCATATGCTGTTTGTGTTTTACTGGTGAGGCAAAAATTCTAGTTATGCGCAGAGGAGCACAGTCCTTGAACCTTTTCCCCCCGAGGGAGAACAAATCAAGCTTTTTTATGTGTGTTTCACCCGAACGCTGCTTCATAATTCACTGAAGAGGACGAGACACGTAACCACACACAGAGACTCTGCTTTAACTGAGCGCAGCTGCCCACTGTGGAAAACTGGGACCTCAGCACGCACCTCTGGGTTTTTATTGATGAGCTGCAACAAGTTTGTAGAAATCCTCGCTGTGGCATGTTTGTGTGTGGATTCACCTCCGGAGCCGACTGCTTCCCTTAACCCACCCACAATCTCTCAGTATCACGTTTATACTTCATTTATAATGCACCTGTCATGACATAAAATGCAGCTCAGACTGCAAAAACAATTTAATTGAGGGAGAATGAGATAATAGTGATAATAGCAGCAGGAAGCGTCACGCAGGACCACTGCAGCAGACACCACCACCATCAGCAGAGACCTGAGAGACAAAAACTCATCAACAAAAGGTAAAAAATAAGTTAATAATGATAGAAAAAACTATTTTAAGACATAAAAACAATAAAACAAGTATGAAATATCACAATTGCATTATCCATCTTCAAACTCTTGTCCCTGTCGGGGTCATGGGGGGGGGTGTCTATATATATATATATATATATATATGGAGCCGATCCCAGCTGACATCGGGCGTAAGGCGGGGTCTACCTTGGACAGGACGCCAGTTGAAGATGGATGGATGGACAATGACATTAATACATTAATTAAAAGCATCATCACAAAGAGGTTTTGAGAAGCTGCTTGTCTGATAGATAGATAGATAGATAGATAGATAGATAGACAGATAGATAGATAGATAGATAGATAGATAGACAGATAGATAGATAGATAGATAGATAGATAGATAGATAGATAGACAGATAGATAGATAGATAGATAGATAGATAGATAGATAGATAGATAGATAGATAGACAGATAGATAGATAGATAACTCTATTTATCCCCGAGGGGAAATGAGGTCATCGTAGCAGCAGTAGAAAACAATCAGAAGTACTAAAAATAAGATAAAATATAAAATACAAAATATGAACAACAATAAAATAAAAGTACAGTATCGCAGATAAACACTATATTACAATATTCTATGTGGATTTTAATGTGCAAGAGAGAGAAAGGTGCATGTCAGTGATCACTTTGAGTAGTGAGAGTTTATTCCCTGAGCGTTGTTGTGCAGCGTTGTAGAGTCTGACGGCAGCAGGTAGGAACTGTTTCCTGTGGCGTTCTTTAAGCAGCGAGGTCGGATGAGTCTGTTCCTGAAGCTGCTCTGAAGCTTGTCCAGGGTTTCATGGAGGGGATGGGAGACATCGTCCGTGATCACCAGATTTTCGCAGCCAGCTGACGGCCTAAAGGAAACAGTTTGGAACAAACTCAGATGAGCAATCAGAGACGTATGAAAGGTGCTTAATCATTTATCATCATTTTAAAAACCCTCCTAACTCCACCTGCTCCCGGTGTAACGATGCCTCTGTGGTGTTTCACAGCAACACAGAGTTCAGCGCCTGAAATAAACCGTGAGGTGAAATCAACATCTCTCCAAAACAGTTTCAACAAACATCGAACGCTGTTGCCTTCATGAAGCTAGGGTGAACGGACACACGCTGCATCCAGGTGCACGTCATAACCTGAGTGTAACCTGACACCAGTGCACCGTCACTGTCAGTCCGTGCAGCACCTCGCTGGCGTCCAAACTGATTTACGCTCGGCTGCTGTTCTCTGCGTTCTTCAAAAACATAGACGTTGTGTCGGCTTTATCGCTCTCACGCTTGAGAGAGATCGACCTGATGTCATAGATTCACTGAGGGTGTTTATATTTAGCTCTGCTCTGTGATTAAAATCACAAGAGGCAGTTTGAACACGGGCCAGAGCGAGTAAAAAAACAGGTGCGCTGTCGACGTTTTTACTGTTTATAGACGTGATGTAAAGCCACAAGCCTTCACTGTGCATTATGTTATTTTATAGGGTGTGTGTGTGTGTGTGTGTGTGTGTGTGTGTGTGTGTGTGTGTGTGTGTGTGTGTGTGTGTGTGTGTGTGTGTGTGTGTGTGTGTGTGTGTGTGTGTGTGTGTGTGTGTGTGTGTGTGTGTGTGTGTGTGTGTGTGTGTGTGTGTGTGTGTGTGTTTAATGAAGTGCATTAACATCGGGGGAGCTGAACAGGCAGCCATTTTGGAAGAAGATAACATTGTAATCCAAGGCTGCAGCTATTGATTAGTTTAGTAAAAGAATATTACAGCGTTTATTATTATAATTACGTGACTAATGGGACAAGAACTGATTTTGCTTAATTAAGGAGCAACAGAAAATGTAAGAGAAATAAGACAGCTCTCTTAAAATGTGATTAAATTTTGATTTACAAGGCCCCTCGCTGAGGAAGCAGAGAAGGGAAGCTTCTGGCTGTGGCTGAGGAGAAGGGATAAGAATTGGGGGTCAAAGCAATGAGATGGGTCAGCTGCAGGGGGTAGCAGGGACTACCGCCCGCCGCCACAAGGAGGCGTTCCGGGGTTAAAGAGAGCAAAACTACAATGAGCGGTGGTCCCCGGCTGAGGACCCTGCAGCTGACCCAAGGCGCTGTAGGAGGCGCGTCAGGCATCAAACACCTCACCTGTACAATCAAACAGTGGCAGCTCATAACAAATGGTGTCTCAACACCCAACAATTCCTCCATGAGCAGCAACAAGTCGCACTATCTTTAATACAAGTCGTATCATCATAGCTGATATATACAGTATTAATCCAGCAAACTTGTGCACGCAGTGGCAATGAAAACCTGCAGAAAATCCCCAAAAATGTGTTGGTGAAGTTTAAAACAATAACAATAATAATAATAGTCATTTATCCAATCTAACTTTATTTGCTAAACACTTTCAAACAACCAGTGCTGGACTGAATAATAATAATAATAATAAGTTTTCAGCCTTGTGATTGGCTAAAATGGCCTTCCTGGTCAGAGTGCTATCTCCAACTACGGCTTTGGCGTGTGCATGACCTTGTTTGAGGCGGATTTTGCGGTTTCATGTGGAATGAGATATTTTTATTACCCCGGTGGTCTCATCTCATCTCATCTTCAGCCTCTTATCCGGGGTCGGGTCGCGGGGGCAGCAGCTTTAGCAGGGGACCCCAAACTTCCCTTTCCCGGGCCACATTAACCAGCTCTAACTGGGGGATCCTGAGGCGTTCCCAGGCCAGTGTGGAGATCTAATCTCTCCACCTGGTCCTGGGTCTTCCCCGAGGCCTCCTCCCAGCTGGACGTGCCTGGAACACCTCCCTAGGGAGGCGCCCAGGGTTCATCCTTACCAGATGATCCTGAACCACCTCAACTGGCTCCTTTCAACGCAAAGGAGCAGCGGCTCTACTCCGAGTTCCTCACGGATGCTGAACTTCTCCCCCTCTCTCTAAGGGAGACTCCAGCCCCCCTCCTGAGGAAACCGGTGGTGTGGGCAGGAATTATTTTTTTAACCGGGGCCTTTAATGTACCCGTGTTCGTGTTGACGAGGCCTAAGTAACAAACATGTTGAGGTAGAAATGTTCCCATATTATGGTCTGTAAAAAATCCATTGGAAAGTGTTTTGTACTGTAACAGATGCAGCTGCAGACGACGGTGGATGCTTCATTATTTTGTTGTTTGTACGTTTGCATGTTTGTGCAGTTTTTTTCTGCCAACCACAGTCAAACAGACGTCTGACATAGACATGTTCAGCGGGCTGTGACAGACATTCAGTCATGTGTGTATTGTTTTATTTAACACTCAGTTTTACTTCATCACTGACAAGAACACGGCAACATTTCTCATGATCCCGGTTCATTTTAGGCGTCGCTCATTTGCACAGTGGAGGTTAAAAATGGAAACACAGAGAGATAAACAGAGGAGATAAACCCGAGCGGTGCAGGCGGTGTGTGTTTGTGCACGCAGACCTTGGAGAACAGTTGTGTTGTTGTTGTTGTTGGGATCGTCAGGGTTTTATTGCAGTCAGGGAAAGTCAAGTATTTGCACAGGCAGGTTTTTAATGATGAAATGTTCCAAATATTCAGTTTGTGATCTGCTTCCACTGCCGCCCAGTTAGCCCGTACAGGAAGATTGGATGTAGATTGAATGGGCGTTCAGGTTCTTATCATAATTTATTCTCTTTCTTCATGTCGTTCCTTTCTGTTATGCTTCCATTTCCCCGCTGAAGAAGACATCAGAGGGCAGAGAGATGTTTTACTGCTGTGACGAAAAGCTTCAAGAATTCATTTAAGTTAAGGACCTGGAGTTACAGCGCCGTTAACAAGGGAGGTGTGAGGCCCAGTGGGGGTCCCTCAGTCAGTTTGTGGAGATACAGTTAAATTTCACTTTCATTTCACTCTCCGGATATTCAATACAATAGAGGACGATTATACTGTAGAGGAAAGACTACCGTATTTTCCGCACTATAAGGCGCTGCTCCTTTGCGTTGAAAGGAGCCAGTTGACGTGGTTTTACCAGGTGGAGAGATTAGATCTCCACACTGGCCTGGGAACGCCTCAGGATCCCCCAGTTAGAGCTGGTTAATGTGGCCTGGAAAAGGGAAGTTTGGGGTCCCCTGCTAAAGCTGCTGCCCCCGCGACCCGACCCCAGATAAGTGGTTGGCGGTGAGATGAGATGAGATGAGATATATTGCACGTAATATTGTGATGGCGATATGAAACCGTACCACTTTGCGTATTGTCCCTACATCCTGGCGCCTTAATACAGAACAAAATGTGCTGATGGTCGAATATATTCTTTATTGTCGTTCAGCTAACAAACTGATTCCTGTTTGAAAGAGTACAGTCGCGTGTTTTTGTGCGATCAGTTCTCAGAAAATAGATTCGATCCCAGCTGGAACATTTGTTCTGCAGCAGCAGCAGAAGTTAAGGAACTGAGCAGGAAGCAAAAGTGACATATTGAATTTCATCACACAGTGAGAGCGAGGAACTCTCAGACTTAGTTGCTCGGTATGATCTCGGACTCCTCAGACTGTGTCTGTGGACGTGATGGACTCTTTCAAAACCAGGAAATGGAAATCAACGCTTCAGAGTCAAATCTGTAAACTGCTGACTCATGCCAAACCTTCTGCTGCTGCGACAGCAAAGCACATTTGGCCGGATTAGATGCTGAAAACGTTTTTATTTATTTCAAATCAAATCAAATCAACCTTTATTTGTTGATACGGAGCTTTTCATACAGAAAAGTATCGCAAAGTGCCGAGTTACAGAGACGTACAGAAAAAGAGAAATATCAAATAAAACCAGGAGAATAAAGTTAAAAGAATCCAACAGTCACGCACAGAGACACACTCACACACACACACACACACACACACACACACACACACACACAGACACACACCTACACAAACACTAGACCTGAGGTACAGAGGAGGCTAGATGAAGCTACCTTTGGGGGGCCAACCACACCGGGAGAGATCCCAGTCCAAGGTCTCAGGGAGCACTGCCTCAGAGACCACCCCAACCCGGGCAGACAGGAGCCTCCGCACTAAGGTGCAGAGCCCTCTAGTCGCCTGGGCCGGAACTGTCCACGGGACAGCACCCCCCGCGGCCAGACCAGAGACAACTCCCAATCCTTTAGGCCCCCTGAGGAAACACTGGAGATTAAAAACTGTTGCCTCAAACAGTAAAGGGTTAAAATATGGAGGCTAAAAACATGAAATGACATAAAAAAAGCTTTGTTCTTATGCTAGCTTGTACCTTGTCCTGTTCCTGTTTGTTGCCCCTCTGGTCTCTGCTGCTGGGATGAGCCGTTGTCACCTCAGGCGTTAATAACGTTAATCTCTCCTCAGCTTTTGGAGCCACGGGGCCTCTGACTGTTCCCTTTCTTGGCAGTTAAAGTGATGTTCGAGAATAACTGAAGATATTTCCACATATTTGGAATTGTGCAGTTGTCCTAGCTCACTGTACTGTGTGATGATGGTCTGGTATGGTGGTTTGAGAGACAGTCCAATAACTGAAGGTCATTAACGGCCTCCTCCATCACGAGCGTCTTCACCAACAGCCTTTTGCTCTGCTGCAGAGTCCTTGAACAAGACATCGCTCGCATGCTTTGATGAATTTAAATATATAGTATATAGCAAAGGTCTGCAACCCGCGGCTCTTGGGCCTCATGAGGCTCTTTAGCCCCTTTTCAGTGGCTCCTGTAGCTTTGCCAAAAAAATAACATGGAAATAATAACATGTTCTCTTGGATTTCAAGGTGATTTTTTGAAAAAATGTGATGTCAAACTAAAAAAACCGTCACATCCTTGGTCTATGGCCCAGCGCCTTTCACTGCAGGTGGCTAATGTTGAGTTTCAGACACGTGCTAACCGTGGATAAATCCCCCCAAAAAACCTAGCGGAGGAAAATAGTGTTTCGCGGACAAATGAGTTTGCTTTCACATGACGATGTCTTGCCCGTTTGCTCGATATGTGGTGAGAAAATAGGGAACAACAACAATTTTATAACATAACTATATAAACACCTTTATAAGCTGTGACATCAAATATGTTTTGCGGCTCCAGACAACTTGTATCTGGTGGAAGAGGCAAAATGGCTCTTTGGATAGTAAAGGTTGCAGACCCCTGGTATATAATAAAGGAGCTGCATCTATAAGCCTCTTAAAGCGAACACCGTTTAAAGCAGTTCACAGTGTACTTTGAGGTAGTGCACTTTGTAGTGAGGCGGCAGGGTCGTTGGTTTGATCCTCGGCCTGCTGAATGAGAGGCAAAGTGTTTTAGATAAAAGTAATATACCGTATTTTCCGCACTATAAGGCGCACCTAAAAACCTTCAAATGTCTCGAAAGCCGACAGGTCTCCAACTACGGTGAGCAGCCACCGTCTCTATTTTCCCCCGTAGAAGAAGTAACGCGCGGTGCATGTTGAGATATACGACTGCGTGAAGCGTGCCGTTTCATTTCCATGTGTGTGTTTGTGTAAAGAGCCCAAAGTGGCTCCTGTTAAGAGACACGCTTACGACGCAGAGTTTACACTCAAGGCCATTAGTCACGCAGCAGAACACGGGAATAGAGCAGCAGCCAGAGAGTTGAACATGAACCAATCAATGGTGCCGAAGTGGAGGAAGCAACCAGACGACCTCCCCTGACTGTGTTGTTGACGTTCCCTTTAGAGCAGCTCCATCTAATGGATGCAGAACGTAACCCCAGCCTCCACTGTAGCGTCTGTTCTATGCGCCTTATAATGTGGTGCGCCTTAGAGTGCGGAAAATACGGTAGTATGAATAAAGTCTATTCTATCGTATAGTTGTGCCGACTGATAGAAGCGGTTTTTAGCCACTGCCTCACTGGCTAAAATCAACCAGCACCACGTTAGAGAGCAGGTCACAGACCCGAGCTGAAAAAGCCTTTCCCATTGTTCGGTTGTGTTACAGAAGACAGTGATTCATGCAGCTGCAGATGTACAGTGTGTCTGCTCTCAGTGTGACTCAGAAATCAAACATTCTTGTGCTTTAAGAAATGTAGAAGTGTAGGTTGTACCTTTTTTTTTTTGGAATATGTGGAGAAATCGGATCTGGCACAAGCACACAGAGACGACCGTCCTGTCTTGAGTCCTGTACACTGAGTGATCTGTGAACGTGTGGAAGAAGCTGAAAACTCAATTTTCTCTTGAGTTTTGGAAAGTTACCAACAGGTCTTATCAAAAATTCTGCATTATTGTTTGGCTTTCAGAATCATGACAGACATCATTACCCGTAGCATTCAGACCGTTTACCCTTAGCATTCAGACCTCTTTACCCTTAGCATTCAGACCTCTTTACCCTTAGCATCCAGACCTCTTTACCCTTAGCATTCAGACCTCTTTACCCTTAGCATCCAGAGCTCTTTACCCTTAGCATTCAGACCTCTTTACCCTTAGCATTCAGACCGTTTACCCTTAGCATTCAGACCTCTTTACCCTTAGCATCCAGACGTCTTTACACTTAGCATTCAGACCTCTTTACTCTTAGCATTCAGACCTCTTTACCCTTAGCATCCAGAGCTCTTTACCCTTAGCATTCAGACATCTTTACCCTTAGCATTCAGACCTCTTTACCCTTAGCATCCAGACCTCTTTACCCTTAGCATTCAGACCTCTTTACCCTTAGCATTCAGACCTCCTTACCCTTAGCATCCAGAGCTCTTTACCCTTAGCATTCAGACATCTTTACCCTTAGCATTCAGACCTCTTTACCCTTAGCATCCTGACCTCTTTACCCTTAGCATTCAGACGTCTTTACCCTTAGCATTCAGACCTCTTTACCCTTAGCATTCAGACGTCTTTACCCTTAGCATTCAGACCTCTTTACCCGTAGCATCCAGACGTCTTTACCCTTAGCATCCAGACCTTTTTACCCTTAGCATTCATCTTCTACTTTGTTCTCAAATGATCCTGAAAAACCACGCTGGGTTTGAACGCAGCCTTAAACCTATCGTCAGCCTTAAAGACATGGATTTGTTTGACAGTCCTTAATCATTTATTTTTCGTCTCTTCTCTCTCATGGTCACGCTTCAGCTGCTGAGTTTTTGTTCTCTTACCCCGGAACAGGTGGAGAGCAGAAGGAGGTCCAGTTATCGAAGCAGGACGCAAAGCTGCTCATCGAAGACTTTGACCCTTCTAAAGAATACAACTTTAAGATCATTGCTGTCAGCGGAGGACAGCAGAGCAAACCCCTTCAGGCCAAACACGAAGGTAAGAGACTTCCCATTTTTCACTCCGTCAAGTCTTTTACGCTCAGTGGTACGACTCCCCCTGATGACTGGAGGTTACAGAAGTAGCACTGTATAATTTAAAGTTGTGTAAGTAAGTGCAAGGACCTTCTGATGTCAAAAGCGTTCCTGACATCGGACCCCGCGCCCTTTTAAAGAAACCCCAGAGTGAGATGACGGTGTAGCCCGACCATACCTCCGATCTCTGTGTGCCGTCAGACAAGCTGCACTTTTGGCTCCAATCAGTGTTTTCCATCAGCTATGATTGGCAAAGTACCTGCCGTGTCATCAGTGACGGGGGTGTGGCCAAGAGATCGATGGTCTTTAACCTGAAGAGCAAGGAAGCAGAGCTCTGTGATGAGGTACTTCAACCGTGTTCGGACCTCGACTGCTCAGTTTTACGGCGTGCGTTTGGAGCGCAAGACAATTCAAACAACAGCACGCCTCAGCGAACTGTTGTGGTTGTGAATGCAAAAATGATGATGCTGTGTGATGATGGTCTGGTATGGTGGTTTGAGAGACAGTCCAATAACTGAAGGTCGTTAACGGCCTCCTCCATCACGAGCGTCTTCATCACTCTGCTCTGCTGCAGAGTCCTTGAACAAGACATTGCTCCCATGCTTTGATGAACTTAAATGTATAGTATGTAGTAAAGTAGCAGCATCTATAAGCCTCTTAAAACTGACACCGTTAAAAGCAGTTCACAGTATACTTTGAGGTAGTGCACTTTGTAGTGAGGGTCGTTGGTTTGATCCTCGGCCTGTGAACGGCTGTATGAGAGGAAAAGTCTCATCTCATCTCATCTTCAGCCTCTTATCCGGGGTCAGGTCTCGGGGGCAGCAGCTCCAGCAGGGGACCCCAAACTTCCCTTTCCCAGTCCACATTAACCAGCTCTAACTGGGGGATCCTGAGGCGTTCCCAGGCCAGTGTGGAGATCTAATCTCTCCACCTGGTCCTGGGTCTTCCCCGAGGCCTCCTCCCAGCTGGACGTGCCTGGAACACCTCCCTAGGGAGGCGCCCAGGGTTCATCCTTACCAGATGATCCTGAACCACCTCAACTGGCTCCTTTCAACGCAAAGGAGCAGCGGCTCTACTCCGAGTTCCTCACGGATGCTGAACTTCTCCCCCTCTCTCTAAGGGAGACTCCAGACCCCCTCCTGAGGAAACACATTTCAGACGCTTGGACCCATGACCTCGTTCTTTTGGTCATGAGAAAGAGGAAAAGTGTTTTAGATAAAAGTAATATAGTATGAATACAGTCTATTCTATCGTACAGTAGTGCAGACTGATAGAAGCAGTTTTTAGCAACTGCCTCACTGGCTAAAATCAACCAGTACCACGTTAAAGAGCAGGTCACAGGCCTGAGCTGAAAAGGCGTTTCCCCATAGTTCGGTTGAGGTACAGCGGCACGTCTCAGCCAACTGTTGTGGTTGTGAATGCAAAAATAGCTCCAGTGAGTTCTTTCAGTCCCTGACATTCAGCAACCAGCTGCTATTTTTCGTGTCCTACTGTGCTTCAGGAAATAAAAAACTTCTACACATTTAAAACCGAATTTGTAACAGAGAAATCCACAGGAGTGCGTCCGTGATAAATGTGACACGTCAGGGTGGGGAAGCCCTTATATCAAGCTGCTCTCCCAAACGAAAGGAACTTTGTAATATCAGCTCCTGTGCTGATAATTAATTAGTTGTTGTTGCACCACTTAATAAAAAACACCGTGTATCAGCACTTATGAAATGTAAATGGGGGTGATGTTTACTTTTAGGGCGCACTCCCACTGTGCCTCCGCACCGTGCCCCGTGCTTTAGGGTCCTTGTCCCCCTTCCAGGCCCGTTTGTACTCACACTACCTGGGCCTCGGAGAATGCTTCTTGCTGCCTATACGTCATCACGCAGTAACATGTCACACGCATTGATGACGTCATGGCGATGCGTGGCTTTGTTTCCAGATCTTTCCGTAGACCTCTGAGTTTTTGTGCGTCTTGTCGACTGTTTTTGAATCTTTTCATCGACCAAATCTGCAGTAAACACTCCACCTCCGCATCACACCAACGTGAACCTTTCGCCGCCATTGTTTTAAATGTCCGTGCATGGTCCCTCCTTCTTTTTTCTACGTCCCAACAGGCGCACAGGAAATGACCTCAGAACCGCCGTAGGCCTCGTGCTCGTACACGTGCGCATGCTCGTGCTCGTACATGTGCAAACGTGCTTTACTAAAGCCCACCTCTCCCAAACGGGCCGTGGACGGCAAGCGTGCCGCTCCTAGACGTTGCACTCACACTGGTCAAAGGAACCAGACTTTAGCCGTAAAACCAGTTTGGGCACGGGACGGAGGAACAGTGTGAGTGCGCCCTTACTGATTTTATCAAATTAAACAAATATTAAGTGTTGCTCAAAGAACGTGATGTTGTTCTCAGCAGCTGCCACATATTTTCAGATTTGTTATTATTATGGTATCTATTCTGGTCGATCCTGTTCTTAGGGAGCATTTTTTGGGTCTGTTCTGTTCTCATCCTGTGTTTTATTGATTGACTCATTGATTTGCATCCCAGCACAGTTCCTGTATTCCTCCTCTCCTCTCCCACCGTCCCCTTAATGTCGACTTTTGCATTATTATCTCTTCCAGCTCAGCAGTCGGGCGTCGAGGTGGTTCAGTCTCAGAGGAGGCAAGACAGCAGCGCCGCCGAGGAGAACAACGAGATCTCAGAAGGTAAGATCCTCGGCGGGGACACGGGAGGCGAAACGGGCGAACAGAAATACTGACACAGGAGAGACTGACACGTCTGCGAGTCTCCGGTCGTCTGGATGTAAGACCTCGTCTGCGTGAGAAGAGCAGAGGAGACTTTTTTACCCTCTCTTTGAAACGCCGCGTCAGGAAGACGCCCCGTCATTCTTCAAGAGCGACTGTGAAATGGAAAGCACACCAAGAACACGTTTAGTGAGCTGCACACTCTGTTCTCCACGTCTCCAGAGTGCAGGCAGCTCTTGAAGACAAGTTTTTAAAGGAATGCTCCAGCAGTGAAAGGTTTCTAACACCTTGACCTTGTTCACACTGAGATTTTAACGCAGGGAAACGGTGCAACAAGAGGAGGTAAGTGAAGCTGAAGAGGCCTCGGAGTTTCGTCCCAAACAGCCGCACGGAGCGCGTTTGAATCACCCTGCGGACGGAAGACGCTTCCCCTCTAATGTCCGTCCTTTTCTTGAAAACTATCCTGTGATGTTTTGTGATTACCGGCTTATTTGAAGGAGGAAAAAAGACCCGCGGATGTAATATTCATGCACTCACCCGGCGATTACCGTCCTCGAGAAAATGGAGGGGAAGGAAATGAAACGGTGCGAAAAAAGAGAGAATTCAAGCAAGAGCCTGGAACAATCAGAGGCAAACGTGGTAAACAAGCCTATTATAACTTTTGAAAGTGATTGTAAGCACCACGTTCCCAGTGCACAATCAGGCGCCGCCAGGAAAAAACAGGAAACAAGGAAACAAGCAGGTAATTGCGGACCACAGAAGCAGTGGACTGCACTTTTGTCTCACGATGGTGGCGGAGACAGAGCATCTCAAAGCTTTACAACAGGTTGAATTCCTTTAATGTTTGTTTCATGTACCATAAGAAAGTTCATTCAGTTCATCAGGTCATGTGTGCAATGTTGTATAGGAAGTAGCGTTGCACGGTAAATCGATACTAGAAAGGTACCGCGGTACCCAGCGGTTTGTAAACGCCACTATTTCACGTTTTGTTAGTATCGGTACTTTTGCGACAGTGGGGCAGAGTTCAGAGAGCCGCCGGTTAGAGATCTCATCTCATCTTCAGCCTCTTATCCGGGGTCGGGTCGCAGGGGCAGCAGCTTTAGCAGGGGACCCCAAACTTCCCTTTCCCGGGCCACATTAACCAGCTCTAACTGGGGGATCCTGAGGCGTTCCCAGGCCAGTGTGGAGATCTAATCTCTCCACCTGGTCCTGGGTCTTCCCCGAGGCCTCCTCCCAGCTGGACGTGCCTGGAACACCTCCCTAGGGAGGCGCCCAGGGTTCATCCTTACCAGATGATCCTGAACCACCTCAACTGGCTCCTTTCAACGCAAAGGAGCAGCGGCTCTACTCCGAGTTCCTCACGGATGCTGAACTTCTCCCCCTCTCTCTAAGGGAGACTCCAGACCCCCTCCTGAGGAAACACATTTCAGACGCTTGTACCTGCGACCTGGTTCTTTGGGTCCTGACCCAGCTTTCATGACCACAGGTGAGGGTAGGAACCAGGACTGAGCGGTAGATCCAGAGCTTTGCCTTCCTCAGCTCTCTCTTCGTCACAACGGTGCGGTAGAGCGACTGCAGCACCGCCCCCGCTGCTCCGATTCCCCTCACTCGTGAACAAGATCCCGAGGTCCTTGAACTCCTTCACTTGGGGTCAGGACTCATTCCCTACCTGGAGTAAGCAACGTAAATATCCCCGGATTTAACGTTAAGGGAAGCGAGTGTTGATTTTGTGACAGTCGGGGGTAGAGCTAACGGTTGAACTGTCCGATGTGGTTCACACTGGAGACGTTCACTTTACCAGAACACGCCGGTGTTTACGACTGTGCTGATCGACAACACCAGCTATAAATGATCCATTTTAAGTCCCTACTGGTAATATTAGATAGATAAGCTTTATTTCAGACTCAAGGTCCATACAAAAAGTAAAAGCAAGACACACAGTACAAAAGGATTAAGAATCGCACAGTAACATAATAATAATAAAAACAAAAAAAAACATAATAATCTAATGACTGAACTTTAAAAGACACTTGTGCCCCCAAAACTGAGACGTGCAGCGCGTGTCACTGTACATAACGTTCACCATTGCCACAACATTTAGATCCTCAGAGTCATTGAACCCGTGCGTTACATTCCTCAGAACCGCGTGCAGCGTGTTCACTCCCGTGCTCACAAACGGCTCACCCGCACTGGTCCAGTATCCTCAGAGCGTCACTGTACGCCACTTGCAGTCTCTGAAGGCTGGCTTTTTTATATTTCACCCACAGACGCGCAGTGTACATAGGTGAACACTGCGCTTTGAACAGTCAGCTTCACACCAACAGTGCACCAACCGAATATTATCATTGCATGGACATTTTTGTGAATAATTTACATCTATGACACTTTACATGAGTAGAAAATGGTCTGATCAGAGCACAGACCTCCTCCAGGTCCGGGTCATTCGTGGTTGCAGGGTTTTGAACTTTTGCTTATCTGATGAACTGAACATGTAAAGTAGCTGTAAAGCTTTTACCAAAATGTATCTTTATTGTGAATTTCAAGTGTTTTAATTAATAAAAATCAATCATTTGAAGTTCCACGTTCTGTCGTCTAATGATTTATTCCATAACTAAACTTCCATACTTCAGTTTGTCGCCGTGGTGTCGAGGTATTTTACACAGGTGTCGCACCGAAGTCATGATTCAGGCATCGTGACACTAATTATAAGGTCTTTCCCATGTTCTGTTCCTCTGAATGTGTGCACAGAGGTGGACAAAATATTGGAAACGTACCCACAAAGCGCACACACCGAGGGATGTTTACCCCGTGGTGCTCTGGTGACAGACTCCCGACGCTGTGCCGTGTTCCTTTGCAGCTTTTGAAAGTGTGACGTGTGTCTTTGTGTGAGTGTTGTTGTGATTTGAAGCCTTTGAAACGGACGAATGGTGCGTCGGTGACGGTGCAGATGGGGTTTCTGGCAGACGCCGAGCCGCCGTCTCAAACCCAAATTACAGCTTCGGCTCTGAAAAAGCGTCAAAATGAGACAAACGCTTGGCAGTTGGAGTCTTTTATGAGTGTGTGTGTGTGTGTGTGTGTGTGTGGGGGGGGTCTAAATCTACTTATCAGTGCATTTCAATCAGTCGCACCGTGCTAAGTGTGGTCTTGTCACAGTTGTGTTTCTTTAGATTTCAGTTTGAGAGAGAAACACTCTGCAGAGCTCGAGCTCTCTCCGCTCACTGAAAATCTAATTTCACTTTATCGCCTCATCACTTCCAATGCAATTACCGCCCGACTCCTCTAAATGAGGAATTTATTCTTCTCTCGGCAGCGCCGGACCTCGCCAGCAGAGCTTTGGTGATTGCTATTTTTCTTCTTCCTTCAGACGGCAGAAACTTTACAAACCTGTCAGGAGTTTTTCTCGCTCCTCTGCCTGGAATGACTTCGCCTGAGCTGAGTTCACTCCAAAGTCCTGGGGTCGTTTTCGGTCCTGTCTGACGTTTTTATGCAATTACAGATTTTCTCACGTGGTATCAAAGCTGCGTAACCGGTGAGAGAGGCAGTGATTAAAGAGCTGCAGCAGCAACGAGGTTTGATAGTGTTTTTTTTTTTTTTATGCATGGGAAATTAAAGAAGAACACATTATTCAGGTTTTATGATCAGGTGTCTGGTTTCCTTGTGGCCCAGGTGTCCTTACTTCATATATTACTTCATATTCTAGGACGATGTTGGTGCAGACAGACGTCCGTCGTCCACAGAGCTGGGTCTGTCTGACGTTCCTGTCTGTTATAGTGAAGGTTTTCAACGCCACCGTACTCTACGGGGGAATTGTTGGGTCTCTGTAAATCATAAATAAGTCATAGAGTGTGGTCTTTACCTGCTCTGTAAAGTGTCCTGAGATAACTTTGGTTATGATTTGGCACTATAGATAAAATTGAATTGAATTGAATTGAATTCTGGATGTGCTATGAACAGTTAACCTGCTGCTTGATTGAATGGGTTTTGCCTGGGTCCATCTGGTAGACTGTCTGTAAACACTGATGGTTTGACCTGTTTATTTTAGGTCCTTATGTTTAGTTCTTCTGACGCTGATGTTTGGTGAGCTGTTCATTTTTCTGCTAAGTTTGGTTTTAGTTATTGAACACTAAAAAAACAGGGTGAAATGTCTAATTAAAGGTTGTATATGGAGAATGATAAGTACACCCCAATCTAGTGTCTCAAGATCGTCGTCTCAACAACAAAAAATAAGTCCAGCAGTGGGGTTGCCAGGTTGGTCAGACCCGGCCCAGTAGCTCCAGGAGACCGGAGTCTGTTTGAGCCTGTTTGAACCCGTCCCCTCCAGAAAATCACAGCATCAAAACAAGGATTAGAGGAGTTTGACTGACAGTTAGCGTTAGCCGTTAGCGTTAGCCATTCCAGCTAAGTGCAGATGAAAGTGATGTTAGCATCCAGGAGCAGCGTAGCCATGTGGGCGTGCGTTTGAATGGCGCTTCTCTCCTGCAGGATTGGCAAACAGCCGTAGGCCTCGTGCTCGTACATGTGCAAACGTGCTTTACTAAAGCCCACCTCTCCCAAACGGGCCGTAGACGGCAAGCGTGCCGCTCCTAGACGTGGTACGGTTGCACTCACACTGGTCAAAGGAACCAGACTTTACCCGTGCAACCTGTTTGGGCACGGTACGGACGGACAGTGTGAGTGCGCCCTTAGATTCAGGCGGACACGTTGACGTGCAGTGATTGGGGACTTGGGGATAATCGAATCTTCCTGTTCCTTGGAAACAGAGTGGAGGCAATTTCAGATTGAAGCTGGAAATGGAGTGTGATAAGTGACAGTTCAGTGTGATATCAGGCACAAATCCCATCAGGAGACAGTCCAGTGGGCATGCTTTTTATTATTTTTTGGGGAGCTTGTTTGAGCAGCCTTGAAAAAAGCACATCCAATAGCGTCATGATGAAACCACTGGTACAAATTGTTCATCCATGTCATGTACGGAGATAATTCCTCCATGAACCTTTGATTCTGATAAATGAGCAGAATGAGAGACAGCTGCTTCTGTACGTCAACACTTTACTGATGGTCAAGATGTCGGAGTGAGGCTTTTATAAATGTGACAGATGCGACGTCAGCATCTTTCTCCGTGAGAGCACTTACGGCTCCACAGATGTTTTCAAACGGGCGCCAGACTTCACCGGCTGGGTCTGCGCTCGCCGCACACGAGGAGTCGAAGCAGAGAGACTGGAGGGTGAGAGGAGGGAGAGAGGAGGGAGGAGGCAACGGGCCGCGAGTCCAAAGGGATCCGGTCCAAAACGCAGAGATAATTACAGCGAGGACTTCCATAAAAAAGCCCCGTTTCTGACTCAGTGCTGCTGCCGGGGCGTTGGACGGTCGCCGCTCCCCGTCACTCTTCTTCTGTTTTCTTCTCTCTGCATCCGTCACTTTGTGTCCGTCTGAAAACTAGGTCAGAGTTTTATCTGGTGTGAAAATGTCCCTTTATCTCTCTCTCTCTCTCTCTCTCTCTCTCCAGTATAAGGGCGCACTCCCACTGTCCATCCGTACCGTGCCCAAGCACGTTTCACAGCTAAAGCCTAGTTTGTTTGACCAGTGTGAGTGCAACCGCACCAAGCCTAGCAGCGGTACACTTGCCGTCCACGGCCCGTTTGGGAGAGGTGGGCTTTAGTAAAGCACGTTTGCACGTGTACGAGCACGAGCGTGCGCACGTGTACGAGCACGAGTCCTACGGCGGTTCTGAGGTCATTTCCTGTGCGCCTGTTGGGACGTAGAAAAAAGAAGGAGGGACCATGCGCGGACATTTCAAACAATGGCGGTGAAAGGTTGACGTTGGTGTGATGCGGAGGTGGAGTGTTTACTGCAGATTTGGTCGATGAAAAGATTCAAAAACAGTCGACAAGACGCACAAAAACTCCGAGGTCTACGGAAAGATCTGGAAGCAAAGCCACGCATCGCCATGACGTCATCAATGCGTGTGACGTGTTACGGCGTGATGACGTATAGGCAGCAAGAAGCATTCTCCGAGGCCCAGGTAGTGTGAGTACAAACGGGCCTGGAGGGGGGGACAAGGACCCTAAAGCCCGGGGCACGGGACGGAGGCACAGTGGGAGTGCGCCCTTAACTGGCTGCAGGAGAGAGAGGAGCCAACCAGTGATAAAACGCTCTGCTTCTTTATATGACTCCACCCCGACACACACACACACACACACACACACACACACACACACACACACACACACACACACACACACACACACACACACACACACATTTCTTCATCCCCTCCAGCTCTGTTTTTCCATCAGCTTCGTTCTTTTCCCTCCGTCTCACTTTTTCTCATTACTCTCTTTGATCTCTGTCTTTTGACACTGTTTGGTTTTTATTGTTCTGTGTTTCCGTGCGTCGCTCTTCTTCTTCTGCTCCTTATTAACGCGGCTGTGACGTACACACGTATGACTGCACAATGACATGGTTCCTTTCATGCGAGCAGCGTGGATGACTTTAGACGTTCCTCTGTCTTGCCCCACACTTCTCTCTTGTGGTTGCCATGACACCTGAACTGACTTCTTTTCTATATCGATGAATGTCGTCCTCTGAGGATGAGGACACACACACACACGTACACTCACACTCACACACACACTCACACACACACACACACACATGTACACACTCACACACGTACACACACTGATCCTCACAGTGTCAGTTTATTTTATCTGTGTGTCGGTGACGGAGAGACGCGTCCGACGATTTAAAAATATGCATTTTGTTCTTACTTTGTCTTCTTTTTCCTTCGTCTACCTGTTTAAACAGTTTAACGGGAGATGATGAGAGTAACACACACACACACACACACGTACACACACACTCGTACACACGTACACACACATACACACGTACACACCGACGTACACTCACACACACACACGTACACACACACACACACACACGCACACACACACATACGCACACACACATACACACACACGTACACACACACACACACACACACACGTACACACACATACACACACAAGTACACACACACACACACACAAACACTCTCCTATGTCCTATTTTCTCCCTCTGCCTGTATTCTCTTATTCCTTTCTCTCTTTCGATTTTCACTTCCAGCCCTGTCTCATCACCCCCCCCATCTCTCTCTCTCTCTCTCTCTCTCTCTCTCTCTCTCTCTCTCTATCCCTCTCTCTCTCTCTCTCTCTCTCTCTCTCTCTCTCTCTCTCTCTCTGCATGCTCATAGCTGACAGTCCGCTCCTTGCCCGCACTTGCAGAATACCACAGCTGTAGCCTCACAGGCCCGCTCTTGGGCCGCTGCCTCGTTGCTGATCACACTCTTAACAGCTGCCTTCCTACCTTACCTGCTCGGCTGTCAGTCTGGAGGTTTGGCTGCTCGTCCGTCTTCTGGTGTTGTTATGTTGTGTATGTTCTGCACACTTGACTCTGCAGGTCACCTAGGTACTTAACAGGGTGCAGATAATTCTCCTGCCGTTTATGTCTCACAGGAATAATCTGCTCTGAGCATTAAACAGTCACCGCTTGCAGGCTCGAAAGGTTGCATCGATGCATTTTAAGCGTAGATCCCCTGGTTTTAGTGTTATCCGCGGATCACCATCACCACCGTAGAGAGTTTTTCCATCAGGAGAGATTTAATGATTCACTTAATAAGGATTTATTACAAACGCATGACCCATAAATACTGATTGAATAAGAGTCTTTGGTGATGAGACGCCATCGTGACATCATGTTAGAGGGGTAG
Organism: Echiichthys vipera; assembly: GCF_963691815.1. Lineage (NCBI taxonomy): Eukaryota > Metazoa > Chordata > Actinopteri > Perciformes > Trachinidae > Echiichthys > Echiichthys vipera. The sequence continues at coordinate 28,425,918 of NC_139838.1, forward strand.
TGAAGCCCAGGGTGGAGCAGAGAACGACCCTTTTTTAAAGAAAGGGTCCCGTGTTTAACAATCATAGGCTACCCCTAACCCGTGAAATCCTCCCAGGGTCTTTTTTAGACACTTGCACGCACCAAATAAGCCGTCGAGGCAGTTTTTTGTGTATAAACTTGTTGCGTGTGGCCATGAATGATCTCCTCCATGTTGCTAAACCAACCTGTTCTCCCTTCTCTCAGCAGGCTAGCAATCAGGCCCATGCTGCTGCAGAGGTTTGCTGTTATTTTCAGCAGCATTAGTGGTTAAAAAAGACCTTTGAATGCCTTCACTGTGCTGCCCCGAGCTAATCACTGTTAGCCACGTCTGACTGTTAGCGTCTCTCCTGGATTTCTCTGTTAATAGTTTATACAGGAAAGAACCGTCTTGATGGATTATTTGATGTGTGCAAGTATCGAAAAAGACCATGGGAGGATTTTACGCCGGAAATTCACTTAAAGGAATTTCGGGGAGCGCAGGAGAACATTGGAAGGACCCGTCACACTGGAATGACAGCTGACGGAGAAAGTCCACTTCTAAACTTTTGACAGCTAAAGCCTGATTGGCTGAGGGACATCTGATCGTCTCGCTGTCTGTCCTCCATTGTGTGATGGATGTGGAGTGTAATCTGACATGAGAGCGCTATAACTCATCTAATGTCTCAGAGCAGGTGTCCCTATGTAGACTCGTCCACCTGTCTGTCCTCACGTCCTTCTGTCTCTCTGGCTTCACCTTCATTATCTACTTTAACATGTGTTCAGTGGATATGAGCAGCTCCTGTTGTGGGTTTCTACACTAAAGCTTCTGTTTGGGATCGTTAACAATGGACAAATGAAGTAAAGCATGCAGCACATTACAAACTTATTCTAGTAGCTGCGGTGTTTCTTGTTAATGAGGTGAAAGACTTGTTCTCTATATGATAGATACAGTCTGAACACATGTCTGTCTGCGTGCTGCTAATGTTCTTATAACAGGATATTTATCCTTGCTAATGGGCGCGCTGCTCAGTTTGGCAGCACGGCTCGTGCGTAGAGTATCAAATACACGCCATTTCTGCAAGTTCAGCCCACGTTGAGTCCACCTTTACTCGAAACAGTCATTTTAACAGCTGCTGCACCGTCATCTCCTTTGACTGGTTCTTCCTCTCCACCGTGACCACGTCTCATTGCAAGTCTCCAGCAGCGTGGACGCGTGATTTTGACGTCATTGTTATGAAATTTGAAAACTGTCAGAAAAACATGAACCTGACTCCTCAAGATGGATCGATTCTTGTTTGCTGAGCATGTTGGGAACTCTGGTTTGGAGATCTTTTGGGTAGGGGTTAAAATACTGGTTGCTGACCGCACAGACGAAAAGAGAGCTGAGGAAGGCAAAGCTCTGGATCTACCGCTCAGTCCTGGTTCCTACCCTCACCTGTGGTCATGAAAGCTGGGTCAGGACCCAAAGAACAAGGTCGCGGGTACAAGCGGCCGAAATGCGTTTCCTCAGGAGGGGGGCTGGAGTCTCCCTTAGAGAGAGGGGGAGAAGTTCAGCATCCGTGAGGAACTCGGAGTAGAGCCGCTGCTCCTTTGTGTTGAAAGGAGCCAGTTGAGGTGGTTCAGGATCATCTGGTAAGGATGAACCCTGGGCGCCTCCCTAGGGAGGTGTTCCAGGCACGTCCAGCTGGGAGGAGGCCTCGGGGAAGACCCAGGACCAGGTGGAGAGATTAGATCTCCACACTGGCCTGGGAACGCCTCAGGATCCTCCAGTTAGAGCTGGTTAATGTGGCCCGGGAAAGGGAAGTTTGGGGGCAAAGCTCAGAAAGGAAACAACATGTGGGTAAAGGATGTTTTCCGTTTGTGTTTAACGTGAATTTAGAGATTAAAGGCCCAATTTCATGTGTTCTCCATGCTGTTTATCAAAGAGAGGAGACAAGGGCGTGTTCACAGGACTCTGGTGCACGTGCACTTACGAGCACTCGATGGGAGGGAGGAGCTTGTGGTAGAGGGGGAGGGGCGTGAGAGTTGTAGACTAAACAATTCGATATTTGACCGATTCAACTCGATCTGCCGGACTGCAGCTTTAACAACAGGCCTACAGATGCTGTTTCTCCTTCTTTGCCCCTCTGCGCTCCATGTAGACAACAGAGTCACAGATCTGCTGAAGGCGCCTCGGAGTTGCATTTAAATGGACTGGATTTGAAATGAACAGTGAAGGTATAGTCGTCTCCAACACACACAGAGTGGCTGCACACAGCGGAGCCCTGCAGGAGTCAGGATCTGAGAGGTGCAACACCTGTAATGGGACGTTCCCTCCTGAACCCTGGCGACGCGCCGCACCTCTGACTCTCCTGCAGCAGCCGGGGCAGGTTGTTCTGTCGAGGCTCGCCCCCTCATAAAAAAGGCAGGAGTCGGAGTTACATCAGGTCCTGTATGAGAGCAAGCATTCACTTCTCTTCCTCCGTGGCACCACTTACATAAGAAGAAGAGTTTTGTAATTATAAATCTTTTTGTAACTGTTTGTACTAAAGTAAGGACACGATATTCACTGTTTATGATAGCGTGATGGTCCTTTATACTTGTAATAATAATAATAATAATAATTATAATAATAGCCTGATAGATAAATGTGTGATGTGGCAGTGAAGGGGTGGCGCGGCTTTCTCTCCTTCACCTGAACATCCGCAGAATTCACAGATGTGATGTGATGAGCAGATAATAACTTTGTTTTTCTGCCGCTTTTCTTTTCTTCTATTCAAGCTGCCAGGGCCCTTTTATACACACACACACACACACACACACACACACACACACACACACACACACACACACACACACACACACACACAGATACCCACATCATTTTGAGGACAGATAAACAGTGCGACTTACATAAGTTGCCATGGCAATATTTATTGCGTCAATGTCCACAAGTTTGCAGATGTTTGTTGATGTGAGTTTAGACGTGTGTGTGTGTTCATATGTATTTATATGTGTGTGTGGAATTTTTTATTTATTTATGAAAGAATGAGTTAATACATAATATATATATGTATATATATATATATATTTTTTTAATTGAGATGTTCTTTGTTTCCTTCTGTCCTTGTGCTTTGATTTAGAGAAGATTTCTAAATACCCAATACTTTATTTTTAATAGATATAACATCCATAGAGTGTCTTTACAATGGCAATCTCAGACAGTAGGTAAATTAGGGCGCACTCACACTGTGCCTCCGGACCGTGCCCGAGGACGTTGCACAGCTAAAGTCTGGTTCCTTTGAACAGTGTGAGTGCAACCGTACCGCGTCTAGGTGCGGCACGCTTGCCGTCCACGGCCCGTTTGGGAGAGGTGGGCTTTAGTAAAGCACGTTTGCACGTGTACGAGCACGAGCGTGCGCACGTGTACATGCACGAGCGTGCGCACGCTTACGAGCACGAGGCCTACGGCGGTTCTGAGGTCATTTCCTGTGCGCCTGTTGGGACGTAGAAAAAAGAAGGAGGGACCATGCACGGACATTTCAAACAATGGCGGTGAAAGGTTCACGTTGGTGTGATGCGGAGGTGGAGTGTTTACTGCAGATTTGGTCGATGAAAAGATTCAAAAACAGTCGACAAGACGCACAAAAACTCCGAGGTCTACGGAAAGATCTGGAAACAAAGCCACGCATCGCCATGACGTCATCAATGCGTGTGACGTGTTACGGCGTGATGACGTATAGGCAGCAAGAAGCATTCTCCGAGGCCCAGGTAGTGTGAGTACAAACGGGCCTGGAGGGGGGGACAAGGACCCTAAAGCATGGGGCACGGTATGTTGCAAACTAGCTTCCACTATAAACCCTGTGATGTTTGCATCAGACAGCAGTTTTCAGTCTATCAAACAAACCACAAAGAAGAAGAAATAGTCGTGTCCCATGTGTGAAAAGTGCACGTCTGGACGTTTTAAAGAGAGTTCAGTCAAACAGTTTCTTCATCTGTCTCCATATTTTACTCATTTCAAGTGTCGTTGCTGCGTCGCTCAAACAAGAATCTGCAGGAATAACAATAATGATCTTCTTCAGTGTCTCCCAGTTTCCCTCGGTGTCACGTTTCAACGCATCGCTTTGGCCGCGGAGCAGCAGGCGGGCGGGCGGGCAGGTGCGGGCTTGCTCCTGTAACATTACAGTTCTGTGAACACACCGAGTGTCCTCTATTATTATATCACTCTTATATCCTGATACACTATCTTACACCAATGGAATCCAAATCATCCGAGGCCGCGGTTCAGCGATCCGTCTGCATCAGCACGCGGTGTTTGTGTTTGTCTCAAGGCTGTCGGCCTGACTTACATCACCGCCGTGTTGCTTCAGTCTACTCACCTGTGCGAAGACCTGACACTGGAAAGTATGTGTGTGTTCTTACATTCCTGAACACGCTGCGTTTGGAGCGAATGTCCTCAGAGGAATATGAAACTGAGGTGAGATGAAGGTGAAAGAACACATGGACTTTAAACCTTTGCACTTCTCAATAACGACGTTTTTAGATTTTCTTCCACGCAGGCTGCAGTTTATTTCACTGCAGCGTGAAAATCCACTTGGGTAGGCTTGAAACTTCCTGCAGCAAAGTAATCCACCACTCTGGACGTTCTGGCTCCGTTCACACTGCAGGTCAACATGCACATGCTTACCTTTCACAAGTTTGGCCGTTGTTGTCCGTTTTGTTCGGGGGAGCGTTTCGACCAGGAAATCATATTTTGAAAGGGTGTTACGTCACTTAAAGTGTAATTACGGCGTAAAATCATCCCGCTTACATACTCTTCATCAAATAAGACATCAAGACAGTTTCGTGTATGAACTATTAACGGAGAAATCCAGGAGAGTCGCTAACAGCCGGACGTGGCTAACACTGATTAGCTCTGGGCAGCACGGTGAAGGCATTCAAAGGTCTTTTTTAACCACTAATGCTGCTGAAAATAACAGCAAACCTCTGCAGCAGCATGAGAAGAGTCCCTACACACACAACAAAGCAGCAACAACGTAGTTAGTGAAGCCAGAGTTTATTAAAGAGTGTTTTAAAGACTTACCTACTGGCCCCTGTACCAGCTCCTCTCATAGTAAAGTCCATTACAGTGGATTACCAAAGTCAATCCCAAAGGAAGGAGCCCATTGGTGCTTTGTTGTGTGTGTAGGGACTCTTCTCATGCTGCTGCAGAGGTTTGCTGTTATTTTCAGCAGCATTAGTGGTTAAAAAAGACGTTATCTTATAAAGACCACAGGATGATTTTGTGCAGGAATTAAACTTTAAAGGCCCCACTGTCTTCAGGGACAAAGTAAAGAATCTCCTCCCTGCTTCCATCTCTGAACTCAGTTTTTATTTATTCAGTTTCGCCTTAGATTGAAATTGTAAATCTCTCCGACTGCTGATGTTAACACATGCACCGACATGCAGAGAAAACTCATCACAACCAAATGATAAAATCACAGTTTCCCCTTCGGCTCGACGTTCAGTGTGATGGACCCGGCCTCGGTTTCACAGATTGGACTTGTGACCTTTCAATTACGGACACGTTGGCTCTGAGCGCCAGTACGTATCGCACTGACACGACCCGCTTATTGGGGTGTAATTTGTGGTCCATTTGTTGAGGCCGCAGTAATTCGGCCGTGTCAGCAGACGACTCGCAGGGATAATAGAATTACCTTCTGTTCCTCTCGTCACGAGGCTGTTTTAGAGAATCGAACCAAACAGCACGTGGCATCGAATTAAAGTCACTGTTAATCAACCACAAGGATCTGGAGATGACTGACTGTGCTTCTCTAACCCGTGTTTATCCAGAGGTGGTTTGCTGAGCCGTACTTTTCTGTACTGTAGGTTCGGTGTTGTGCTCGTTGAAGGTTGATCTCAAGGGCGCACTCCCACTGTGCCTCCGTCCCGTGCCCCGTGCTTTAGGGTCCTTGGTCGCCATTGTTTTAAATGTCCGCGCATGGTCCCACCTTCTTTTTTCTATGTCCCAATAGGAGCACAGAAAATGAGGTCACAACACGGTGGAGTGGTGGTTAGCACTGTCGCCTCACAGTCACAGCGAGAGGGTTCCTGGTTTGAATCCCGGCTGGGGCCCTTCTGTGTGGAGTCTGCATGTTGTCCCCGTGTCTGCATGGGTTTTCTCCGGGTTCTCCGGTTTCCTCCCACAGTCCAAAGACGTGCAGGTGTTCGGTTCATTGATGACTCTAAATCACCCGTAGGTGTGAATGGTTGTCTGTCTCTGTTCGTCTCTATGTGTCCTGTGATAGACTGGCGTCCTGTCCAGGGTGGACCCCGCCTCACGCCCGATGTCAGCTGGGATCGGCTCCAGCCCCCCGCGACCCCGACAGGGACAAGAGGTTGAAGATGAATGAATGAAAGAATGATCTGGTCTGCTTGTCGTCTCATTAGGTAGATGTGGAAACCAGCAGCAGCTAAAATATTAATATAATTAAGGCTTTAAAGGCGAAAATCAAGAACGCATGTGAGTGGTTTGGAAATCAAGCTTCAAAAACCTTGGGAAAGTTTCAATATCTTCCTTTTTTTGTCTCTTTCTTGACTAATTTCGTGATTATCTGCAGTTTGTTCTCTCTAGATTTATCGATTAATCGTCTACGTGATGTCAGAAAACAGCTGGAAATGTCCGTCCCAGTTCCTCAAAGTCCGCGTTGATGTCTCTGGATGTCTTGTTTTGTCACTCTGAACCTAAAGATATTCAGTTTCACATGATACGAAACATTTTAAAAAAGCAGGATCCACATTTGAGAGGCAGAAAACAGCGTCCTCTGACATTTCCTGGGTGAAAAATTACAGCTCCACGTTCCCTCTCTCGTATACTCTGAGATTTACGAGATACCTTGTTGTGGCGAGTCTTCAGATAATCCGTCTTCTGTTGTACTTGGACGTTTCATTCGTGTGTGTGTCGCGGATGCGTCTGCGCGGAGACAGTTGGTGTGAAAGCGAAGCCAGGCTTGGGTAAACGTGTCAGAACGAACAGTGTGTCAACGCGCGGCTGAACGAGGACAGAGGAGATGTGGATCTGCACTGCTGCATATGTCAATACTTGGACATGTTGTTGTGGATTTGTCAGTGTTTTTGGTTTCTGTTGTGTACACAATATGGTGCCGTACACGCGGTGGGAGGACACTGCATTTATTTGGTTTATTGCTCATCTAACCAAATGTTGATTTGTAGACAGCGACAGACGCTTGTGTGTTGTGGGTGTCTGTCGTATAAAGATAGATAGCTCAGTTGTGTTTTCTCTCTCAGATGCATCCAGGCTGTGCAGGGCTGGATATAAGTCTTGTTCCAGAAACGTAAAAACACTTTTTCAATTATACCAAAAGTCAAAATGTGTCAGCCTGTAATCATGGATGGATTACTGAACGGGTCCCCTGGCACATAAAACATAAAACAATCACAGAGATGCTAAATAACATATACATACACAACATGACAACAAATGACCCCGAATAACCACAAGGAAACTCAAAATCACTAAAAATTACCACAAAGAGACACAGAATTACTAAAGGTTGAAAAACGACTAAAAATAGATGCAAACTCATCACAAAAAGATGCAAAACGACTAAAAATAAATGCAAAACGACTAGAAACATGCAAAATTACTAAGAATAGATGCAAAACCATCTCAAAAAGATGCAAAATTACTAAGAATAGATGCAAAACCATCTCAAAAAGATGCAAAACGACTAAAAATAGATGCAAAACCATCACAAAAAGATGCAAAGAGACTCAAAACAGACGCAAAACCACCACAAAAGGATCCAAAACGACTAAAAACAGATGCAAAACGACTAAAAATAGATGCAAAACCACCACAAAAAGATGCAAAATGACTAAAAACAGATGCAAAACCACCACAAAAAGATGCAAAACGACTAAAAACAGATGTAAACTCATCACAAAAAGATGCAAAACGACTAAAAATAAATGCAAAACGACTAGAAACATGCAAAATTACTAAGAATAGATGCAAAACCATCTCAAAAAGATGCAAAATTACTAAGAATAGATGCAAAAACGACTAAAAATAGATGCAAAACCATCTCAAAAAGATGCAAAACGACTAAAAATAGATGCAAAACCATCACAAAAAGATGCAAAGAGACTCAAAACAGACGCAAAACCACCACAAAAGGATCCAAAGTGACTAGAGACGGATGCAAAACCACCACAAAAAGATGCAAAACGACTCAAAACCATCACAAAAAGATGCAAAACGACTAAAAACAGACGCAAAACGACTAGAAACCTGCAGGATTACTAAGAATAGATGCAAAATGGCCAACTATACCCTCTGAATGTGCGTGTCTTGTTCCTACGAGACGAAGAGTGGGGGGCCTCTCACACGTATGTGCCCAGGGGCCCATTGTCTCAGAACACATCAGCCTGTAATGTTGCATCAACGTCGTCAGAAAAAGCTTTGTTGTCCGACGTAAAGGGATGAAGTTAATGTCGAGTAAATATCCTTAATGTTTCCCCGACCAAAGCAGTCGACCTGCAAGTGTCTTTCACTGCTACTTTTTCAAATTCATGGACGGCGGACAGAAGACTTTTTTAAATGCGTTTACTCTGGTTATAGTGACTTTATATGACGGGGGATAATTCCCAAGATGATTCCTCTTTTAAAGTGGTAAAACAACATTGTAACAGTGTGAGCTTGTGCAGGTTGAAAGTGCCACCACACAGAGTCACTGAGTTCTTGTTTGAATCTGCTCTGTTGTGTTAGAGGAAGAGGCACCATTTTAACTGTGGTCGATATCAAAAGATATTAAATCAATCTGTCCAGAGTTCATTGATACAGGCACATGATAGTAAGAAATAACACAAATGTTTATTAAAGGGAGAGTTTCTGTAGTAAAATGTGGGGCAGAACGAGGGTGTGAAGCGTACCTGCCAACTCTCCCGATTCACTCGGGGCACTCACGATTTTTAGCCTCATCTCCCGCTCAGTAATTTGCTCGGATGAAAAGATTCAAAAACAGTCGACAAGATGCACAAAAACTCCGAGGTCTACGGAAAGATCTGGAAACAAAGCCACGCATCGCCATGACGTCATCAATGCGTGTGACGTGTTACGGCGTGATGACGTATAGGCAGCAAGAAGCATTCTCCGAGGCCCAGGTAGTGTGAGGACAAACGAGCCTGGAGGGGGGGACAAGGACCCTAAAGCACGGGGCACGGCACGGAGGAACAGTGGGAGGGCGCCCAAAAAAATCTCACAACCCAATGTTGCCGATTAGGTGAAGCTGATTGATGCACGACATTCAAAGGGTTAAAATGCGAGGAAATCCAAACGCGGCCTCCTGAAACAACGGTAAAGACACTTGATATGCAACGATTCACTGTCGGGGACAAACAGCGACTCGATGGGACGTCAGTCTGCAGCGCCACAAATTAAGATGAACGATGAAGCGGTAAATCATGTGTGCGGGGCGCGAGGAGGCCGGAGAGGAGAGGCGACGCTGATTTAGTGAAACGGGAAAGAGAGAGAGGCGGTAACACGGGCGGGGCGGAGGGGAGAAGGGCTTCAGTGCAGCTTAAGCTCCATCACCTTCCCATGGATGCGGTGACAGCCTCGTTTAGGTCTGAGGAATGAAAGGACGCAGCGAGAGAGACGGGACGGGAACAGAGAGGGGGACCGGGGGGGTTAGAGTATAAAGCCAGCTGCATGGAAGCACTGCTGCTCTCTATGGTGTGGTGGATGTAAACACACACACAGATTAGATCATAGCGGATGATCGGCACAGTTGAGAGTAGTGTTTCCATTCACTATACTCAGTGAGGTTCACATCATTTACCACAACTGCACGACGCAGGCACGCGCTACTCCACAGTTGCTCAGGCTTACGCTGCATTTGATGATTTCAGTTGAAAGTTTTACAGGTAACCTCAAAGACATTTCAGTCAAAAGCAACTGGACTTGGTTATTTGTCAGGAAGACGTTTCACCTCTCATCCAAGAGGCTTCATCAGTTCATGTACGCATCTGACCAGGCTGGGACTGGACCAGGACCAGGACCAGGCTGGGACTGGACCCGGACCAGGACCAGGCTGGGACTGGACCAGGACCAGGACCAGGCTGGGACTGGACCAACTAGCTGGTGTGAGATCCAGGTATTTAACCTCTCACAGGCCGATGATGTCACTGGAACCCTTTGGGCTCCAAGTGCCAACGACCGTCGTTAGAGTGGCAGTCGTTGGTGGGAAGTAGGTCTGGACTTCCTTAGTGCTGGTCCTGGTCCTGGTCCTGGTCCAGTCGTTGGTGGAAGTAGGTCTGGACTTGGTTAGTGCTCTATTGAGTCTGAACGACAGTCGTTGGAGTCACAGGAGGACGTTTGTGAACAGTCGTTCTTTGAGGTTGGATCGTTGAATGAAGGGATGAAAGGGCAGCATTGTAAACTGTGGATAAGTGGAGTCTCAGACCTCCTCCTCTGGTTAGCGATGGTTTCTCTACTTTCGCATAGATGGCTTCTTTTCCTCCTCTCTATTCTTCTACAGGTAACGCCACTATATCATGGTTGCAGTTATAATTGATTGATTTATGGCAGAAAAACGTGTTATAAAAACAGAAAGGTCTACAAGAAGGAGTCAGCAGAGAGGTCTCACAGCCGTCAAGGGGAATTTCTTTGAATCGAGTTTAACACACTCAAGTGTCTCTTAACAGAACTTCCCGCCTTATACGGATGTTCGCGTGCTGACGACGCTTACACGCCCTTTATTGACTGCATTTTTCCCGTTCATCAAGTGGGATTCGGGGTTAAACGTGCGCGCTCGTGTGGCAGGTCTGAGCAAAGTTTCATGCACTGGATGATTCGTAGCTCACATGAATATATGAGAACCAAAGCTTTGTGTTCATCACAGAATTTGGGTTAGTTTCACAACATTTAATGTCCTCAAGTGCTTTTTAACTTCAATTTCAAAATGGCGACTGAGCATCCTGGTGCTCCTGTGTCCTCGTGTTCCTTGTTTTCTCATCCTACTTTGTTTGTTTGTTCCTGCCGGCCTTTTAAAGCCGTACATTAAATCAGTAAAAGCATGTTTTTCCCTCCTCCCTCTGCATCACGGGGATATTACCCAGAGTATCTGTCAGCGGTTTTAATTGTTTTCTCCTTCCCTCGTTGTTTGTTTGCGTGCTGTAAGAATCTGGTCCACGTGGCGTTCCCTCAGGGTTTCCAGACACTTCCTCTCTCGCTCTTTTCCTCTCAAACTGTCACTTTCCTTCTTACTCATTCCCTTCCCTCTTCTTCTTCCTGTCACATGCTTCCTCATTTCTTCTTCTCTCCCTTTTTTCCTATCGTCTTTCTTCATCATCATTATCTCAGTCCGACTCCCCGGCTTCACATTCAGCTGTTCTGTTTTTCTTGTACGTTTGGTTTTATTTTAGTTATTTGATGCAATAAAAACGTGTGAAATGTTGACTCTGGATTGGTCGGGCAGGACTTCGTTATCGCTGATCACTACGGCGTGGACTCAAAATGGCGGCGCCCGTATCTGGTCACATTTGTACAGTGGGAGGAAGTGCAGCCATGTTGTCCATCTTTGCTCCGTTCACTCTGCAGGTCTTAATGCACTATTCCCATAAGTCCACATAACGTCTTTAAATGTGGCCTGGTATGAACAGAGAGTCGCTAACAGCGGGATGTGGCTAACAGTGAGTAGCTCGGGGCAGCACGGTGAAGGCATTCAAAGGTCTTTTTTAACCACTAATGCTGCTGAAATTAACAGCAAACCTCTGCAGCAGCATGAGAAGAGTCCCTACACACAAAACAAAGCACCAATGGGCTCCTTCCTTTGGGATTGACTTTGGTAATCCACTGTAATGGACTTTACTATGAGAGGAGCTGGTACAGGGGCCAGTAGGTAAGTCTTTAAAACACTCTTTTAATAAACTCTGGCTTCACTAACTACGTTGTTGCTGCTTTGTTGTGTGTGTAGGGACTCTTCTCATGCTGCTGCAGAGGTTTGCTGTTATTTTCAGCAGCATTAGTGGTTAAAAAAGACCTTTGAATGCCTTCACCGTGCTACCCCGAGCTAATCACTGTTAGCCACGTCCGGCTGTTAGCGACTCTCCTGGATTTCTCCATTTATAGTTGTTACAGAAAAAAACTTGATGTCATATTTGATGAATGCAAGTGCAAAAAAAGACCATAGGATGATTTTACGCCAGAATTAGACTTTAACACGTGCGTGAATGAGTGCAGAATTTGATCCCCGTGAGTGTGTTTCCAGGGATTCACAGGTTCGGTGTTGTCTTCACTCACGGCTGTTTCCTCGGATCACACACAACCAAGCCCCATCAGAGCTTTGCGGGTTGTTGTTTTTTTTAAATCAGGCTGTCATCTCTCTGCTCCGGAGACAGAAACATGGTGTGAGTGAGTGTGATGCAGCTGTAAAGGTTACTGAGAGTCGGTGAGTAATAAACGTATCGCCTCAGGCAGCTGAGCGAGATCTCGTGGATCGAAACGTTACCTTGAAAAGAGAAACAGAGACATAAACTATAAATGAGTATTTCTGCACTAGACGGGTTTCACGGACCTCACACCTGCCCCAGGCACCACAGACGACCACGTCCACGCATTCTGGCTCGGCCCACTCGTCGGACAGTTTTGGTCGGGGGTCATGAGAAACCCCCCTTTCTCTCCCTCCATCGCTCTTTTAGGCGATCTCTCTCCTCTCACTGCACTCACTTTGGTCAGGACAGATCAAAACTCTCCGCCCAGCATCGGCTGATAGTTGTTACATAAAGAAAAGTGTCTTGACGGCTCATTTGATGTCTGTAAGTGCTGAAAAAAAGACAATGGGATGATTTTCACACTTTAAGGCCAGAAAAAGTGAAGGTGTTTATTCTTCCTCTCCTCACACTTCCTGTCCGCCTGTCTCTGTCTCACGTTCACTCACACATACAGATATACATGCAAGTGTCTCTGAAGTTCTCAGTTTAGTTCTCTCTGTTGCTGCTGAGTGTGTGTGTGTGTGTGTGTGTGTCTTAGTGTGTGTGTGTGTGCAGACCTGTGGGACTTCCTGTGGGTTTAGTTCCTTTTCTCTCAGTCCTGTGTGAGCTCTCATTAGAGAACATCAAAACCTTTTTTCCTTTTCCCTCTCCGTCTCTTTCTCTGTCTTTCACACACACACACACACACACACACACACACACACACACACACACACACACACACACACACACACACTGAGTGCCTCTTCACAGCTCTGTGTAGAGAGGAGTGTGTACCTGTGAATATAATGTCAACAAGAGCTTGCAGCAGCGTGACAGGTGCGTCGACACTTGTGCGACCCGCACAACACAGCGGGGCGGGTTTAACATCACCGGAAGGCAAAGTTACATCATCACCACTGTGTGTGAACACCACTGTACTGAATCTGCAGACGGAGGGCCTGAATGAGCTCCTGAGGTTCAGCTGAGAACGGCCGTCAAAGTTAAATTAAATGCTGCACAGAGAACTTTGATAGCGTCCGTTTCCTCTGTTAAATGTCGGGACCCAGCTGCGTGAGTTTGGACGGAGAACCGGAGCAGCGGGGGCGGTGCTGCAGTCGCTCTACCGCACCGTTGTGACGAAAAGAGAGCTGAGGAAGGCAAAGCTCTGGATCTACCCTCAGTCTTGGTTCCTACCCTCACCTGTGGTCATGAAAGCTGGGTCAGGACCCAAAGAACCAGGTCCAGGTCCAAGCGTGTGAAATGTGTTTCCTCAGGAGGGGGTCTGGAGTCTCCCTTAGAGAGAGGGGGAGAAGTTCAGCATCCGTGAGGAACTCGGAGTAGAGCCGCTGCTCCTTTGCGTTGAAAGGAGCCAGTTGAGGTGGTTCAGGATCCTCTGGTAAGGATGAACCCTGGGCGCCTCCCTAGGGAGGTGTTCCAGGCACGTCCAGCTGGGAGGAGGCCTCGGGGAAGACCCAGGACCAGGTGGAGAGATTAGATCTCCACACTGGCCTGGGAACGCCTCAGGATCCCCCAGTTAGAGCTGGTTAATGTGGCCCGGGAAAGGGAAGTTTGGGGTCCCCTGCTAAAGCTGCTGCCCCTGAGACCCGACCCCGGATAAGAGGCTGAAGATGAGAGGAGATAAATAATAGCAGGAGCAGTGATGAAGTGAGTAGTACAGTAGTAACTGCAGCAGTAGCCGTGGTAATAATAGCAGTTTTTTAAGTTGGAATGAAAATAGACCTTTTCTATGTGTATTGTGCAGCGATACGACTCTGCAAAGGTGCTCAGAAGGTGCTTCATTAATCAGATAACTTTATTAAGTCATACATTATTCATGAATCAGGGAAACGATAACAACGGTCCGGCGCTGCATGCCTGTCAGCTCTGGGTCTTTATAGTCCTGCAGGTGATCAGCGTAACTGAGAGGGAAACGCCTACCGGACCTGGACAAACAAACACCAAGGGGAGACACATGCAGGGAGAAACAGAAAGAGGGAGACAAACTCACACGAAAGGGAGAGAGGAGGGACTGACAGAACCGACTCCTGACATCATCGTTTTAACTGTGCTCATGCTTTCATGCGTCCTTTACGTTGAGATGGACGTTGAGCAAACGTCCTCTAGGGGCGTCGCTCAGATTCATTATGAGAACAACAAACATGGCGACGACGTAGGAGACAACGATCCTTTTGCTTTGGTCTCAGACGGAGGTTCTCTGATTCGACTCATGTATTGATTTGCTTTGGTTGGAATGATTTGCTGTGTGTGCGTTGGAAAGTATTCACGAATGTTATCTTGTCTGAAACAGTTTGGCAGGTGGTGATTCATCCGTCACAGAGCGATATCATGAGCATTTATTGCCGAGCTTGTAGAGCGAGTGTCTGATACTGTGTGTATGTTTGTAGACAAGTAAAACAAATGTTTGCAGCTCCAACGACGAGCCTCTGAGAGGAAGTTTCCTTTGTCAAATACAGCCCGTCTGCACGTCTGCCGACATTACAAAGTATTTCCATCACTTACGGCTTTGTCACAGAATTGGATAATGGATGTGAAGCCTGTTGTGCGTCTTTGATTAGTTCTTGGGAGGGTCTTGTCGAGTCACAAGTCTCATGTTACTCTAAATAATTAGTTAGCCGTCGTGTTTGTGGTTTGGTCTTTGTTGTTCTGCACTCATCTCTGTGGTATTTCTGCACAGCAGCGCTCCAGTCAATCACTCAACACTGTCACGCAAACAGCTGGCAGGAGTGTGATGCACTTCCTGTGAGTTCCTGTTGGGGAAACGCTTTTTCTTCTCTTGGCATGTGATGATTGTAGTGAAAGTGCATAATGCAAGTTGCTGAGACAAGTGTATTATAGTGGATGGCTTTATGGCACAGCATGTAAAGAGGGCACTGATCTACCAGACCTGAACAGTAACCTGTGTTTAGCAGTGGTGATTGCCCTAACCGTGCATTCACACCAAAAGCGATGGAGCCGATCAAAGCGCCAAGCTGCCGTTAAAAATCAATGTGAATGAAGCGATGACACACGATGTCGCTTCGGGCGACGGGTTCTGAGCGATAAGAGCGATGCGATGAAGCGTCCATCTTGTCTCAAAGGGTATAATTTACATAGAAATAAACAAACACATTCATGATGTAGGCCGGAAAAATAAGCTTCCCCTCCTAGAAAGACCAGCAGCCGCCACCGGTGTTTAGGGATGTTGGTATCAACCCATTTGGCAAAAGCTGTGGTTACATAAAGCCACAGTTTCATAACTGTAAAAATTGTAGAAGCTATGACGTCCTGATTCCTGCGTTGTTGCCCAGTGAAAAACAATTTTATGAGTCATGTTGTTTGTTTTGTGTGGGAACGAGTCGTAGTTCCACTCACCTGGAGTGTTGAGAGGAAGAGCTGTAAAAATGTCAGAGGGAATTTAAATATTTTCGTCAAAAAAGCTCCTTAAAGGTTCAGCGATGAGCATGTGTGTGTGTCCAAAATGAGCAGGGAGTTGTTGTAGGAGATGGATCTCCAGTTCTCAAAACATGGCGTCTAAAAGTGAGTGAAAGGGTCCAACACTGTGAATCTGTTCCAACATGTTGGAGACAATCATCCGGTCCTTTACGTTACTAATCTGGACCAAACCGGTTTAAACTGGGCTGGAGGACCAAAGCAGTTTAAACTGGGCTGAAGGACCAAACCGGTTTAAACTGGGCTGGAGGACCAAAGCAGTTTAAACTGGGCTGGAGGACCAAACCAGTTTAAACTGGGCTGAAGGACCAAACCAGCTTAAACTGGGCTGGAGGACCAAACCAGTTTAAACTGGGTGAAGGACCAAAACAGTTTAAACTGGACTGGAGGACCAAACCAGTTTAAACTGGGCTGGAGGACCAAACCAGTTTAAACTGGGCTGGAGGACCAAACCGGTTTAAACTGGGCTGGAGGACCAAACCGGTTTAAACTGGGCTGAAGGACCAAACCGGTTTAAACTGGGCTGAAGGACCAAACCGGTTTAAACTGGGCTGAAGGACCAAACCGGTTTAAACTGGGCTGAAGGACCAAACCGGTTTAAACTGGGCTGGAGGACCAAACCAGTTTAAACTGGTGCTGGAGGACCAAACCAGTTTAAACTGGTGCTGGAGGACCAAACCAGTTTAAACTGGGCTAGAGGACCAAACCAGTTTAAACTGGGCTGAAGGACCAAACCAGTTTATACTGGGCTGGAGGACCAAACCAGTTTGAACTGGGCTGGAGGACCAAAACAGTTTAAACTGGGCTGGAGGACCAAAACAGTTTAAACTGGGTTGGAGGAGTTCACGTCTTCCTCTGCTGGGGACATGTAGCACTGGATGTAACCCCGGTTCTATGAGGACGTGTTCAACCTGACTTTTAATAGAAAGTAGACGGACATGATTGATTTGTAGGACCAAGACGATGCTTGTGTGTCTTATTCCTTCCATCGTGTCCAATAATGACTTCGCTGATTGATAATTATAAAAACCCGTTAACCCGTGATATTCCCTCTCATGATAATCATGATCTCATATCCTCACGTCTCTTCCTGCGGCGTGTAATCACCTGCGTTTTACATATTTTCCCTGCTGGCTGAGAGACAATTTCCCCAGCAGTGTGTGCTCTGATGAAACAGCAGTGAAAGTCACATTTCCATCTCTAGACGTGTCAGAGTCACTGCTCGTCTGCTCGGCGGTAACCCCGCTGCTCGAACGCCATCCTCCCACCTCGGTGCTTCATGGGAGCTGTCAGATTTCCCCCGTGTCGTACTGAGCTGTTCTCCTGTGTCATTATGGAGTCATTAAGAGCGTTCTCATGTCACAAAACCACAGAAAAAACGAGTCTCATTGTCATTACAACAGGAAGATTCATGGTTTCATTACGACTCGGTGTGACTCCTGATTACAGTTGGACCGCCCAGCTGTGTGTGATCACAGTCAACATTTATATTTATTTAGTTATATTTCATGGCAAAGTGTGCTGACAAAGAGGCTAACTAAGGGCACACTCACACTGTCCTTCCACACCGTGCCCCGGGCTTTAGGGTCTTTGTTCCCCCCTCCAGGCCCGTTTGTACTCACACTACCTGGGCCTCGGAGAATGCTTCTTGCTGCCTATACGTCATCAAGCAGTAACATGTCACACGCATTGATGACGTCATGGCGATGCGTGGCTTTGTTTCCAGATCTTTCCGTAGACCTCTGAGTTTTTGTGCGTCTTGTCGACTGTTTTTGAATCTTTTCATCGACCAAATCTGCAGTAAACACTCCACCTCCGCATCACACCAACGTGAACCTTTCACCGCCATTGTTTGAAATGTCCGCGCATGGTCCCTCCTTCTTTTTTCTATGTCCCAACAGGCGCACACAAATTACGTCAGAAGCAATTCAATTCAATTCAAAAAACTTTATTTGTCCCCGGGGGGCAATTCAGAACCGCCGTAGGCCTCGTGCTCGTACACGTGCTCCTTTGCGTTGAAAGGAGCCAGTTGAGGTGGTTCAGGATCATCTGGTAAGGATGAACCCTGGGCGCCTCCCTAGGGAGGTGTTCCAGGCACGTCCAGCTGGGAGGAGGCCTCAGGGAAGACCCAGGACCAGGTGGAGAGATTAGATCTCCACACTGGCCTGGGAACGCCTCAGGATCCCCCAGTTAGAGCTGGTTAATGTGGCCTGGGAAAGGGAAGTTTGGGGTCCCCTGCTAAAGCTGCTGCCCCCGAGACCCGACCCCGGATAAGAGGCTGAAGATGAGATGAGATGTAACTACAGCAGCAGACCGGGGTAAAGTTAGTTTGGAGTAGGATATTCGGATAGGCTGGGACCTGGGTGGGTCCGTCAAATATTATACTTTAAACTAACTTCACCCCGGTCTGCAGCAGCAGGTGATGTTCCCGCTGTGTCATCTTTGGAGTGTGGCCGCTCACACATCTCTGTGGCAGAGAAGGACTTTCTGCTCAAGTTGAGTCTCAAGTCTTTGGGGGGTTGAGTCTAAGTCAAGTCTCAAGTCTTTGGGGGGTTGAGTCTAAGTCGAGTCTCAAGTCTTTGGGGGGTTGAGTCCAAGTCGAGTCTCAAGTCTTTGGGGGGTTGAGTCCAAGTCGAGTCTCAAGTCTTTGGGGGGTTGAGTCCAAGTCGAGTCTCAAGTCTTTGGGGGGTTGAGTCCAAGTCGAGTCTCAAGTCTTTGGGGGGTTGAGTCCAAGTCGAGTCTCAAGTCTTTGGGGGGTTGAGTCCAAGTCGAGTCTCAAGTCTTTGGAGGGTTGAGTCTAAGTCGAGTCTCAAGTCTTTGGGGGGTTGAGTCTAAGTCAAGTCTCAAGTGTTTGGGGGGTTGAGTCCAAGTCGAGTCTCAAGTGTTTGGGGGGTTGAGTCCAAGTCGAGTCTCAAGTCTTTGGGGGGTTGAGTCCAAGTCGAGTCTCAAGTATTTGGGGGGTTGAGTCCAAGTCGAGTCTCAAGTCTTTGGGGTGTTGAGTCCAAGTCAAGTCTCAAGTCTTTGGGGGGTTGAGTCCAAGTCGAGTCTCAAGTCTTTGGGGGGTTGAGTCCAAGTCGAGTCTCAAGTGTTTGGGGGGTTGAGTCCAAGTCGAGTCTCAAGTCTTTGGGGGGTTGAGTCCAAGTCGAGTCTCAATTCTTTGGAGGGTTGAGTCTAAGTTGAGTCTCAAGTCTTTGGGGGGTTGAGTCCAAGTCGAGTCTCAAGTCTTTGGGGGGTTGAGTCCAAGTCGAGTCTCAAGTCTTTGGGGGGTTGAGTCCAAGTTGAGTCTCAAGTCTTTGGGGGGTTGAGTCCAAGTCGAGTCTCAAGTCTTTGGGGGGTTGAGTCTAAGTCGAGTCTCAAGTCTTTGGGGGGTTGAGTCCAAGTCGAGTCTCAAGTCTTATTTGTGTGCGAATTAAGTGCGACTTGAGTCCGAGTCTCAAACTCGAGTCCCCATCTCTGAGTATTTGCAATATAAAGTTTGTGCAGATTACATATAAACATCTAAGCTCAGAGATGCTGTTGCATACAAACACCTTGAGGCATTATGAAGCAGTTTCTCATGTATTCTGGGTAAATGGCGACTCTTTCTAAAGAAGTTCTCTGGACTCCAGGAGTCCATTTGCACCTTCCTGAAAAGTCAAAGGGACACGTGATCTGATGTTGCATTTGATGCGTAGGCTGGGAAATTGCGTCCTCGATCAAAATGACATTAAATTAGGGTGTAGTTACCCTTTTGCTCCCTTTACACATTCAGATCTTCTCGCCTCTCAGACATTCATACGCACATTATTTACTGCCGTGTCGGATTCAACAACCTGAAGCCTGAAAGCCGACTTCTTCAATCACAGTCCCCGGGCTGAGACTTACGGCGCTAATAGCACCTGTAAATGGGAAGGAGCCGCAGTAAAGATGCCACAGCAGCAGAGTCGGAGCACAGACGGTTGAAACTTTAAGTTTGCCTCGGAGACATTTGAGAAATGTTTACAGCTTAATGAAGACAAATCTGCAGCAGTCCTTCGGCTCTAATCGTTCCATAAATTAGATTTCAAAGGAATTTGGCACCGTCCTTTAGAGACTCGACAGTCATCTGTGATGCTGACCAGAAACACTCTGAAGCCGTTTGTTCCTTACTCTTAAGACAAGGCTGAAATGAGCTATGATTCACAAGCTTCCCCGTCCTTGCTGAGATTTATTTTGACACTGATGAGCTGCATTAATCGACTGTAACCGAGGCTCGTCCGCGCAGATCTTTCCCTGCATGTGGCAGTGAAACAGCTGCAGATGCAAAAGTTAGAGGATTCATTTGTATCCCCGTGGAGATTTCTGTGTGGAAAACATTCATCTGGCCTGATGCTGTTGACTCTTCAAAGGAACTACTTTTAGATTTGTAGATTTGCATTTCCTCCTGCAAGCTGTGCACGTGGCGGTGGATTTACTACTGTACCTGTAACCTTTGCTTTCCCAGGGACGCCTTTTGTGCTGAGCGTGCTTGTTTACAGCATCACCTGTTTCACATTTATAGTTGCACATCCTCACACCTGCGAGCAGCGCGAGAACACTCAGTCCCTGGGAAACCTTCATTGGTGTAATTTGGAGCCGCATGCCTTGCTCAAAAGCTCCAGAGTGACGGCTCATAAAGAGAGTGTGTGCTGGTAATTCTCACGTTTTCAAGGAACCAAAACTCACGCCGTCAAGTTAGGAACGCGCTTTCACAAATCTGCCAACAGCGGAAATTCTTCTATTGAGAATGAGCAGACACGTGACAATTTGGGAGGGGTCTGAGCCCGTCCGCCATGTTGGAAAGCTACTGGTTTCCAGGGCAACACTGCACCAGAGAGTTTGAATCACACTTGAAGCACATAGAGAAGAAATCACTGCGTTTAAACTGAGATGTGACGGGACAGTTGTGAACATGGAGAAGAATAAGGCAAAAGAAAAAGGTCCTTACAGGGACAAACTTACAACCAGTGCCGAGCAGAGGTTTTTAGAATAAGGCAAAAGAAAAAGGTCCTTACAGGAGCAAAAGCTGTACGAGCACTATCTCGCCCGTTGTCCGTCAAGTGAAACGCTGCACTGAAGATTCAGACACAATTCAAAACAGTTGCAAGGTGCATGAGTTCTGGCTCTGCCAACAAAACAAAGAAGGCGTTTGCGGGTCCCTGCCAAAATGGCGAATACCATGATAACGGGGACGGGGCGCTGTGTCGTGGCGACACATTCTCATTCTCAATAGAGTGAACTGTTGTGAGTAGTCCAGGTTTGTTGTGTTTTTTACCTGATCAACCTCAATTCTGACTGTTAATGACACTAATAGGGACCCCAGGAAGAATAGTCGTCATCATGGTGACAACTAATGGGGATCCAATAGACAATAAACAATAATAAGACCTGGGGTCCAAGCGTCTGAAATGTGTTTCCTCAGGAGGGGGTCTGGAGTCTCCCTTAGAGAGAGGGGGAGAAGTTCAGCATCCGTGAGGAACTCGGAGTAGAGCCGCTGCTCCTTTGCGTTGAAAGGAGCCAGCTGAGGTGGTTCAGGATCATCTGGTAAGGATGAACCCTGGGCGCCTCCCTAGGGAGGTGTTCCAGGCACGTCCAGCTGGGAGGAGGCCTCGGGGAAGACCCAGGACCAGGTGGAGAGATTAGATCTCCACACTGGCCTAGGAACGCCTCAGGATCCCCCAGTAAGAGCTGGTTAATGTGGTGGAAAGGGAAGTTTGGGGTCCCCTGCTAAAGCTGCTGCCCCTGTGACCCGACCCCGGATAAGAGGCTGAAGATGAGATGAGATGAGATGAGAAGACAGTGGAGTTCACTATCTTTATCATCAAGTGGCCTGAAGTCAGTAACATTCCTTATAGATCTAAGGTGTTAACCCTGATATGTGCAGAGCACCCTGTTCTACATGCAGGTTAAAACAAACACTTTGAAGAATGTGCGCTGGTGTTTGACTTTGGTTCTTTAAGATGTGATGTGACCGGAATGACAGGAGGTCGTGAGATTAGAGATGTCATCCAGGGCTCAGGCAAATATGCAGCTGCATCCAGACCAGCGTGCTGCTCTTTCATGTTTGGGGGAGAGAAATTAGGTGGCGGCTGTCCTCTTTCTCGTTATACCTGAGTCTAGAAAGCCCTGGATTTGCCATGAAAGCAGTCACAAGAGCCTCAATTTGCTCTTGTTTGTCTCTGAGATGCAAATTAAAACAATGCAAAGTTGCAAAGCACAAACCTTGAATATTTTCAACCTTCATATGATAAAATTAAATAAACAGAACAGTGTTTTTGAACCTCATCCAAAGATAATACATGAAAATATTTAGATCCAACATAAAGTACAAGTTTGAAGCTGGGGGGACTGTGGCTTAGTGGAAGAGTGGGTCGTCCTACATTCGAGAGATTGGCGGTTTGATCCCCACCTTCCCTGGTCTACATGTGGAAGTGTCCTTGGGCAAGAAACTGAACCCCGAATTGCTCCCCGTGCTGCGCATGGGTGTGTGAATGTGGTGTGAATGGTTAGATTAGATGGTCTGTAGATGTTCACCGCCATCAGTGTGAATGTCTGCGTGAACGGGTGAATGTGACAAACACTGTGAAAGCACCTTGAGTAGTCAGAAGACTAGAAAGGCGCTTTATAAGTACAAGTCCAGGCTCTTGTTTTTCACTTGAGCGTTTTCTTTTCATGCTACTTTTTGCTTCTACTCCACCACAGGTCAGTGGAGATATTCGACCTTTTACTCCTCGACATTTTGGCTTCACACTGATGTTCACTCGCTGCAGTAAACACACGCTTCACAGTGACAGTTAGAAACTAATACTTCTCTGTCCGTTCACCGTTGAACTGACGGTTTTCTGTGTCGACCTTTAGTTTTTTCATAGAAAGACACAATGTGGTGGTGATTTAAGCGTGGATTTAACAACAAACAACAACAGGCGCAGAGAAGAGCGATGCAGAAGCGCACGGAGAAGAGCGTAGGGGGATCGCTGCGGCCGGGCGCCGACAGGAAGTGCATGAGCAAGTCTCCTAGCGTGCCGGTGTTTGACGCGCTGAGACAGTCGAGCTGAGATGTGAGAGAGGACAGCGGTTAACATCGAACACTACGGCCGGGAAAAGACTTTTTTCCCATTCATACCCTACACCTCTAGTTAGCATGTCCATTAGCATGTTGCTAAATAATAGCTGAATCAATTTCATTATCTACTGAGTAATGATGGGCATCTCAAGCAAAATAATATACATTTACTGGGAAAATCCGACCATTCAGAACTGAACGTGCCTCTTACGTTTAACTGTGGCGATGAAAAACTGTGAAAATCCCGACCCTTTAGTGCAGATATCAAACCGCTCTTGGGATAAACATGTTGACGTCTGTACCTGTGCAACCTCCACATGGACGACGACGTGGAATCCACACGAGCTGGATACGAAATGTGTTTCACTCCGTCGCGGTGCGGTGGAGTCAGAGGCTGCCGACTCTTTGACCTCATGTCGTGTAAATTAGCCGAGAGTAGATGAATCTATCGCACGGAGCCCTGAGGTGCGAGAGCTCACCTCTGACACGCCTGGTATTGGCCTTGCAGTTGCATCTCCTCCTCTGTCGCCTCAAGCTGTTAGCTTAGCCCTGACCTCGCTTTGACCGCCGGCCGTTAGGCGGAGCGGAGACGTCGGAGATGTGTTGTTTGAGTCTTTGTAACCTTAGTGTGTTGGAAAGTGAATTGTTTGGTAGCTTGCCTTGTTAAGTCTCTACAAAACTGAGGTGAAACATGATTCTCTGCAACTTTTGTTTGCACATTTAAGAAGTGGAGCACAGAGTTTTATGATATGAATAATCTGACATTCAGTTTTATGCAATCAGAAATATACATAAATACATTCATGGGCTGTTGTGTTGTTTCTCTCCAGTGGTTTACAGCTCTCCTGCAAAAACAGACACATCTGCCAAGCTCGTGTTTCATTTGCTCTGGCAGGTACGTCGGACCCCCCTCACATTCAAACACGTTTACAACATCTTGAGATCTCTGACGGACCAATCACAACCATTTATCTCATTAGGGGCGAGTTTAAGACAATGACTAACAGCGAGCATCAGTGTCCAGGCTCATGAAAACGAGTTGTAAGGTCACGTTTTGTTGCTCTGATTGCTTGTAGGTCTATCAGATTGTGTTGAGAGGCATCGTTGATAACACCCCTTATAAATCAAAAATGAACTAACAGACTAAGGGCGCACTCACACTGTCCTTCCGCACCGCGCCAAAGCCGGTTTTTCAGCTAAAGCCTAGTGCGTTTGACCAGTGTGAGTGCAACCGCTCCACGCATAACTGCGGTCCATGGCCCGCCTGAGAGAGGTGGGCTTTTTTAGAGCGCGTTTGCACGTGTACGAGCATGAGCACGAGGCCTACGACGGTTCTGAGGTCATTTCCTGTGCACCTGTTGGGCCGTAGAAAAAAGAAGGAGGGACCATGCGCGGACATTTCAAACAATGGCGGTGAAAGGTTCACGTTGGTGTGATGCGGAGGTGGAGTGTTTACTGCAGATTTGGTCGATGAAAAGATTCAAAAACAGTCGACAAGACGCACAAAAACTCCGAGGTCTACGGAAAGATCTGGAAAAAAAGCCACGCATCGCCATGACGTCATCAATGCGTGTGACGTGTTACGGCGTGATGACGTATGGACAAGCAAGAAGCATTTTCCGAGGCCCAGGTAGTGTGAGTACAAACGGGCCTGGAGGGGGGGACAAGGACCCTAAAGCCCGGGGCGCGGTGCAGAAGGACAGTGTGAGTGCGCCCTAATACGCACTTGCGATTAGTTCACGGCTATAAGTAGAGACTTGATGAACAGATGTGTTCAGCGTCAGTACCTCTCTTTAAACATTGACCAAAGGAGGTAGTTGAACCCCTAACCTTGTCAGAGTCAGGACCTTGCTCTATATATATGGGCCTGTGTAAACCTGCAGGCCCCGCTTGAAATCATGAATATGTATGAGTATGTCAGTCTACAGAAAACCCTCATTATAATATTGTTTACACTCAGCCCACTCGGGTCACATCCTGTTTGATGGTCTTGACCCTTGCTGTCTGGGGAGGTGCCGCAGCCCTGCACCATTTTGACTTTTCCACCTGTGAAGAAACACTTTGCCCGAGGGGCCTCTCTGCTAATAGCTATGTGGTTTAAGAATCTGTCAACAGACCTTTGTTTCCTAAGTTTCCGTTCCCTCCCTCCCTTTCTCCCTCTCTCTTTCTGTTCCCTCCTGGTCTTCCTCCCTTCTGTTTCAGGAAGACTTCGTCCCCCTCCAAAGAGAAATTTGTACCAGTTTAGCAAACGGATGTGGTAGACCAATAAAGTCTGTATGGCTTAGGCGCTTCGGTCCTTTGCCCTAGTTCGTCACAGCTTTGAACATCGATCCAAGCGGGCTCACGTCGGGACATTTCAGATCATATCAAGGAAGTTTCTTATCACAGGAGAGAACACAGCCGCCTGCAGCAATACGCAGGTTTCCAATGTGTGACAAAGCATGCAGATAGTTCCCTGCTCTCCCCACAAAGCAAGAGATAAGACACACCTTTATTGATCCCAGTTGGGGAAAATCAGTTGTTGCAGCAGTAACAACAGAGATAAATACAGACACCTCCAGAAAGTAGCATGAATAAATGATACTAGGTACAAGAAGCCTGTGAATGTTCTCATTTGTCCAGGTCGTCGTTATCCTCAAAGCAATTTCAGTCAAAAGAAACTTAATTGGTTCTTTGTCAGGAAGACGTTTCAGCCTCTCATCCAAGAGGCTTCATCAGTTCATGTACGCATCTGACCAGGCTGGGACTGGACCAGGGCCAGGCTGGGACTGGACCAGGACCAGGACCAGGCTGGGACTGGTCCAACTAACTGGTGTGGAGATCCAGGTATTTAACCTCTCACAAGGCCGATGATGTCACTGGGACCCTTTGTGCTCCAAGTGCCAACGACCGTCGTTAGAGTGACAGTCGATGGTGGAAGTTGGTTTGGACTTCGTTAGTGCCGGTCCTGGTCCTGGTCCTGGTCCAGTCATTGGTGAAAGTAGGTCTGGACTTGGTTAGTGCTCTATTGAGTCTTAACGACAGTCGTTGGAGTCACAGGAGGAAATTTGTGAGCAGTTGTTCCTTGAAGTTAGATTATTGAATCTCCTGGAAAGGGAGGAAAGGTGCGTCTCAGACCTCCTCCTCTGTTTAGCGGTCGTTTCTCTACTTTTGC
Organism: Echiichthys vipera; assembly: GCF_963691815.1. NCBI lineage: Eukaryota > Metazoa > Chordata > Actinopteri > Perciformes > Trachinidae > Echiichthys > Echiichthys vipera. The sequence goes on from NC_139838.1 coordinate 28,452,037, forward strand.
ATAGATACTAGGTACATGAACTACAGTAGGAATAGGATAAGAAAATAGAAACTATGCTGTTTTCTCATATACTGATGCATTCTCATTTTCTGGAAATACTCTGTTATGTTCAGGCGAGGGTTGGCGCTTGCGTAGATCGCGCAGGAGACAGGACAGGACGCAGATTGCTCCACAGTCACACAGCCGGTTTATAATTTGATCATAAACAGTATATATATACACATATCAAGCACATTGATTAAGGGTTGAATATGGAGAACGAGCAGAACACCGCCATCTAGTGTCTCGAGGTCATAGTCACAACAACAAAAAATAACTCCAGCAGTCGGGTTGCCAGGTTGGTCAGACCCGGCCCAGCAGCTCCAGGAGACCGGAGTCTGTTTGAGCCTGTTTGAACCCGTCCCCTCCAGAAAATCACAGCATCAAAACAAGGATTAGAGGAGTTTGACTGACAGTTAGCGTTAGCCGCGTTAGCGTTAGCCGTTCCAGCAAGCCTATAGTGACTCTGGTTGTTGCCCGTCTCCGCTCACTGAGCTGCTGGGACAAAGAAGCAGCTGCAGGATTGGCTAACTCCATTTCACCCAGTGCCAGCCTACAGTAGCTGCACCCAACAACAGACAACCCTGGCAACCAGCAACGGCCAACGCTATTGGCTGCTGCCTTGGAAACAGAACGGGACAGAAAGTCACTGTCACAAAATGACGCCACTGTGTTAAAAAAAAAAATCCCCTAAACGATATTTTTTTAACTTGAAATTTTATGACTTCTCCTCGATCGGCACCAACAGTAGAAAAAGTGAAATGTTGCTTTTATTCACATTTCCATGTGAGCTGAACAAAAAAAGGTCCAAAGGTCGTCCTGGGGTCAAAATGACCCGTGAGGCACAAAGAGTTGAACTCAAGGTCACAGAGTTATTTACAAACCACTGAATGTTTCAATGTTTGAGTTGTTTTAATCAGTCGCAGACGTAACAAGACAGATCATGGGGTCTTCTCACGGACGGCTGTGCCTTTGATCAGTCTCAGATCAATGAGTAGCAGACGTGAACGAGACAGTAGCAGACGTAAACAACACACAGGTGTTAACGCAGACTGCAGAGATTATAAAGGTGCTGCAGACGACAGGGCCCTGAACTCTGTCTGTGCTGAAGCCGTGAGTGTGCGTTACAACGCTGAAGAGGCTCCAGAGCGAGACGACTGTGATTCAGAAGAGGAAGTGGAGGATGCATCAGAAGAAGAAGATGGGGAGGACCCAGAGCATGATGAATCATCTTCAGAAGAAGAAGAAAACCCTAAAGCTGGAAGAGAGACTTGGCAGGATAACACGGTCCTCAGCAGCGTGTGACCAACACGGCAGGCACGCAGAACAAAACGTCATAAAGATGATCAAGGTGGTTCAGGATCATCTGGTAAGGATGAACCCTGGGCGCCTCCCTAGGGAGGTGTTCCAGGCACGTCCAGCTGGGAGGAGGCCTCGGGGAAGACCCAGGACCAGGTGGAGAGATTAGATCTCCACACTGGCCTGGGAACGCCTCAGGATCCCCCAGTTAGAGCTGGTTAATGTGGCCCGGGAAAGGGAAGTTTGGGGTCCCCTGCTGGAGCTGCTGCGCCCGAGACCCGACCCCGGATAAGAGGCTGAAGATGAGATGAGATTGAATCCTTAACACAAATCCTGAAACTGTTTAGAGCTGAAGACGTGTGTGAAGCTTCCACGTTTTACTGGAAATTCACTCAAAACCTTTTAATTAAATCCCTTCGAAGTCTTCCCTGTTTACGAAAGTCTGGCACACAACAGCAAGGCGATAATTCTAGTTATTAGTCTTTTTATTCGTCTTCTTGCTCATTATCCTGTTTACTTGCATCTCCTTTTATACTCTTGTGTACTTTCTGTCTGGGCAGCCGTGAAAATAGAGACATGCATTGCGATTACGGCCTGAGTAAGCAATAAAACCCAACACTGATGATGATAATAAAACAACAAACTAATCAGGACGGAAAACTCACAGGGAAAAAAGGAGTAAAAGAGAAACAAACGCCGAGGGGCAGATTATTAAATCACGCCGAATGAAACGGACCATTGGTATTCACAGCAGACTCACTCGTGTAGTTGCACCTTTTAATATGCACCTGTCACCGCGTCCTCCATCACTTCTTCTTCTTCTCTCTCTCTCTCTCTCTCTCTCTCTCTCTCTCTCTCTCTCTCTCTGTGCCGTTTCCTTTTTCACCATCTGTCCAGGTGCGAGCGTTTCCCCAGACGTGCTATTAAAAGGAGGCTGGTCCTCTTTCACTTGGGTTTCTAAAGCACTGCTTTGCCCTTCATGTCCACTTCCTTCACCGACTGAGAAACATCTTCTCTGTCCTTAAACCCGTCTAAAGTCTTCCTCGTGATTCAGGACTCTACAATAATGACATGGATACAGAGAGGAGTTGACAACCTGCAGACACTTTGCAGTCTGCGCTCGTTGGAATCGGAGAAATGTGTCGTTTTATTCAAGGTTAGGGCGCCCTCCCACTGTGCCTCCGTCCCGTGCCCCGCGCTTTAGGGTCCTTGTCCCCCCTCCAGGCCCGTTTGTACTCACACTACCTGGGCCTCGGAGAATGCTTCTTGCTGCCTATACGTCATCACGCCGTAACACGTCACAGGCATTGATGACGTCATGGCGATGCGTGGCTTTGTTTCCAGATCTTTCCGTAGACCTCGGAGTTTTTGTGCGTCTTGTCGACTGTTTTTGAATCTTTTTATCGACCAAATCTGCAGTAAACACTCCACCTCCGCATCACACCAACGTGAACCTTTCACCACCATTGTTTTAAATGTCCGCGCATGGTCCCTCCTTCTTTTCTCTATGTCCCAACAGGCGCACAGGAAATGACCTCAGAACCGCCGTAGGCCTCGTGCTCATACACGTGCGCACACTCGTGCTCGTACATGTGCAAACGTGCTTTACTATAGCCCACCTCTCCCAAACGGGCCGTGGACGGCAAGCGTGCCGCTCCTAGACGTGGTACGGTTGCACTCACACTGGTCAAAGGAACCAGACTTTAGCTGTGAAACGTGCTGGGGCACGTCAGGAGGCACAGTGGGAGGGATTTGGTTGAATTTGGTGATGAAGGGTTTCTGATGATGCATGAAGACGGATGACTGAAGTTACTTAAAGAGGGACAAGTCCCATACATGTGGTGGAGTGAAGCAGCTGCGTTTTTATAGTTTTCAGCCACATTTTGACCATAAACTGCTTAGATCTTGGTGGAGTCTAAGCGGCTGTTGAGGGTCGCTCAGATGAAAACGCATCCACGTCTAGGTGTGTGTGTGTGTGTGTGTGTGGGGGGGGGTTAAAATTAGGTTTATGAGACATCTCTGGATCTTTCTCTTCAGTTCCAAAACAGCATGGAAAACATTCAGTCAGTGTATTTTCTCTAAAACAAGGCAAAAGCCAGAAAGTTGAGTCCAAATCTGGAGCGAGGCCAAAGACGCCAGTCAAGGGATTGGGTTGAATTTGGTGATGAAGGGTTTCTGATGATGCATGAAGACGGATGACTGAAGTTACTTAAAGAGGGACAAGTCCAGGAAGAAGAAGAAGAGTTATTACTTTATTTATTCCGCAAGGGGAAATTCAAGGTTTTCACTCTGTTATTATTCAGGTTACACACACACACACACACACACACACACACACACACACACACACACACACACACACACACACACACACACACACACACACACACACACACACACACACACACACACACACACACACACACACACACATTCACAAACAGGACCTATATCATGCAATTAATGGAGAGATGTCAGAGCGATGGGGCTGCCAATGGATCGGCGCCCCGAGCCGTTGGGGGTTCAGTGCCTTGCTCAACAGCAGCTCGGCAGTGCCCAGGAGATGAACTGGCGACCCTCCGGTTCCCAGCCGAGTCACCTATGGACTGAGCTACTGCCGCCCAATTAGATCTGGGTGGAGTCTAAGCGGGTGTTGAGGGTAGCTCAGATGAAAACGCATCTACGTCTGGGTGTGTGTGTGTCTGTGTGTGTGTGTGTGGGGGGGGGGGGGATGTTTTAAAATCAGGTTTATGAGACATCTCGGGATCTTTCTCTTCAGTTCCAAAACAGCATTGAAAACCTTCAGCCAGTGTAGTTTCTCTAAAACAACGCTGCGGTAAAGTTGTAATATTCTGAGTTTGTGGCTGTTTGATAGTCCCGCATCATGACCAGCACTGCAAGACCAGAGAGCGCGTCTGCGTTTGACTTTTTCAGGACCGTGTTTTCTATCTCTCCAGAATAAAAGTGCACCAACAGCTTTGTGTAAATTACAAAGCAGTGAAGCCAACAGACGACCCAAACTCAAGACTCTTCCCGCAGCTGTCTGCAAAAGTGACACTTTTACTGCTTTAAATTGCTGCTCTCTTCTTCACGGGGAACAATGGCTCGTGTTTGCTATTGTGGTTTTAAACACGTCTCAGTGGGAGGGACAGAAAACACACACAAGCGCAGGAGCACTCTCACACACCGACGCACTTCTGCGCACAAATACGTTTTACTTTGAGGTGTTCTGGTGTCGTCGAGGCGCGGGGCGACCTGCAGCGACGTCCCGGGAATCAGCTTATATTTCTGTCACCGCACAACCAACCGGTAATCAACACCCGGCTCCAGGCTCATTCTTTCCACAGCAGTGAGAGTAATTGCGAGTCTTGTGTGTGTGTCTGTGCTTTCATCTGCCCACTGGAGCCGCGTCGGAGAGCGGCACCGAGGCTCCTCCGGTAGACCGAGGAGGAGGTTTAAATTCCACTGACACTGTAGAGACTTGTAAGGAGCGATACACTACTTAGTTCACGTCAACGGTGAATGAAACGACTGCTGAAGAATGCCCACGCCACCCCTTCAAACACACACACACACCACCCTCTCCGCCTCCTGAGATGGGAAAAACATGCTGCGACCTGAATGAAATATTCTCCTCTCATACATCTGGGGGATTAGAAGTGGTGTGCCAACGGGCGCAGATATACGGTGTAGCTCTCACACGCGCGGGCCGCGGCAGCACCGGGCCGAGTGTGTGTCCGTGTGTGTGTCAGCGTCACACTGAAGCTTAATGCAGATCAGCGGCTCGTGTTTCAACCTACAAGTCAAGGAGATGTCCGTTTTTGCTTAATCTAGTGTGAAGTTTAACTATCAGGGTTTTGTCTTTCATAATCATCACTGCAGTGTGTGTGTGTGCGTGCGTGTGTGTGTGTGTGTGTGTGTTTTCTTAAGCTTTATAGTTAAGGAAAGGTTGCTGGACATGTCGGGCTTTCACACAGCACCAACTCACTTCATTGTGTGTGTGTGTGTGTGTGTGTGTGTGTGTGTGTGTGTGTGTGTGTGTGTGTGTGCGTGTGCGTGTGCGTATGTGTGTGTGTGTGTGTGTGTGTTAAAACTTCAAATACAACTATGAACCTGAAATGAGCGTAATATGAGACCTTTAATGTTGAGTTTGTTGCACAACACCACATTGGTAGTAGACGAAAACAAGATCAGGAACCACCGGCCCCTCTCTCTCTCTCTCTCTCTCTCTCTCTCTCTCTCTCTCTCTCTCTCTCTCTCTCTCTCTCTCTCTCTCTCTCTCTCCTCTCTCTCTCTCTCTCTCTATTACCAGATCATACATCTGCAGCTTATAGGTGACGAAACGCTCTGGCTTGTTTGTTCGTTTCACGATCGTCTTGTCCGGAGCTAAGCTGACGGCGGCTTTATCGCAGCACTGTAGCCTAGGTCGAGCAGGCCGGTCCAGTATTAAAGTGTAAGTCTGGCGTTAATGGACCCCGGGGCCTTTTTGTGGCATGAATATTGACTTGGCCTATAGTCCAGCAGTGGGGTTGCCAGGTTGGTCAGACCCGGCCCAGTAGCTCCAGGAGACCAGAGTCTGTTTGAGCCTGTTTGAACCCGTCCCCTCCAGAAAATCACAGCATCAAAACAAGGATTAGAGGAGTTTGACTGACAGTTAGCGTTAGCCGTTAGCTATTCCAGCTAAGTTTAGATGAAAGTGATGTTAGCATCAAGGAGCAGCGTAGTCATGTGGGCGTGCGTTTGAATGGCGTTCCTCTCCTTTCTCTCAGTCCATGGAGTGAATGCTCGGCCTATAGTGACTCTGGTTGTTGCCCGTCTCCGCTCACTCAGCTGCTGGGACAAAGAACGCCCCCTTCACTGGGGCTCCGCAGCAGCTGCAGGATTGGCGAACTCCATTTCACCCAGTGCCAGCCTACAGTAGCTGCACCCAACAACAGACAACCCTGGCAACCAGCAACACTATTGGCTGCTACCACGGAAACTCAACGGGACAGGAAGTCATTGTCAAACCCCTCAAACATTTAAAAAAATATAGCTTTTAATAAAGATTCTACATATTCAGACTTTGACGTTTCATTGCTTTTCCGGCCAAAACACCCAGAAGTTTCCGGAGCTCTCTCGGGATAATTGGCTGATAGAAATATGGTTGTCGCCCCGCTTTGATCGGCCTTTGGCTCGCCGTGAGCCGGACTGGCTTTTGTAAATGAACTTCTGTTTCCTCATTAGAGCGCGGTCTGTTTTATCACCCGGTAAACTATTGAGACAAACAACAGCGGGCTGTTATTTTTCACCTGCTCAAACTAAGCACCGCGCTCCTCCAGGGTTTAATTATGCTGCGTTGAACTGAATTAGAATTAATGAAACACTTTGTTATACTCTGGGACACGAGCTGCACATCAAACTGTCCTACTTTCACCACTGCACATGCATCGTGTGTGTATGTGTGTGTGTGTGTGTGTGTGTGTGTGTGCGCTTTAGGCTGCTGTGTACATGTGCACCCCGGCTTTTTCACCTCAATACAGAATCATGTCATTTAAACCATTTCCCCTGGGATTATTAAAGTATTTTCGTTCCCGCGCACGTGTGTGTGCGTGTGCACGTGCGTGTGCGTGTGCGTGTGTGTGTGTGTGTGTGTGTGCTTATGGCTATGTATGTGCGTGAGTGTGTAAGTCTTTGTGTTTCTCTGTGTGTGTATTTGTGGAGGTTTGGGTTTTCATGGTGTTTCTTTGTTGTTTTTATTGTGTGTGTGTGTGTGTGTGTGTGTGTGTGTGTGTGTGCTGTAGGCTGCTGTGTACAGGTGCAACCTGTTTACTCTGGTTCACACTTTGCATTATGGCGTTTCACCTCCATACAGAATCATGTCATTTAAACCATTTCCCCCCCTGGGATTATTAAAGTATTTTCGTTCCCGCGCACCAAAAAACTATCACCACCAGGGCGGGAAGCTCCCCGCGTTGACCCTTTTGTCTACTAAACCTGTGTTTTCATTATCTTTCTGTTCCTCTTTAGCTGAAGATGAGTTCATGTGCAAGACGTCGGCCATATCCGACATCGTCATCCTGGTGGACGGCTCCTGGAGCATCGGACGCATCAACTTCAGGCTGGTCCGGACGTTCCTGGAAAACCTGGTCAAGGCCTTCAATGTGGAATTTGGCCAGACCCGGATTGGTGAGGAACATTTGATTTCTGGGTTTCATGTGTTCCCTTGTAAAGGGTTCATTTAAAGCTTATTGTCGAACCACAGTTTTAACCGTAGACTGTAAATAAAGACGGACGGATCAACAGACTCTGCGAGACAGCAGTGCACCTATGCATGGATAGATTACTGAGTGGGCCGACCAGGCACAAGCCTAGGGGCCCATAAGGTTCAGGGGCCCTGACTCATAAAATGTTGCTGAAAAAAACCCACAAAATGATCACAAATAGATGCTAAATGACCACAAGTGTACACAAAAGGACCCGAAATGACCACAAAGAGACAAATCATGACTAAAGGGAGGCAGAACGACCAAGAAGAGTTGTTAAATGACTGAAAATAGACCCAAAATGACGACATAAAGACAAAAAAAGGACGACAAGGACATGCGTCTCCGACAATGGAGAGCACTCCCACTGTCCTTCCGCACCGGGCCACAACAGGAATTTCGGGTAGAGCCTAGTGCGTTTGAAACAAAGCCACGCATCGCCATGACGTCATCAACGCGTGTGACGTGTTACGGCGTGATGACGTATAGGCAGCAAGAAGCATTCTCCGAGGCCCAGGTAGTGTGAGTACAAACGGGCCTGGAGGGGGGGACAAGGACCCTAAAGCACGGGGCACGGGACGGAGGAACAGTGGGAGTGCGCCTTTTACTTGACTTTCAAGGGGGGCGGGAGGTGCTGTTGAGGGGGCGGGACGGGCCCCCTAACATAATGGTAGGGGAAACACTGACTATACAGGACTCTTTGAATGTGGGTGTCTTCTTCCTGTGCAGACGGAGTGGGGGGTCTCTAACATGTCTGTGCCCAGGGGCCCTTTGGCTCAGAAGACCTCCATGCATGTGTTTATCTTTGTACAGTGGGAGGAAGTGGAGACACGTCGTCCATCTTTGTTTTAAATCAGGCTGCGGAGCTTTAGGGTGACGTTGACGGTGTGTGTGGTGTGTGCAGGTCTGGCTCAGTACAGCGGGGACCCGAGGATCGAGTGGCATCTCAACACTCACACCACCAAACAGGCCGTGATGGAGGCTGTGAAGAACCTGCCGTACAAAGGAGGGAACACACTGACAGGTACGGCGAACGGCCCCGAGCCTCCGCACTCATCACAGTTTGACCCGTTCTTTCAGATCCACTTCCTCTTTGGTTCATTTGAGCCGAGCGTTGAAATGTTTGTGACCTCGCTGAGACGAGGGGACGGAGTCAGAGGGTCGACCAACATTCAGCTTGTGTATACTTGGGATTTGGTTTCACTTCCCTGTCTCTGTGTCAATAAACACGTACGTAATTACTGTTTACATATGGATAGCTTCAGTTGTTCCTCTCACCAGGCACGCCGTTGGGTGGGGCTGTACAGTTGAACAGGCTGTACAGTTGGTCCCTCCCCCTCTCATCGGGGGCGGGACCAACGACACTGTCCTGTCTTTTAAAATATGCAAGAAAAGAGAAAAAGACGGGGTAAAGCTAAAGCGTGTGTGCCCCGTCTCTTTAGATCGAGTTAACCGTTAGACATAATAAACAATGCAACGTTTGACGATAACCTCGGACCGTTACAGTTTATTTATCGTATTTTAAATCTCGTCGTGGGTACAAGCGTCTGAAATGTGTTTCCTCAGGAGGGGGTCTGGAGTCTCCCTTAGAGAGAGGGGGAGAAGTTCAGCATCCGTGAGGAACTCGGAGTAGAGCCGCTGCTCCTTTGCGTTGAAAGGAGCCAGTTGAGGTGGTTCAGGATCATCTGGTAAGGATGAACCCTGGGCGCCTCCCTAGGGAGGTGTTCCAGGCACGTCCAGCTGGGAGGAGGCCTCGGGGAAGACCCAGGACCAGGTGGAGAGATTAGATCTCCACACTGGCCTGGGAACGCCTCAGGATCCCCCAGTTAGAGCTGGTTAATGTGGCCCGGGAAAGGGAAGTTTGGGGTCCGCTGCTAAAGCTGCTGCCCCCGAGACCCGGACAGCGACAGACGGACAAGAACGAAGGGAAACCCACAGTCCGGATCGACGCCGTGTTGTTTAAATGCTAGATGATTCTGACTCCGCTCATCGGATCTTCTTGCTTCTCTGTACTCACCGCATCTTCAGTCCGGTTTAGTCGACCGTCCACAGCAGCCGGCGTTATCGGAGCCTGAAAACAGGATCTTTACAAACCAGGTCCCAGAGTGGGAAGATCTGAAAACGCCCCCCATGGCGTTGTGGTCTGGACGATGAAAGCTCAGACTTTGTTAAAGGATGGCCTTTGGCGTCCATGTTTAGTCCTTTGGCGTCCATGTTTAGTCCTTTGGCATCCATGTTTAGACCTTTGGCGTCCATGTTTAGTCCTTTGGCATCCATGTTTAGTCCTTTGGTGTCCATGTTTAGTCCTTTGGCCTCCATGTTTAGTCCTTTGGCGTCCATGTTTAGTCCTTTGGCATCCATGTTTAGTCCTTTGGCGTCCATGTTTAGTCCTTTGGCGTCCATGTTTGGTCCTTTGGGATGGCCTAAAAAGGACTAAACATGGACGCCAAAGGACTAAACATGGACGCCAAAGGACTAAACATGGACGCCAAAGGACTAAACATGGACACTAAAGGCCGTCCTTTGACCTCAGACTTTGTTGCAGGATGGCGTCATGGCCCCACCTCCGACCTCTGACTTTGTAACTTTGTGTTCTCTACAAAGACGGCGAGTTGTTGAGTCAAAGCCCTTTTATTAAACACACTGTGATCAAGATCATCGTCTCATCATCATTTCATTTATTTAAAGCCTCAGAAAACACGCTGAGGCAGAAGCATCATTATGGCGCCGCAGTAACATAAAACTCATGGCAGGTGTTTGAAATAAACAGCTGCAGAAACTTCAAAAGGAAAAGTCACATAAAATAAATAAACACCTAAACTAAGAACTGTAAAAACCTCCCCTGGCCCCGGATCAGCGGTTGAAGATGAGACTAAAAACGTCTGCTGTCGCTCTTTAGAAGCCGAGCGGCCGTAAAACAGATGAACACACTCGTGCCCTATAATCTCTTCACAATAAAAGTCCTCCGGTAATTTAAAAGCTTTTAATATGAAGCAGCGAGATCAGGAAACACGACCCCCAAACGGCTCAAAGCGAACATGAAACAGTGAAGTGAAGCCCAGAGCTGAGCGGAGACGCTCCTGCGCGGATCACCGCGGGCAGACATCTTTGTTTTATCTTCATCTAACGCACATATTACACACAAACCGCCGTGTTTAAGGGAGACAGGTTGCATCTGTCGGTACGCAGACGAACATTAGGCAGCGTTTGTGTAAATATGATTGATGTGAGAGGCAGGCGCCAAGATCCAGTGCCCCCCCCCCCCCCCCCCCTTTGGGCGTTAGAGCTCCAGTACAAATGTGATTGTGTACTTAATAAAATACAGTGTTTGTCTCTTAATTCATGTGGCAAGTTTGCGTCTCAACAGTGTGTTTACGTGGATATTAATATCCAGTTTATGAGGCTGATGATGGTTATGATCATTAAACGTAGATACTGAAAAGTAAGACTAATGGTTTTTTACATTTGTGTTTATAGTTTAAATAAATTACACATAAACAGGAAAAACACGATTTTGTCCGTACAGGGAAACAACATGAGCTGCTATACGGACAAGATAGAAGAGAAACAACACACACACACGCATGCACTCACACACACACACACATATGCACGCACACACACACACACACACACACACACACACACACTAACACACACACACACACACACACACACACACACAGGTTAAAAAGACACGTCCCTGATAATCTCACTTGATGAGAAATTGAACGCCAGGAGTTGCATCAGCGTTTTTCATTTAATTGCACTCATCATGCTGAGAGTAGATATTTGAATGGATTTCTGTGTGTGTGTGTGTGTGTGTGTGTGTGTGTGTGTGTGTGTGTGTGTGTGTGTGTGTTGTTTCCCTCCTATCCTGTCCGTATAGCAGCTCACGTTGTTTCCCTGTACGGAAAACATCGTGTTTTTCCTATTTTTGTGTAATTTCCTTCAAACCTTATTTTCCTGTATCTACGTTTAATGACCATAAACATCATCAGCCTCATAAACTGGATATTAATATCCACGTAAACGCACTGTTGAGACGCAAACCTGTCACCTGAATTAAGACACAAACGCTGTTTTTTCTTTATTAAGTACACGATTACATTCATACTGGAGCTCTAACGACCAAAGGGGGGGGGCACTGGATCTTGGCGCCTGCCTCTCACATCAATCATATTTACACAAACGCTGCCTAATGTTCGTCTGCGTGCCGACGGATGCGACCTGTCTCCCTTAAACACAGCGGTTTGTGTGTAATACATTAGTGTTAAAGTGCGTTAGATGAAGATAAAACAAAGATGTCTGCCCGCGGTGATCCGCGCAGGAGCGTCTCCGCTCAGCTCTGGGCTTCACTTCACTGTTTCATGTTCGCTTTGAGCCGTTTGGGGGTCGTGTTTCCTGATCTCGCTGCTTCATATTAAAAGCTTTTAAATTACTGGAGGACTTTTATTGTGAAGAGATTATAGGGCACGAATGTGTTCATCTGTTTTACGGCCGCTCGGCTTCCAAAGAGCGACAGCAGACGTTTTTAGTCTCATCTTCAACCGCTGATCCGCGGTCGGGGGAAGTTTTTACAGTTCTTAGTTTAGGTGTTTATTTATTTTATGTGACTTTTCCTTTTGAAGTTTCTGCAGCTGTTTATTTTAAACACCTGCCATGAGTTTTATTTTACTGCGGCGCCATAATGATGCTACTGCCTCTGTGTGTTTTCTGAGGCTTTAAATAAATGAAATGATGATGAGGTGATGATCTTCATCACAGTGTGTTTTAATAAAAGGGCTTTGACTTAACAACTCGCCGTCTTTGTAGAGAACACAAAGTTACAAAGTCAGAGGTCGGAGGTGGGGCCATGACGCCATCCTTCAACAAAGTCTGAGGTTAAAGGACGGCCTTTGGCGTCCATGTTTAGTCCTTTGGCGTCCATGTTTAGTCCTTTTTAGGCCAAAGGACTAAACATGGACGCCAAATGACCAAACATGGACACCAAAGGACTAAACATGGACGCCAAAGGATTAAACATGGACGCCAAAGGACTAAACATGGACGCTAAAGGACTAAACATGGAAGCTAAAGGACTAAACATGGAAGCCAAAGGACTAAACATGGACGCCAAAGGACTAAACATGGACACCAAAGGACTAAACATGGACGCCCAAAGGACTAAACATGGACGCCCAAAGGACTAAACATGGACGCCAAAGGACTAAACATGGACGCCAAAGGACTAAACATGGACGCCTAAAGGACCAAACATGGACGCCAAATGACTCAACATGGACGCCAAAGGCCATCCTTTAACAAAGTCTGAGCTTTCACCGTCCTGACCACAACGCCATGGGGGGCGTTTTCACATCGTCCCACTCTGGGACCCGGTTTCAAAAGATCCTGTTTTCCGGTTCCGATAACGCCGGCTGCTGTGGACGGTCGACTAAACCAGACTGAAGATGCGGTGAGTACAGAGAAGCAAGAAGATCCGATGAGCGGAGTCAGAATCATCCAGCATTTAAGCAACACGGCGTTGAGTCGGACTGTCGGTGAGCTGAAGTGGTGTTGGAGGAACCAGCACGGCTGAGACGGACAGGAGACTTCAGTCGTGTCATCGATGAACAGAGCTCAGCCGCTCACTCTCTTAACACACTCATCAGACGAAACACTTGTCAGGCTGCTAATGACACTTAAACGCCATCATGTTCATTAAGTCTTTGAGCCGAGACGTCACTGCAGCCGTTCTCACTGCGCCTCACGAGGCAGCGGCGGGTGCAATCATACTGTCAGCCGGGGCTTAACTCACTGCCATGACCTGTCTTTGGAAAGTACCATAAGTGGCTCTAATTTTGCCCTGACAGTCATTTTAACAGTAGTGTCACTTCTTTCCTGCTAATCTTGAGTGCCGATTGTCAAAACAAGGGTATGGACTTGTTTTCCAGGCTGCTGCACTTTGTGATCCATTTAAAAGATTTAAACGATGCTGCATGTCACGTCATTGCTTTGTATTTTTAGCTTTTTGCATTGTTTTAATGTCGTAAATCCGCTTTGGGGTCTTTTTTCTGCCAGATTAGAGAAATCTGTTGTTACTTGAAATATGATTTGCATGTTAAATGTCACAAAGTTTTACCACTTCAGCTTTTTTTCCCAGTTGTTTCCAGTTTTCCAGTTGTTTTGTGAAAAATGTTTTACGTGAAATTCCGCCGTAAAATCATCACATGGTCTTTTTCTGCACTTACACTCATACAATTAGCCATCGAGACAGAAATCCAGGAGAGTCGCTAACAGCCGGACGTGGCTAACAGTGATTAGCTCGGTACAGTACGGTGAAGGCATTAAAACTAACTAAGGGCGCACTCACACTGTCCATCCGTAACGTGCCCAAGCACATTTCATGGCTAAAGTCTAGTTTGTTTGACCAGTGTGAGTGCAACCGTACCGCAACAGTACAATGCCCCGGCCCGTTTGGGAGAGGTGGACTTTAGTAAAGCACATTTGCACGTGTACGAGCACGAGCGTGCGCACGTGTACGAGCACGAGGCCTACGGTGGTTCTGAGGTCATTTCCTGTGCGCCTGTTGGGACGTAGAAAAAAGAAGGAGGGACCATGCGCGGACAAAAACAGTCGACAAGACGCACAAAAACTCCGAGGTCTACGGAAAGATCTGGAAACAAAGCCATGCATCGCCATGACGTCATCAATGCGTGTGACGTGTTACGGCGTGATGACGTACGGGCAGCAAGAAGCATTCTCCGAGGCCCAGGTAGTGTGAGTACAAACGGGCCTGGAGGGAGGGACAAGGACCCTAAAGCACGGGGCACGGGACGGAGGAACAGTGGGAGGGCGCCCTAATGCTGCTGAAAATAACAGCAAACCTCTGCAGCAGCATGAGAAGAGTCCCTACACACACAACACAAAGCAGCAACAGCGTAGTTAGTGAAGCCAGAGTTTATTAAAGAGTGTTTTAAAAAAGACCATGGGATGATTTTACGCCAGAATTACACTTTAAGTCTCTTGTTTCCTTTCCTCTCTGCACCCTCGAAGCATAAGTGTTAATTTTCTGTTATTATTTTGGATGTTTTTACCTAAAATACCTTGAATACCTTAAACCTACAGGTCCACGGCTGCTTGTTTCCAGCGTGTCGCAGTGAAGCGTTGACTCTTCTTCTCACTGTGTCTTCTCACTGTGTTTGTCGTCTGAGCAGGTCTGGCTCTGACCTTCATCCTGGAGAACAGCTTCAAACCCGAGTCTGGATCCAGGCCCGGCGTTCCCAAGATAGGCATCCTCATCACTGACGGGAAGTCCCAGGACGATGTGATCCCCCCTGCACGGAGCCTGAGGGAAGCCGGGATCGAACTGTTTGCCATCGGTACGCCCCACCGTCACTAACAAGCTAACTTCGGTGGTGGCAAAAGAAGCCCAACACCCGACTGCTTTGCTGAATCTCTCTTTAATCTGTATCTGTGACCCACTCACCTCATCAGAGTCAGAGTCAGAGGGTCATTTCCTCACTTTTCAGTAGGGATGCCCGATAATATCGGCCGATATTGAGTTAAAAACGTAATTTAAAGACAGGAAAAAGAGTGTTTTCCTCACAGAGATCAATAAAGCATCACATTACAGTGATACACACACAGTCTTCAAGATCCGGAGTTTGTGCAGGAGTCTGTGTTACAAAGCATCTACCTTCACCTGGCTTCACTGAGCCTTAACATCAGTGATCCGCATTTTAGCCATCATCAGGTCAACATTTCAACTCGTTACCATCAAATCCCTTCAGCCTCAGCTGTACTTCTTGTTTAATGCTAGCACGCTAAGCTAAGATGACTGAACATCAGTTATACCAGAGTATACCTGCTTAACATTGACATGTTAGCCGTTAGCTTGTCACCTCGTTGAGTCTAAAACGATTTAACACTCAACCCGGAGCTGCAATAAAAAGGTACAATAACAAAATAAAAGTCTGAATGTGATACCAGAACACCTGAGATGAGCCCAAAGTTAGCTGGATAAGCCACTAATCTTGCTTAATAAGCTGAATCCAATTGAGGCTCAGGGTCCCATCTTATCTCATACATACACTCATGTCTAATATACTGTATATATATATTTACTGTATGCTCTTCATTCATATGTGACAGTCATGTGCTAAGTCATGTTTAAACAACATTAAGCAGTAAATAAAGATTGTTTTTTTTACATCCTGGGAATTATCGGTATCAGGTTTTTACAACCGATGTTTGTTCTGCAGGCTTCAGCATTTCCGAGGCTGCATGAATGCAACATGGGGCGTTTACAGGCGCGTGCTCGATGACGTTTAACAACAACAACACGCTAGACTCGTAGGTTGCTAACCGTGGCTAACAAGCTCGCTCGCCCGGTGCATGAGATGTCCGAGGTTTGGAAGTATTTCCAAGGGTCACCTGCCAACAGTAACAGCAGATATCGGTATCGGGTGATATCGGTATCGGACATTAAGGGTCGGACAATATCAGAATATCGGATATCGGAAAAGCCAAAATCGAGCATCCCTACTTTTCAGGGTTTCTTGGAAGTCAGTTTGTCGTGTCTGGATGTGAACGCTTCTTCTCTGGAGTTGAACCATTAAGTTACAAATAAAAATGACCATAATCGCCCCAAAAAAAGCCAAAACAACCAGAAATGTAATCGCTAACAACCGTTATCTTCTTCCAATCGCCCAGAGAGACGTAAATATTTAAAAAAGACGCCTAAAAAGCAAAGTTTGGTGTTGGTAAAAATGTAAAAGAGCATTTTTTAGCTGTTTAAACTTCATCAGAGTCTTTTCCTAACGTTTCCAGGAGTTTGTTTTGGCTCAGCACACACACACACACACACACACACACACACACTCACACAGGAGGAGGCCTGAAAAATGATTTCAGTAATTGTCAGCACTCCGGTGTAACCACCCATAATTGAGATGACCTATTTTTTACTTATTAAACAGAAAAATAACACGTTCTGAATTCAGATTCCTCTCCTTCTCTGAACTCGTTAAAACAGACGTCATTCAAACTCAACGGAAACCAAAGGAAACTAATAAAATAGGTTTTAATTTAGGGGCATCTATTGACAGAAAGGGAATATAATATCAATATAAAAGCATGCTTTGGTTAGAAGAAGAATTACTTTATTTATCCCGCAACAGGGAATTTTTTTCACTCTTATAGATGCAATTAAGGAGAGATGTTAGAGCGAGGGGGCGGCAGTGCCCAGGAGATGAACTGGCACCTCTCCAGCCACCAGTCCACACTCCATACATGGTCCACACAGGGACTTGAACCAGCGACCCTACGGTTCCCTGCCAAGTCACCTATGGACTGAGCTACTGCCACCCCCAAAATGAAGCCAAAAAAGCAAAGTTTGGTGTTGGTAAAAATGTATAAAAACATTTTTTAGCTGTTTAAAATTCATCAGAGTCTTTTCCTAACGTTTCCAGGAGTTCTCACACACACACACACACACACACACACACACACACACACACAGGAGGAGGCCTGAAAAATGATTTTCAGTAATTGTCAGCACTCCGGTGTAACCACCCATAATTGAGATGACCTATTTTTTACTTATTAAACAGAAAAATAACACGTTCTGAATTCAGATTCCTCTCCTTCACTGAACCCGTTAAAACAGACGTCATTCAAACTCAACGGAAACCAAAGGAATAGGTTTGAATTTAGGGGCATCTATCGTCAGAAATGTGATATAACATTAATATAACAGCATGCTTGTGTGTACAGCGACCGCGTGCAACGTCCAGAACGGACAAACGTAGTTCGGCGTAGTTCTCCTACAGGCTTGGCACACAAGAGAAGAGTATACAGCCGCTCCTCTCTAGGCAGCCATGTTTTCCCTGCAGCGTCCTGTCTCCATGACCAGGCTGTGAGCACCGAGTACTGTGTTAACATCACTCTGTGTCTAACATCAGTCACTGTGGTGAGGTAGGGTGCCACGGCGTACTGTCTGTTTAGGGGCAGATAACATCGCATTTTGCTGTGTGTGTGTGTGATTTGAGGGTCACTCACTCTCTCTCTCTGTCTCTCCAGGTGTGAAAAACGCCGATGAGAACGAGCTGAAGGCCATCGCCTCCCCACCCGAGGAAACTCACGTCTACAACGTGGCGGACTTCAGCGTGATGAGCGACATCGTCGAGGGCCTCACCAAGACCGTGTGCGAGCGAGTGGAGCACCTCGACAAGGAGCTCAGAGGTGTGAACGGCCGAGTCACGCCACACCGCAGGCGGCCTGCTCTGTGATTACTGTTACTGTTGATGCTGTTAGTTATAATCATGACTGCAGGACGTCCCCGAGCAATAACAACCCACTCCTAGACTAATATAGCGCAGCGATCTCAGTCTTCGTTAGGTGTCTGTACTCACACACGCTGCTGAAAATAGCAGGTTAAGATGCTGCACCCTCTGTTTCAGCTCTTGGAGGCTGATGCGTTTCTGAATAACCAACATGGAATGATGCAGCATGTGCTTTTCTCCTTCTTCTTCTTCTTCTTCTTCTTCTTCTTCTTCTTCAGGGGGAAGAGAACCTGCGCCCCCGCCCGGCTCCGTGGAGCCGCCCCGCGACCTGGTGACGTCTGAGATCACGGCTCGCAGTTTCCGCGTGACGTGGACGCACGCGCCGGGCCAGGTGGAAAAATACCGCGTGGTGTACTACCCAGCCAGCGGAGGACAACCAGACGAAAAGGTCCTTGTGTTATTATCTTTTAAAATCATAAATACGTGGATGATATAGGGCTCAACCCCTCTGTGTGGAGATTGCACAGTCCAGGTTGACCTTGACCTTCATCCAATGTCAGCTGGGATCGGCTCCAGCCTCCCTGTGACCCCAGCTGTGATACGCGGTCACAGATAACGGATGGATGTATGGAAATATGTGGATGACTTCATTATCATGTGTTTATTGCCGGCTGCATCTGTTCTTTGGCACTGACTCCGGCTGTGATCCTCGTCCCTCTTGCTCTCGGTTGTTAAAAGTACCCGTGAAGATTGTTTGATAGTTATTTTTATAGGAAAAATACGTCCAGTTGATCCCAGAATCCAAGATTTTATATCCCAGTCGTCTGACAACATTTCAATTCAATGTATTCAATTCTATGACGTTCATCTGTTTCTCTAACTTCTGATCAAGGATGAGACGATGAGACGAGGAGACCGTCTGCATCAGAATTGTGTCAGACCAATCAGATTTTGCTGCTCGAGTTTGAGCATTCACAGCACATTCGACGACCTAACGCTGTGTAAATATAAATATATGTGAAGGTCCGTCTCCTCTCCTCTATTAAACTGACTTAGTGTTAGTGTAACCACATCACACGCGTTATTGAACTGCTTGAGTTCTGCAGGATGTTCAGGATGACAGCGACATTAGCCTTCTGAGCTAATGTGTGCTAACTACGATGAGTGATTGGAAATGTGCAACAGTTTATGCAGAAATCAGTTATTAAAGAAAAGAGTATAAAATATTGTCTTGAGTTGGTGTGAGCTGTTAACTCACTTCTAAGCAGATGAAGCTTCTCTTCTTCCAGGCAGCCTCAGACTTACCCCGTAAAAATAATAATAATTATAATAATAATATTAATGATAACCCTCGGTCCGTGTCTGCAGCTGCCTGTACCGGAGAGCAGCGTGAACTCTCAGTCTGTCTGAGGCGTTGAATCTTTGACTTTCAGTGAGCAGCCCTGGAGATTTTCATCATTAAGGGCAAAGAACAAGTGATATTTTCCGTTACCAGACGCATGTAGACGTGTGTAGATGTGTGTAGATGTGTGTAGACGTGGGTAGACGTGGGTAGACGTGGGTAGACGTGTGTCGACGTGTGTAGACGTGTGTAGACGTGGGTAGACGTCTGTAGACGTCTGTAGACGTGCGTAGACGTGCGTAGATGTTTGTAGACGTGTGTAGACGTGTGTAGACGTGTGTAGACGTGGGTAGATGTGTGTAGACGTGTGTAGACGTGGGTAGACGTGTGTAGACGTGTGTAGACGTTTGTAGACGTGTGTAGACGTGTGTAAACGTGTGTAGATGTGCGTAGATGTGCGTAGACGTGCGTAGACGTGCGTAGATGTGCGTAGACCTGCGTAGACGTGCGTAGATGTGTGTAGATGTGTGTAGACGTGTGTAGACATGCGTAGACGTGCGTAGACGTGTGTAGATGTGTGTAGACGTGTGTAGACGTGCGTAGATGTGTGTAGACGTGCGTAGACGTGCGTAGATGTGTGTAGACGTGTGTAGACGTGCGTAGACGCGTGTAGTTGTGCGTGGACGTGCGTTGTATACACTTGTGTGCAGTATATTAATTTCAGGTTAGTTGGAGGTCTCCCTACCTGCCGTCTATAACTACACACACACATACACACACACACACACACACACGCTGTAATTTTCTCAGTTGATATTTTTGTAACAGTTCCTTTTTATTTTCACCCACTTTCTCTTTGATGTTTATTGCGACTTGCAGCTGGAACGGCCGCGTTTCCCCACAAGGAGAACCGAGGTTTCATCAAAGCTCATCAGATCTAGTTGCACTCGATTTAAATCTGCGCGGAGGCGAAATGAACGCCTGCGGCAACACGAGGCGCAGTTTCAGCAACAAACACACGCTGGTGTTTCAACGCTCCTCGACGCACAAAGTGTCCAAGATTGAAAATACTGAGAATCTGAAAATATAGGGTTTCAGATTCAGCTCCTCACAGCTGAGATGAGTCGCCGTAGTGACCGTGATGGTGTGAGTGTGACGCGGTGCTGTAGCTAACCGCAGGGCCTTCTCTTTCAGGTGGTCCAGGGGACACAGAACAGCGTGGAGCTCAACTACCTCAACTCTCTGACGGAGTACCAGGTGGCTGTTTTCGCCGTCTACCGCAGCTCTGCCAGCGAGGCCCTGAGAGGAAGTGCTACCACCTGTGAGTTAATGAGGTCACACTGAGCTCACGGGGGAACTGTTGGTGTTAGAGAGACAGTGAGAGGTGCACAGACTTCTCCCATCAGCGCGCACAGACATTTTGAAGGACAGGGGCAAAATGTAAGGGCACATGTAGCGCGTCCTCGCCACTGAAGAGGGCACTTTAGCACACGTTTATGCTCCTAGAGGACACTTTAGCACACGTTTATGCTCCTAGAGGACACTTTGGCACGCGTTTAGGCTCCTAGAGGACACTTTAGCACACGTTTATGCTCCTAGAGGACACTTTGGCACGCGTTTAGGCTCCTAGAGGACACTTTAGCACACGTTTTGGCTCCTAGAGGACACTTTAGCACGCGTTTATGCTCCTAGAGGACACATTGGCACACGTTTATGCTCCTAGAGGACACTTTGGCACGCGTTTAGGCTCCTAGAGGACACTTTAGCACACGTTTTGGCTCCTAGAGGACACTTTAGCACACGTTTATGCTCCTAGAGGACACTTTGGCACGCGTTTAGGCTCCTAGAGGACACTTTAGCACACGTTTTGGCTCCTAGAGGACACTTTAGCACGCGTTTATGCTCCTAGAGGACACTTTGGCACGCGTTTAGGCTCCTAGAGGACACTTTAGCACACGTTTTGGCTCCTAGAGGACACTTTAGCACGCGTTTAGGCTCCTAGAGTGCCCTTTAGCACACGTTTTGGCTCCTAGAGGGCACTTTAACACACGTTTCAGCTACCTTGAGGGCACTTTAGCACACACTTTGGCTCCTAGAGGGCACTTTATAACACACTTTGGCTCCTAGAGGACACTTTTGCACACGTTTTGGCTCCTAGAGGGCACTTTAACACACGTTTTGGCTCCTCGAGGGCACTTTAACACACTTTTCAGCTACCTTGAGGGTACTTTAGCACGTTTTGTCTCCTAGAGGGAACTTTAGCAACCAATTAGGCCATGAGGGGGGTGCTACCCAACCCCGCCCCCTCTGTCTCCGCCAGTGGTCCCTTGTTAATGTCTCATCCCTGTTAAAACCTCATCATTGCATTCTAGTCTTCGGGCTTATCAGCAAATACAAAACAAAGGAGTGAAGTAAAAAGGCAGTGTAACCCCAGAAGAACCTTTTTTTAGATTGAACTTTTATTCTGAATTAACTGAGGATTTAAAAGACAGAAAACTCACTGATGGACGAGCAGAAATGAGCCGCGCTACAACTCAAGACACTTTATTTGGGCCAAACGAGCCGCACAGGTGTTTTGTTACGCAATCACACCCTGTGCTTCCACCCCTGACAGGCCCGCCTGTGGTGAGCTCTAATTCTGGTTGCGTTGCCCGAGGCCCCGTCACGAGCTCTGAAACAAAGAGCCTGGCAGGATCCTCCTGCTTCTCTCAGCCCGCCGCTCGCTGATGGATGGCGGGGAATTCCTCCCTGTCTGAGGAGGATGAATGCTAAGTTGCGAGGCGACCTTGTATCAAAGTTAATGGGTCTTGGCTGCTGCCATCAGCTGCCAGCGCTGAAACGCTGTGAAACACTAAATACTGACCTGTGAACACACAAGTGAGGAGTTTTTTTTTTTTTTTTAAAGATTTGTTTTTCAAGCCTTTATTTTTTAGGACAGACAGGAAATGGGGTGAGAGAGAGAGGGGGAGACCTGCTGCAAAGGGCTGCAGGTCAGAGTTGAACCTGCAACCGCTGCCTCCAGGGGCGTCTCTCCTTCCAGGAACTAGGAAGTGTCCTCAGCAACGTCAGTAACACTAAGACTGTTACTAATAAGAGCAGCAGTGGGTCCCAGGTTTGGTGGAACACTGTCAAAGACCCCCTTTCGTGAAAACCTGAACCTCTCCAACCGTAGACATTGTAATGTTTCACGTATCCAACTGTTGTGAGTCGGTGGAGAAACATGTTTCCATGAAGAGAATAAGGAGAAAGTTACGTCTGGCGAGCAGGGTGGTGAAGGCCACGACACGCTGTGTAGTGAGGGGCAGATTTATGGATGGAGGGACCCCAAAAAGAGCAGTCAGGGGACAAACAGGGAGTTTAAAGACCCTGTTTGAGGGTTTGAAACATATAATATAGCATCGGGCACGTCCAGAACATGTGTGCGTGGTCGTGCACGTCCAGAACATGTGTGCGTGGTCGGGCACGTCCAGAACATGTGTGCGTGGTCGGGCACGTCCAGAACATGTGTGCGTGGTCGGTCTTGCACGTCCAGAACATGTGTGCGTGGTCGGGCACGTCCAGAACATGTGTGTGTGGTCGGTCTTGCACGTCCAGAACATGTGTGCGTGGTCGGGCACGTCCAGAACATGTGTGCGTGTGGTCGGGCACGTCCAGAACATGTGTGCGTGGTCGGGCACGTCCAGAACATGTGTGCGTGGTCGTGCACGTCCAGAACATGTGTGCGTGGTCAGGCACATCCAGAACATGTGTGCGTGGTCGGGCACGTCCAGAACATGTGTGCGTGGTCGGGCACGTCCAGAACATGTGTGCGTGGTCGGCCACGTCCAGAACATGTGTGCGTGGTCGGGCACGTCCAGAACATGTGTGCGTGGTCGGGCACGTCCAGAACATGTGTGCGTGGTCGGGCACGTCCAGAACATGTGTGTGCGTGGTTGGGCACGTTCAAGAACATGTGTGTGTGGTCGGGCACGTCCAGAACATGTGTGCGTGGTCAGGCACGTCCAGAACAAATGGAGTCCCCTGCATCGTTCCCCTCAGACGGGAGAGAGCCGACTTCAGACCTGACACAGATCAGTGGGTGAGACTTCACTCGGTGGGTGGGCCGCAACCTGCAGGAACTACGTGCGTCCACGTGTGCGCTTTATAGAAAGTGAATAAACACGGCGGAAGGTAATCAGTCTGTTATGGGAGACGGGGAGTGAGAAGATCTGGTGCTCGAATCGGTTGTTTCGTGGCCGAGCCGCAACACAGCGAGGAGCAGCCGGAGCTGATGGAGGAGCAGGAGGCGGCTGCTGCAGAGCTGCCCGTGCCCGTGCCTGACCGACCCAGAGTTGCCCGCGCAGCTGTGCATTGTGGTGCATTATGGGAGTTGTTGTTTCCAATCCACAAGCGTCATAAAGTCACTTCTGCGCCCAAGTTCCCTTTCGACGACACGTGCAGTTCACTTTCAGTACATATGAATGTTTTGAAGTATTCCTTCAAACCCACAAAGTTCAAGCACAGCGGGAACATTTCAACAGAGGAAGAAAATGCAGAAGAAACAGATTTAATTGCATATTTTTTAATAGTTTTTCCCTTTTTCCTGTGAGATCGGAGAGAAACCAGACGACTGACTGGCTGAAACATGTCAGATTTAATCAAACTTGGGATTTTTCTTGACATTTAGATTTTATTAGAACTTATGAAAGTCTTCAAACGAAGTCCCGGAGACGCTGAAGGCTTCATTAGCTGTCGAACCTGAGAAAATAACCTCCACATGAACATGGACGATGTGCTCTGTGTGTGTGTGTGTGTGTGTGTGTCCTGCAGTGGCCCTGCCCATGGTCAACGACCTGGAGCTGTTTGATATCACGCACAGCACCATGATGGTCCGCTGGAAGATCGCCGCCGGGGCTTCTGGGTACATGATCCTGTACGCCCCGCTGACAGAGGGAGATCCCGCGGACGAGAAGGAGGTGAGGACTGTGTGTGCGTGTGTGTGTGTGTGTATGTGTGTGTATGTGTGTGTGGGTGTGTGCTTGTGTATGTGTGCTTGTGTGTGTGTGTGTGGGTGTGTGCTTGTGCATGCATGTGTGTGTGTGTGTGTGTGTGTCTGTACGTGTGCGTGTGTGTGTGTGCGTGTGCGTGTGTGTGTGCATATGTATGTGCGTGCGTGCGTGTATGTGCGTGTGTGCGTGCGTGTGTGTGTGGAGAGCAGACTATGAAGAGAGGAAAGGAAAGCTGCAGGTGTTCAGGAGTTGGACACAATAACAGAACAACGCTGAGCTGAGCATCGTCGTATTCCTTCAGTGTCATAAACGGCGTGGAAAGAGGTTTTTTTAAGGGCACAATGTCTCAGTCATTGATCTCTCACATGATTTCACTTTGTACGCGCCTGTCTACCCAGTGTGCGTTAGGAGCAGTAACACTAAAACTGTAAAGTGTAGACTATTAAGTGATGCAGGTCACGCAGGTCCCCGTGGTTTTAAAAGAGGTGATGTGAATGGAAAAGTGGCCAAAATGATATTTATTTGCATATATATCTGCTGGTGTACAGTGTGAACAACACATGTGACGGTCCTTTAAGGTCAGATTTGAGCCTCGTTCACACCTGGTCCTGTGTCGATGTTTTTGCCATGTGGCCTCAGTCTGAACGGTCATCAGGAGTCACGTGACTTTTACGTCACTCACTGAGGCTCCGTTCACACTGCAGCTCTAAATGCACCAATCGGATTTCTGTTTGTCTGTTCACAATTACACGGTGGAGTGGTGGTTAGCCATGTTGCCTCACAACAAGAGGGTTCCTGGTTTGAATCCCGGCTGGGGCCCTTCTGTGTGGAGTTTGCATGTTCTCCACGTGTCTGCGTGGGTTTTCTCCGGGTTCTCCGGTTTCCTCCCACAGTCCAAAGACGTGCAGGTGTTCGGTTCATTGATGACTCTAAATCACCCGTAGGTGTGAATGGTTGTCTGTCTCAGTTCGTATCTATGTGTCCTGTGATAGACTGGCGTCCTGTCCAGGGTGGACCCCGCCTCACGCCCCATGTCAGCTGGGATCGGCTCCAGCCCCCCCACAACCTGACAGGGACAAAGAGGTTAAAGATGAATGAATGAACGAATGTTCAAATTACATCTTTAAATGTGAACAGCTCGCGCTCCTGAAGTGACCCGCATCACGCCACAGCGGTGTTTACGGAAGAGAACATGGCGGCGGCGACCAGTACCGTAGGACTTTACGGCTTAATGCTAAAAACAGTGAGTGCAGCAGCCGGAGAGTTTGTGAGCGGGTGAAATCAGGAAGGAGGAAGAGGAGAAAGAAAAGAAAACAGACACTGATTGAAAAAAGAAACACACTCGTTGACGACCTCACACTGAGACAAACATCGACAGGTACTCAAGTCCCCGACAGGTGAAGGGAGAGGAGCCAGACGAGGTAGAGGAGGAGAGGTGTGAAAGGCACGGTTGCCAGTTGTCTGAATCCCCTCTCCCTTCAGACCTCATTACGCCCGTCCGCACGTTCCCCTCCAGGCAGAAAGCACGAAAAACAAAGAAGGGAGTGAACTGAGAGTCAGGATGGCGGCTTCCCAGCGGCGAAGATGAGCCGCTGCTATCAGAGCGAGGGCTTGGCTTTGCTCATGTGGCTTCCACTTGCGTTCGAGAGATCGACGTTTCTATCCCCAGCTCCCCCTGTGGTCCACATGTAGAGGTGTCCTTGGGCAAGACACTGAACCCTGAACTGCTCCTCGTGCTGCGCATGGGTGTGTGAATGTGTGTGAATGGTTAGATTAGATGTTCTGTAGATGTCCACCACCATCTGTGTGAATGTGACAAACACTGTGAAAGGCGCTTTATAAGTACACGTCCAGCTCTGGAACATGAACACGTCTGCGGCACGTCTGCAGCACTTCCTGTCGAACAGTCCGCACCAAAGAGGACGTATGACTCTTCAAATCTGGCTTCTGTTTTCTGTCGGGCTCCAAAAGAAAAGGACAAATTATTCATGGAACGAGCAGATGGACAAACATTTGTCACTGCCTTCTTTCTGCCAGACTGTTCTGTATGTGTGTGTGTGTGTGTGTGTGTGTGTGTGTGTGTGTGTGTGTGTGTGCGTCTGCCTGTGTGTGCAGAGGGTGAACGATGGTCCGGTTCTGGGGTTTGTGGCTGCAGGGTTTCAGCAGCTGTGCGATCGTGGAGTTAATCATCCTGTGATCTGGAGTCAGACTGTGATCCATCACACGTCCTTTTACCTCCAGAGACTCTTCAGCTTAAGTAAAAACGTTCATGTTAATAAGTCGGAACCATGAAGCGCTGATAACCAGAGACATCTCTGTGTCGTACGGCTTCACGTGACAGCTGTGAGGAGCCGGGTGGGTGCTGCCTGCACAGCCACAGTCAGACGCGGTCTTATGTCATCGCAGCTCGATGCTCCGCTTGTCCGGACACGACTGCGGATTGATGGAGGGATGATTGAAGAGGAGATATGCAGAGATGATGTGATAGAGGGACAGATGGATGAGAGATAAGATGAGAGAGAGAGGGAGAGAGGGAGAGAGAGAGAGAGAGACTCGACATCCTCTTTCTGCTCAAGGCACATACCTTCATGCTGTGTGTGTGTGTGTGTGTGTGTGCGTGTGTGTGTGTGTGTGTGTGTGTGTGTGTGTGTGTGCGTGTGTGTGTGTGCGTGCGTGCGTGTGTGTGTGTGTGTGTGTGCGTGCGTGTGTGTGCACGTGTGTGCAGGTGAAGGTTGAGGACTCGGTGAACGAGGTGGAGCTCGAGGGACTGACTCCCGCCACAGAGTACACGGTGACGGTTTACGCCATGTACGGAGAGGAGGCCAGCGACCCCATGACCAGCCAGCAGACCACATGTGAGTCTCGCACGCACACACACACACACACACACACACACACACACACACGTATACACACACACACGCATACACTTCTATTTGTATACGTGTAAGGACCCTCATTGGTGCAGTATAGTGCGTTCCCTAACCTTTAATAACTACATCTCTAACACTGACCTTAACCTCAACATCACTCTGCCCTTAACCCTCCCCCCGGGTCTTAATAGTCCTGTGAGAAAGTTCGGAGCAGACAAACTGTTCTCGGCGTCGCTGTCAAGGTCAAACAGTGAACGTGGTCCTCACAAAGACACACAGACTCTCGTTCCTCCAGTAAATCACTGTGAAACCGTCGTCGAGCTGTAATAACTGTTGATGAAATCCAGTTTCATTAGATTCCTGTGAGATTTTACGAGCCTCTGATCTCGGCGCGCTGAGGACGCTCACATTCACCCGCAGCTGTCCGAGGCTCTGCAGGAGGGGACCACGCCGCTCCCAGAGGTTCAACTCCAGAGCAGCGTTTTAGGAAACATTACAGGGAAGTTAAGTTTGTAACAACCTGAAGAGACAGGAAGTCTCTGTGGTGGGCGGGTCTTAGTTCTCACCCGCAGCCGCACCAGGTAATGACTGGATCATTGCAGGTTTGCCGTGCATGTGTGAAAGGGGCTTTGAACTCTTCCTGTCTTAGTGCGCCCTCCCACTGTGCCTCCGTCCCGTGCCCCGTGCTTTAGGGTCCTTGTCCCCCCCTCCAGGCCCGTTTGTACTCACACTACCTGGGCCTCGGAGAATGCTTCTTGCTGCCTATACGTCATCACGCCGTAACACGTCACACGCATTGATGACGTCATGGCGATGCGTGGCTTTGTCTCCAGATCTTTCCGTAGACCTCAGAGTTTTTGTGCGTCTTGTCGACTGTTTTTGAATCTTTTCATCGACCAAATCTGCAGTAAACGCTCCACCTCCGCATCACACCAACGTGAACCTTTCACTGCCATTGTTTGAAATGTCCGCGCATGGTCCCTCCTTCTTTTTTCTACGTCCCAACAGGCGCACAGGAAATGACCTCAGAACCACCGTAGGCCTCGTGCTCGTACACGTGCGCACGCTCGTGCTCGTACATGTGCAAACGTGCTTTACTAAAGCCCACCTCTCCCAAACGGGCCGTGGGCGGCAAGCGTGCCGCTCCTAGACGTGGTACGGTTGCACTCACACTGGTCAAAGGAACCAGACTTTACCCTTGAAACGTTTTGGGGCACGGTACGGAGGCACAGTGTGAGTGCGCCCTTAGTCTAATCGGCCTCTGCAGTGTCACTGAAGAGGAAGCGTCGACTCTCTGCACTAAACGCTCCATTTACAAATTGTTCTGCTCGTGCCTCTTCCAGGACAGCTGCAGCGTGTTAGAGTCTGGTCCTGGCACGTTTCCTGCCCGACAGAACTGGCAACCGCCGATGCCAAGATCCCTGCGTGGCGCCGGCCTCCAGCTTCCCCTCTCTCTCTCTCTCCCTCTCTCTCTCTGTCCTATTTTTTGCACCTCACTTTCCTTTTTAAGAGTTCTGAAGCTCCGGGCGAGCGCGTCTCCCCCTCCGCCTCCCTCACGTCCCCACCGCGGCCACTAATTACGGTCTTATGAAGTCCCCTTTAAGGTCTGTGGCCCGCGGCTTTACGTCAGGGCATGTATTTGTCTTTACGATGCTCGTGAGGCTTTGAATGCAGGTCGGACGAGGACGCCGGCGGCTGTTAGAGCGAGGCGGTTGTTGTCTTTACTTTGAATTCCCTTCCTCCGTGCGGGGAAGGGCTTCACGCCTCCATTTACCCACGCAGACGTGGCTTCTGTGTACAGTTAGGCGTCCATTATGTCGACTGTTCACTTATCTTCGTGTGTATTTAATCAGTCATTCAGTAAAAACACGAATGCATGCACGGCTGCGTCTGACAGTCTGTTCATGCAGTGATTCTGTGAGTGGAGACATGAAGTTTGTTTTTATCAGCATCAGGACATTGATTGGAAACTAAATCGATCTCTGCGCCGCACTTCTCATCAGCTGTGGGTCTCACGTTTCCCCCTCTCTCTTGTTCTTTGAATGCATCTGGACGTGCGAGGGGCTGGGGGGGTTGGGGGGGGGGGGGGTGGATGTAACGTGCCTTTCACCCAGCGCGTTCGTTCCCAACCATTCAGAGCCCCGTGTGCCTCATCTCGAACTCTTCTCTGACCATCGTTTCTGCGGTTGTGTCAGACGACTTGAGCGTTAGTGGCGGCTGCGGTGAAGAGAGGCCGCTGCAGCTGCAAAGGAGGAGTGTGATTTTAAAAGATGAGAGGAAATCAGACGCACAGTTCTGTGTCGTTTACAGTTAAGTCATCAGATAAGACATGACGTGCGCTGGATAAGAAAGAAGCCATCAATTATTAGGGCGCCCTCCCACTGTGCCTCCGTCCCGTGCCCCGTGCTTTAGGGTCCTTGTCCCCCCCTCCAGGCCCGTTTGTACTCACACTACCTGGGCCTCGGAGAATGCTTCTTGCTGCCTATACGTCATCACGCCGTAACACGTCACACGCATTGATGACGTCATGGCGATGCGTGGCTTTGTTTCCAGATCTTTCCGTAGACCTCGGAGTTTTTGTGCGTCTTGTCGACTGTTTTTGAATCTTTTCATCGACCAAATCTGCAGTAAACACTCCACCTCCGCATCACACCAACGTGAACCTTTCACCGCCATTGTTTGAAATGTCCGCGCATGGTCCCTCCTTCTTTTTTCTACGTCCCAACAGGCGCACAGGAAATGACCTCAGAACCGCCGTAGGCCTCTTGCTCGTACACGTGCGCACGCTCGTGCTCGTACACGTGCAAACGTGCTTTACAACAGCCCACCTCTCCCAAACGGGCCGTGGACGGCAAGCGTGCAACGCCTAGGAGTGGCAGGGTTGCCGTTTTGTGTGTAGGGACTCTTCTCATGCTGCTGCAGAGGTTTGCTGTTATTTTCAGCAGTATTAGTGGTTAAAAAAGACCTTTGAATGCCTTCACCGTGCTGCCCCGAGCTAATCACTGTTAGCCACGTCCGGCTGTTAGCGACTCTCCTGGATTTCTCCGTTAATAGCTGTTACACCAAAATTTTTTGGACATTTTCAGGAGCTCTGACACTCGTCATCTGTGCCAAAGTAGTGAATATTTTCTTTTATATGAGCACAGAACATTTAAAAACTTATGCAAGTCCAAACTTTTTTCATTTCCCATCCTCCTCGTTCCCGTGGCGACCCCGGCGCGACCTCCAGTACGAGCAGAGGCCGTCTCCCCCTCCCCTCCTCCCTCTCCTCCGCTGCTTTGTCTTTACTCTGACCCCCGTATAATTGAGGTGAAGCGACGTTAGGTGCAATCTGATTCTTCTTCTTTTTTTTTATGGAGAAAACAGATCCGTTATTTTAAAGTTCACCGGAGTAAATCAGATTCCAAGGCTGCGTTAAAAAAGGTTTTTATAGACTTCTGCAGCAGCTCCAGGGGGAGAGGAGGGTCCGCACACTCCAGTAACCCTGCTTCAACCTCTGTGTGTGTGTGTGTGTGTGTGCGCGTGTGTGTGTGTGTGTGTGTGTGTGTGTGTGTGTATGTGTGTGTGTGTGTGTGTGTGTGTGTGCATGTGTGTGCGTGTGTGTGTGTGTGAAACATTTACATAATCCAGACTCAACTAACCTGTGACCCCTTTAAGCCCCAGCTCTTTGACAGCCACAGTTTCTGCTCTGATGTGCTCAGAATTAAAAAAAGTGACCCGGCCAAGACGTCGACAACAAACATAAACAATACAAACAAAATAAACATTCATGTAGCTGCTGTAGCTGCTGCTGCTGTAGCTGCTCCTGTAGCTGCTGCTGTAGCTGCTGTAGCTGCTGTAGCTGCTGTAGCTGCTGTAGCTGCTGCTGTAGCTGCTGTAGCTGCTGTAGCTGCTGCTGTAGCTGCGGCTGTAGCTGCTCCTGTAGCTGCTCCTGTAGCTGCTGCTGTAGCTGCTCCTGTAGCTGCTGCTGTAGCTGCTGCTGCTGTAGCTCCTGCTGTAGCTGCTCCTGTAGCCGCTGCTGTAGCTGCTCCTGTAGCTGCTCCTGTAGCTGCTCCTGTAGCTGCTGCTGTAGCTGCTGTAGCTGATGCTCCTGTAGCTGCTCCTGTAGCTGCTCCTGTAGCTGCTCCTGTAGCTGCTGCTGTAGCTGCTCCTGTAGCTGCTCCTGTAGCTGCTGCTGTAGCTGCTGTAGCTGCTCCTGTAGCTGCTCCTGTAGCTGCTGCTGTAGCTGCTGTAGCTGCTGTGGTTTACTGCGGTGACACCCGTCCTTGTGTTGTGAACACAGAGCAGCTGATGAACAGGCGTCCTGTGATCTGTCCGCTGCCGTCACCTTCCAGGATTTTCCAAAAACAAAAAATATGATTCTTCAGACTGGATATGTAAGTTTACTCTCTGCCCCTTCTCCCCCCCACCCTCAGTGCCGCTGACCCCGGCGAGGAACCTGCGGTTCTCCGACGTGGACCACAGCTCCTCCCGGCTCACGTGGGACTCCGCCTCCAGGCAGGCCAAAGGCTACCGCATCATGTACGTGAAGACCAACGGAGTCCAGACCAACGAGGTGAGAGGACCCTGCAGGGAGGACGCGCCATGCTGCTTTTGCACTGAAGTTTCTGTTTAACTGAGAAAATATACACTTATTTAATTCACACAGGAGGAAACAAATATAGGGTATTTTATATTTATTGAATTACAAGATAACTTGCTTTGTCATGTTCTGTACCTGAATCGATGCATGTCTGTAAAAGTCCACCTGGCTGCGGAGTTGAGCGTAAAGAAAACACCGCCCTCGGTTGTTTGGTCCTGTGTGTGCAGGTGGATGTCGGCCTGGTGACCACCTGGCTGCTGAGGAACCTGACCTCGCTGACGGAGTACACCGTCGGCGTCTTCGCCGTCTACGACGAGGGACAGGCGGAGGCCGTGACGGACAGCTTCACCACGAGTAGGAACTCATATCTTTTTACTTCTTCTTCTTCTTCTTTCGTCATGTGTTAAATAAATCAAATTAAATCAAATGTTCAGACATTCTTCGAAACAATTTCAGGCCTTAAAAAATCACTCAGGTGACGCAGGTCTCCACTTTAAGTGTGTGTTTGTGTGTGTGTGTGTGTGTGTGTGTGTGTGTGTGTGTGTGTGTGTGTGTGTGTGTGTGTGTGTGTGTGTGTGTGTGTGTGTGTGTGTGTGTGTGTGTGTGTGTGTGTGTGTGTGTGTGTGTGTGTGTGTGTGTGTGTGTGTGTGTGTGTGTGTGTGTGTGTGTGTGTGTGTGTGTGTGTGTGTGTGTGTGTGTGTGTGTGTGTGTGTGTGTGTGTGTGTGCGTGTGTGTGTGTGTGTTTGTGTAGAGACCGTCCCAGACGTCCCGGATCTGAGGAGCAGTGACATCACCACAGACAGCTTCAGGGTGTCATGGCAACAGCCGGCCGCTGACGTGGTTCTGTACCGACTCATCTGGACGCCCACCGACGGAGGAGACAGCAAGGAGGTGTGTGTGTGTGTGTGTGTGAGTGAGTGCCCGCGTGTGAGCGAGCGAGTGTGTGTGTGTGTGTGTGTGTGGGCGTGGTACCAATCCCATCACCTTATGGCTGAGTATTTGTGTCGTTGCGTCCTTAATGTGGCCGCATCGACCCTCTGCGTGCAGTTTTAATAGTTAATGGGTGTGTGTTCATAATTTGCATGTCTCCGCTCCGTCAACACACATTCCCATGGAGTGTGTTAAGTTTGTAGTTTGCGTGTGTTTTAACAGACGGGCGCGCCAAACTTTTCCCTCGTATTTCATTCATTCTTTCAGTCATTGGTTCACGGTAAAATTCTGTTTTGTTGCGTTAGAATATTTATCAAACCTGGAAGTTTAAGGTTCGCTCATAATGTGTGTGTGAGGAAATCTGTGAATAGAATAAAAATGTCTTTATTGTCATTGTTCCAGAACAACGCAATTTACAGAAAAAGTGCAGAATAATTTACACACACGGGGGCACACACACTCACTAACACACACACACACACACACGGGGGCACACACACTCACTAACACACACACACACACACGGGGGCACACACACACACTTACTTACTCACTCACTCACACAGTCACACACACAATCACTCACTCACTAACACACACTCACACACACACACACACACGGGCACACATTCACTCACACACTCACTAACACACACTCACACACACACACACTCACTCACACGGACACGGACACACACACACACACATTCACACACACACATATGGGCACACACACACACACTCACTCACTCACTCACTCACTCACTCACACACACACACACTCACTCACTCACTCACTCACTAACACACACACACACACTCACTCACTTACTTGCTCTCTCACACACACACACACACACACTCACACACACACACACACACTCTTTCCCCTCAGTCAGATCCTGAGATACTTGAAAGGTTGAAAAGAGAACTCCACTGTTTCCCAGCAGAGTTCACGCACAGACAGGATTTGACGCTGCAGCTTCTTATCACTGTTGTTACTCTGACTTTTTATTCCACGTCTGAATGTCACGCCCCAGATCCAGTCCAGGTCCTCGCAACTATAGCGATCCTGATGCGTGTCACTGTGCGCCGCCTCCGTCCTTCGCCTCTCTTTTATTTACTGTCGATTAAAACGTTTTTTATCTCACGTCTGATAAAAGTGGAATCAGACGATTCAATTAAGATATGAAGCGGAGCACAGAAGATAAACGTCCTCCCTCTCTGTCACACTAATGAGGATTATATCAGATGATAATCCCCTAAACACCACACCAGTGATCCGTCTCTTCACCCGTCGGCCTGGCAGGTATCCGCCGTGTTGTCGTCCTTCTACTTCCTGTGTCTTCCTGCAGTCACGTAACAGTAGATAGGAAGGTGCGTCTCACGGGGACGGAGACGCAGGTTTCACCCTGAGCGTGAACGGGCCTGATTCACTGCTGCTCGTCTAACATCCGCCCGCCCGTCTGTCTCTGTTCCAGGTGCTGGTGAACGGGAACGTGGACACCTACCTGATCACGGGACTCAGCCCCCTCACGGAGTACGAAGTCCTCCTGGCCGCGGTCTACATGAACGAGGCCGAGAGCGACGAGGTCGTCCTCGTGGAGTCCACCGGTAAATATGACGTCACCGCCACTTCTGCACCCGCTCGAGATACAAGATCGGTGTTACTGTCACTGGACTAGAGCGATGAAATGTGCGGAGCCTGTAGACGCCGTGATGAGGACGATGCAGAGTGTGACGGAGCTTTAACGTCCTGTGGGAAATATGCATAGAACGCCCTCATGTGGTCGTTTCCACTGCGGAGCTCGTAGGATGTGTTGTTGCCCGAGTTGCCGGGATGAGATAACCTTTGACCATTTCAACATGGCGAAGCACAACGCAAGAGTCTACTTTATCACAGCAACACTGTCTTTGAGCAGTCAGGACCCAAAGAACCAGGTCCAGGTCCAAGCGTCTGAAATGAGTTTCCTCAGGAGGGGGGCTGGAGTCTCCCTTAGAGAGAGGGGGAGAAGTTCAGCATCTGTGAGGAACTCGGAGTAGAGCCGCTGCTCCTTTGTGTTGAAAGGAGCCAGTTGAGGTGGTTCAGGATCATCTGGTAAGGATGAACCCTGGGCGCCTCCCTAGGGAGGTGTTCCAGGCACGTCCAGCTGGGAGGAGGCCTCGGGGAAGACCCAGGACCAGGTGGAGAGATTAGATCTCCACACTGGCCTGGGAACGCCTCAGGATCCCCCAGTTAGAGCTGGTTAATGTGGCCCGGGAAAGGGAAGTTTGGGGGGCTGGAGCTGCTGCCCCCGCGACCCGACCCCGGATCCTGAACCACCTCAACTGGCTCCTTTCAACACAAAGGAGCAGCGGCTCTACTCCGAGTTCCTCACGGATGCTGAACTTCCCCCCCTCTCTCTAAGGGAGACTCCAGCCCCCCTCCTGAGGAAACACATTTCACACGCTTGGACCTGGACCTGGTTCTTTGGGTCCTGACCTGGACCTGGTTCTTTGGGTCCTGACCCAGCTTTCATGACCACAGGTGAGGGTAGGAACCAGGACTGAGGGGTAGATCCAGAGCTTTGTCTTCCTCAGCTTCAACGTTCACATTACAAACGTCGTTGCCAACTGCTGCCGTCTTTCTTTCTATGATTTAATATTTTCTTATCATCCAGATCCAAACAAACGTCAGTCCTTTGAACTCTTCATGAAACTTCTAAGAACTGTGATCAATGAAATACTTTTTTTGTTTCCTTTTCAGTTGAAAGAACGACCACCGTCGCCACGACGACCACCACCGCAGCAAGTAAATATGTCCTTTCAGCTGTTGTTGATTGAATTGTGTTTGGTAAATGGACTCGACTGACGACTCAAGGCACTTTCACACTTGTCACATTCACACTGATGGCAGTGGACGTCTACAGACCATCTAATCTAATCACTCACACCACATTCACACACCCATGCGCAGCACGGGGATTTGGGGGTTCAGTGTCTTGCTCAAGGACACTTCGACATGCGGACCGCGGACGCTTGGGATCGAACCTCAGATCTCTCGAATGGAGGACGACCCACTCTGACACTAAGCTACAGTCGACCCCTTGTGAATTTTTTGGGATGAAAATTGAGGGAGTAAAAGTAGAATCGGCTCAAGAAAATCATCAGCGCGTATCGGTCATGGGCTCAGGCCGATGAAATAGAAACATCGGTATCAACACCACATTCACACACCCATGTGCAGCAAGAGGAGCAGCTCATGCTCAGTGTCTTACCCAAGGACACTTCGACATGCGGACGAGGGAGCGAACCACCGATCTCTCGACTGGAGGACGACCCACTCTGACACTGAGCCACAGCCGCAGAGTGTTTGTTCGTTAACCTTCACCTCCTGTTTGCTTTGTTTTAAGGCGAAGTAACTCAAATTATAACATGATGCACTGGGTTTGGTAAAGAAGAATTAATAGAACTTCCAACGTCTGCTGAGTAAAAATCCGTATTCAGGCAGCGAACATCTGATCACAGCGTTTGTAAACCGTCTTTAACGGACCCTGTATCATCCGTCATGGCGGCTGTCGGATATATCTCCGCACAAACTCTCCTGGGACAGTCTTGATGGTGAAAACACTGATATAGAGCTGATAAAGTAAACGATTCTGCAACGATGACATGATCTGATGACATACGTCAGTCTGTGACGGGTGTTTTGCTTCAGTGAGTGGGTGTAACTCTGTCCTGCGGTGTGATTGTGACTCTCCTGTTGCTCCAGCTCCTCGTTACGGGGTGAGGAACATGAGGATCGATGAGGAAACCACCTTCAGCATGCGCGTGGCCTGGCAGCCCGTGGACTCCAGGAACGTGCGACACTATCGACTGAGCTACATCAGCGCCAAGGGAGACCGAGCCGAGGAGACGGTAAGACAGACACACACCAGGATCAGCTTCATGTCCACACACTGAGGGCGGGCTGAGCTCTTTGACGGGACATCCGGGTTAAATTATAAGTGATGAAAGCAGCTTTAACCCGGTGTCTCTGTGTTTCCTCTTCATTCATCTCTTGATGAGTATTTTACATTAAAATTACATTATTTATCCTGAAGTCACTAAAATCAATCCACGTGTGTTGATCTTTTTTTATCACCACCGGGCGAACAGTACTCCGCACCGTGCCCAAACACGTTTTACGGCTAAAGTCTGGTTCCTTTGACCAGTGTGAGTACAACCGTACCGCGTCTAGGAGCGGCACGCTTGCCGTCCACGGCCCGTTTGGGAGAGGTGGGCTTTAGTAAAGCACGTTTGCACGTGTACGAGCGTGCGCACGTGTACGAGCACGAGCGTGCGCACGTGTACGAGCACGAGGCCTACGGCGGTTCTGAGGTCATTTCCTGTGCGCCTGTTGGGACGTAGAAAAAAGAAGGAGGGACCATGCGCGGACATTTCAAACAATGGCGGTGAAAGGTTCACGTTGGTGTGATGCGGAGGTGGAGTGTTTACTGCAGATTTGGTCGATGACAAGGGACAAGGACCCTAAAGCACGGGGCACGGGACGGAGGGACAGTGGGAGTGCGACCTAAATTAGCACATATGTCATTGGATTACGCCCCGTTTGCCGACATGAACAAACTATTTCGATACTGTTTCGTTTGTCTTGATGTAAGTAATCAACTCCGTCACTTTCATGGTGATATCTGAAGGTTTTTCCCATTTGTGTGAGGAAAACAATGAATAGTCGAATGAATAACACAAAGGGTTCCAGTGACATCATCGGCCTTGTGAGAGGTTAAATACCTGGATCTCCACATCAGATAGTTGGACCAGTCCCAGCCTGGTCCTGGTCCTGGTCCTGGTCCTGGTCCAGTCCCAGCCTGGTCCTGGTCCTGGTCCTGGTCCTGGTCCAGTCCTAGCCTGGTCCTGGTCCTGGTCCTGGTCCTGGTCCAGTCCTAGCCTGGTCGTGGTCCTGGTCCAGTCCTAGCCTGGTCCTGGTCCAGTCCTAGCCTGGTCCTGGTCCCAGCGTGGTCCTGGCCCTGGCCCTGGCCCTGGTCCTGGCCCTGGCCCTGGCCCAGTCCCAGCCTGGTCAGATGTGTACATGAACTGATGAAGCCTCTTGGATCAGAGGTGAAACGTCTTCCTGACAAAGAACCAAGTCCAGTTGCTTCTGACTGAAGTTGCTTTGAGGGTAATGACTGGACTTAATGTGACGTTAAAGGATGCATCCTTGTTTTTCGCCTCACCGTCTCAAAAATCTTCCAAAAATCTCCCATTCTGCAGGAATCTGACAGGTGTGGATTTGTGCTCGGTCGTCGCCGTTTGACGCCGGCCACGGGTCCCACATCAGCCTCTTCATCCTGACAGTAAAGAGCCACCAGCTGCTCGCACCAGCGGCCTGTTAAATGAGATCTCTTATCAAAGTGCGAGCAGCTGTGGGCTCCGTTTGGCAATCCGCTCGGGTCATGAATCACCAAGTGCCGCGCTCACCAGCTCCCATTTGGATGTGTGTCTCTGCCGGGGAGGGGAAACTGGCAGGCGTCCTCTCCGCCTTTGTTCAAAGAGAGTTTCCCTCTGTGGTCCGCGGCTGCCAAGAGACGGACGCCCGCCATTAAAACAAAATAACTCATTTACATGCGATTGATTTCTGCATGGCAGTCGTCCCGTTTTATCTTCACTGGTGGAATTTGGTCTTAAACTGTTAATACGTCGGCACGTCGGCTCACGAGTCGTCACCAAATGATATCAGATTTAAAACTAGTGTGTGATGGACGGATTCACTCACCGGGTACAAACGTCCTCTGTTATCTGATTTAACTTTTCTATTAACGGCAAACGAGACGTAGTCCAGGGACCGGAGGCTGCGATCGGACTGTTTCCGTACCAGATACAAGGGGAGCGGTCCGATAATGTATTTATAGATGAACAGATACCAGTGAGTGGTTCTGCGCGTGGAGAGTGAAGACCAGTGTGTGAGAGAGTACGATGCACAGTGATGTGTGAGGGGTTAACAGCCACTTATGAATCTCCAGGGCCTGTGATGTGAGGCATCCAGCAGCTGCAGGGAGTGAGCAGAGGCATTTATATAAATACAACATCCCCATAATCCAGGAGTGGCAAGAAAGTGGCCGCAACAATACTTATGACTTAAATGATTTGATAATGATTTTCCCGCGCTGCATCTTTATGCAGCCTCTTGGTTTCCTGTGTGGTTCCAGCTGATGTCTGATGAACCCACAGGACTCGACCCGCTCGGCAGCAAACAACAGTCAGACGCAGTTAGACACTCGGCGGGGAACAAAGTGGAGCATTTAGCAGCTAAAGAGCTAAGAGCCGGATATTTCCCCCGGGAGCCGCAGGGAGCAGAACCAGAGCCGGAGAGGGAGAGAGAGTATCGGACCGTACGTTCATCCAGGGACTCAAACGCGCCTCCAGTGAGACGACCGCGTTCTTCTGTTTCTGTTGGATGTGGTGTAAGAAAGCGTTACCCAGAACAGATCCAGAATCCGGGCTAGTGGTTAGCACTGTTACCTCGCAGCGAGGAGGTTCCTTTTCCTTTTGTGATCCCG
Organism: Echiichthys vipera; assembly: GCF_963691815.1. NCBI lineage: Eukaryota > Metazoa > Chordata > Actinopteri > Perciformes > Trachinidae > Echiichthys > Echiichthys vipera. Next base: position 28,491,136 of record NC_139838.1, read on the forward strand.
GGGTCGGCGGTTCGATCCCCAGCTCCTCCGGTCCACATGACAAAGTGTTCTTTGTGCAAAACACTGAACCTCAAATTTTGACAAAAAATAAAGAATCTTGCTAATGTATTTTGTAACTTGGCTCTCATAACTGTTTTTGGGTGTGGTGGTCGGCACTGTCGCCTCACAGCGAGAGGGTTCCTGGTTCGAATCCCGGCTGGGGCCCTTCTGTGTGGCGTTTGCATGTTGTCCCCGTGTCTGCGTGGGTTTTCTCCGGGTTCTCCGGTTTCCTCCCACAGTCCAAAGACGTGCAGGTGTTCGGTTCATTGATGACTCTAAATCACCCGTAGGTGTGAATGGTTGTCTGTCTCTGTTTGTCTCTATGTGTCCTGTGATAGACTGGCGTCCTGTCCAGGGTGGACCCTGCCTCACGCCCGATGTCAGCTGGGATCGGCTCCAGCCCCCCGACAGGGACAAGAGGCTGAAGATGAATGAATGAATGAATGATTAGTAGTCATGAGTGGTGTTCTTCTGCCCCCCAACGCTCAAAACAGGAGAACTGCACTGAGCTGCGTTCAGACGCTCAGCTGCGTTCAGACGCTCAGCTGTCTACTCGCTCATGAATCTGGAAGTTCATGTTTACGGCCGCTCGTGTGGCTCTGTCACCGCCTTACCAGTCATCGCCGCGGGGCGCCTCGGCTCTGCAGCCATCTGTCCGCGCACAGCTGTGATACTGACTTCAGTGAAGCTCCCTGATTTCCCTGTGCTGCTCCGTTCAGTGTCCAATAAACCGAAGCTGCGGGGCATCGAGTGCAACGCCGCTGTGGGTAAACAGAGTCTCAGCTATTACCGCTCGGCAACAACATGTTGTTCCAGGAGGTAAAACGACGTCAGGGGGAGATTAAAGAGTTGGTGTGTTTTCCTCCTGTCCCTGATTTTCTGCAGCTTTTGAAACTCTGAAAGAAAATCCTGTCGTTTCTCTGTCGTCCACAGTTCTGCTCCGTGACGTTCGGCTGCTTCAACTGCTGCGTTTTATGTTTCTGATGTTCATAAGATATAAATAAAGATGATGGTTAAGTTTAGTCTCTAAAGGAGACGGTTAAGTTTAGTCTAAAGGTGAAGGTTAAGGACTTTGACCTGGAGGACTGGGGTTCAAATCCTGGAGGAACTGAGACAAACCACCTTTATCTGATCTGAACCAAGTCCTTTAGACACTACACTTAACCGTCACTTAACCGTCACCTTTTGTCCTCTGAACTTAACCGTCCCCTTTAGAGACTAAACTTAACCGTCACCTTTTGTCCTCTGAACTTAACCGTCTCCTTTAGTGTCTAAACTTAACCATCATCTTTAGTGACTAAACTTAACCGTCACCTTTGGTCGTCTAAACTTAACCGTCTCCTTTAGTGACTAAACTTAACCGTCACCTTTAGAGGCTAAACTTAACCGTCTCCTTTAGTCGTCTAAACTTAACCGTCTCCTTTAGAGACTAAACTTAACCGTCACCTTAAGTGACTAAACCTAACCGTCACCTTAAGTGACTAAACCTAACCGCCACCTTTTGCCGTCTAAACTTAACCGTCACAGTCTTAAAAGTTGCCGTTTCACAGTGGTAAATCAAATGTTATCGGGGCACCTGTTAACTTACCTGGTGGAGCGGGGGACCGATGCATTGAGGCTGGGGTTCGAACCTGTGGCCTTTTGTTGCTCTTTCCTCAGCCTTCTGCTCTCCTGTCAAACAGAGGCTTAAAAATCCCCCGAAAACGTGTGAAAAAATGAAAAATGCATGTTTTGTGAGCTTTAAAAACACGTTTCTCAGGCGTCTGCTCTTGTGCTGCTCAATGTTTCGCGGACTCTTTGGGACTTTGTTACCTGGCTACTTGTCCAGACAGTCCAGAAACTGAAGGGGGTCCCACTGGGAGGCCCCTGGTGGTCTGATCTGGTCTGGTCTCCTTGTTGTTGCTGACGCTGAACCCCCTGCACTCAAGTCAGTCTCATATGAGTCCCTGTTTTCTGGTTACTGTTCATGAGAAGGGTTAAAGTGTGGTTTCCTTTTCTTGGTCCGCAGTCGTGTGCACTTCAGCAGATGAATTGTCATATTGCGCAATAGTATCTTTAGCTGAAATTGACGCTCATCAAGTGCGTACTTGACTTTGTTGCACGGCGCCGTTTGCCTTAAAGCACGGGAGATCCAGATCAAAGTCTCCGACGGATCCGACTTAGGGCACACTCACACTGTCCATCCGCACCGGGCCAAAACCGTTTTTTTGGCTAAAGCCTAGTGCGTTTGACCAGTGTGAGTGCAACCGCTCCACGCATAACTGCGGCACGCTTGCCGTCCACGGCCGTTTGGGAGAGGTGGGCTTTTGTAGAGCGCGTTTGCACGTGTACGAGCACGAGCATGCGCACGTATACGAGCACGAGGCCTACGGTGGTTCTGAGGTCATTTCCTGTGCGCCTGTTGGGACGTAGAAAAAAGAAGGAGGGACCATGCGCGGACATTTCAAACAATGGCGGTGAAAGGTTCACGTTGGTGTGATGCGGAGGTGGAGTGTTTACTGCAGATTTGGTCGATGAAAAGATTCAAAAACAGTCGACAAGACGCACAAAAACTCTGAGGTCTACGGAAAGATCTGGAAACAAAGCCACGCATCGCCATGACGTCATCAATGCGTGTGACGTGTTACGGCGTGATGACGTATAGGCAGCAAGAAGCATTCTCCGAGGCCCAGGTAGTGTGAGTACAAACGGGCCTGGAGGGGGGGACAAGGACCCTAAAGCACGGGGCACGGGACGGAGGCACAGTGTGAGTGCGCCCTTAATATTCTGGGCCTGCACCGAGCCTCTGTCAGACCCTCCTCGAGTTCCTGAATCCTATAAATACTTGATGAAACCCGTGTTTGCATTTCCAGAGTGGAGCGAGAGAAGTGTTGCTTCAGGTGGTTTCTTCCAACTGCGCGGCTCGGTGACAGTTTAGAGCCTTGCTGCCTTTTTCATCATTCTGGGCTGAAATTGATTTGTCAGGGCCCGCGGTGTTCGTCTGACTGACACGTCTGAGAGAGCGGGGCGAGTCGAGGGTTTGCGGATAGAGCGCGGACTAGTCTGTACATGCTCAGAATGCAGAGAGGGCTGACTGACAGACGGACGGACGGAGACAAAGACTGAGGCGGAGAGGAACAGAGGCGGAGGTTGTGAACACGCACACGAACAACTCAACCTTCAACACGAGGCGGTTTTCGTCCCCAGAGGGAAGAAAGAACACGAAACATGGTTTACCCATAAACACAGAACGCTGAAATGTTTGAAACGTCTCCCGATGACAAATGACTCCAACAGTCAGCCACGGTTTACACCGCGAGACCATTTGTTTGCTGTGTTTTCGAGGTTGCTATGGTGATGATTGAGGTATAACTTCCTTTGATGCTTCAACATTTCAGTCCAAAGCAACTGGACTTGGTTCTTTGTCAGGAAGACGTTTCACCTCTGATCCAAGAGGCTTCATCAGTTCATGTACGCATCTGACCAGGACCAGGACCAGGCTGGGACTGGACCAGGACCAGGATCAGGCTGGGACTGGACCAGGACCGGGACCAGGATCAGGCTGGGACTGGACCAGGACCAGGACCAGGACCAGGACCAGGACCAGGCTGGGACTGGACCAGGACCAGGACCAGTACCAGTACCAGGCTGGGACTGGACCAGGACCAGGACCAGGACCAGGACCAGGACCAGGCTGGGACTGGACCAGGACCAGGACCAGTACCAGTACCAGGCTGGGACTGGACCAGGAAGAGGACCAGGCTGGGACTGGACCAGGACCAGGACGAGGACCAGGGCCAGGATCAGGCTTGGACTGGTCCAACTAACTGGTGTGGAGATCCAGGTATTTAACCTGGTCCTGGTCCTGGTCCTGGTCCTGGTCCTGGTCCTGGTATTGGCCCTGGTCCTGGTCCTGGTCCTGGTCCTCATCCTCGTCCTGGTCCTGGCCCTGGTCCTGGCCCTGGTCCTGGTCCTGGTCCTGGCCCTGGTCCTAGTCCTGGTCCTGGCCCTGGTCCTGGCCCTGGTCCTGGTCCTGGTCCTGGTCCTGGTATTGGCCCTGGTCCTGGTCCTCATCCTCGTCCTGGTCCTGGCCCTGGTCCTGGCCCTAGTCCTGGTCCTGGCCCTGGTCCTGGCCCTGGTCCTGGCCCTGGTCCTGGTCCTCATCCTCGTCCTGGTCCTGGCCCTGGTCCTGGTCCGGGCCCTGGTCCTAGTCCTGGTCCAGTCCCAGCCTGGTCCTGGTCCTCGTCCTGGTCCTGGCCCTGGCCCTGGTCCTGGTCCGGGCCCTGGTCCTAGTCCTGGTCCAGTCCCAGCCTGGTCCTGGTCCTCGTCCTGGTCCTGGCCCTCGTCCTTGTCCTGGTCCTGGTCCTGGCCCTGGTCCTGGTCCTGGTCCTGGTATTGGCCCTGGTCCTGGTCCTCATCCTCGTCCTGGTCCTGGCCCTGGTCCTGGCCCTAGTCCTGGTCCTGGCCCTGGTCCTGGTCCTGGTCCTCATCCTCGTCCTGGTCCTGGCCCTGGTCCTGGTCCGGGCCCTGGTCCTAGTCCTGGTCCAGTCCCAGCCTGGTCCTGGTCCTCGTCCTGGCCCTGGCCCTGGTCCTGGTCCAGGTCCTGGTCCGGGCCCTGGTCCTAGTCCTGGTCCAGTCCCAGCCTGGTCCTGGTCCTCGTCCTGGTCCTGGCCCTCGTCCTTGTCCTGGTCCTGGCCCTGGTCCTGGCCCTAGTCCTGGTCCTGGCCCTGGTCCTGGCCCTGGTCCTGGCCCTGGTCCTGGTCCTCATCCTCGTCCTGGTCCTGGCCCTGGTCCTGGTCCGGGCCCTGGTCCTAGTCCTGGTCCAGTCCCAGCCTGGTCCTGGTCCTCGTCCTGGTCCTGGCCCTGGTCCTGGTCCAGGTCCTGGTCCGGGCCCTGGTCCTAGTCCTGGTCCAGTCCCAGCCTGGTCCTGGTCCTCGTCCTGGTCCTGGCCCTCGTCATTGTCCTGGTCCTGGTCCTGGCCCTGGTCCTGGTCCTGGTATTGGCCCTGGTCCTGGTCCTCATCCTCGTCCTGGTCCTGGCCCTGGTCCTGGCCCTAGTCCTGGTTCTGGCCCTGGTCCTGGTCCTGGTCCTCATCCTCGTCCTGGTCCTGGCCCTGGTCCTGGTCCGGGCCCTGGTCCTAGTCCTGGTCCAGTCCCAGCCTGGTCCTGGTCCTCGTCCTGGTCCTGGCCCTGGCCCTGGTCCTGGTCCAGGTCCTGGTCCGGGCCCTGGTCCTAGTCCTGGTCCAGTCCCAGCCTGGTCCTGGTCCTCGTCCTGGTCCTGGCCCTCGTCCTTGTCCTGGTCCTGGCCCTGGTCCTGGCCCTGGTCCTGGTCCTGGTCCTCATCCTCGTCCTGGTCCTGGCCCTGGTCCTGGTCCGGGCCCTGGTCCTAGTCCTGGTCCAGTCCCAGCCTGGTCCTGGTCCTCGTCCTGGTCCTGGTCCTAGTCCTGGTCCAGTCCCAGCCTGGTCCTGGTCCTTGTCCTGGTCCTGGCCCTCGTCCTTGTCCTGGTCCTGGCCCTGGTCCTGGTCCTGGTCCTGGTATTGGCCCTGGTCCTGGTCCTGGTCCTCATCCTCGTCCTGGTCCTGGCCCTGGTCCTGGCCCTAGTCCTGGTCCTGGCCCTGGTCCTGGTCCTGGTCCTCATCCTGGTCCTGGCCCTGGTCCTGGTCCGGGCCCTGGTCCTGGTCCTAGTCCTGGTCCAGTCCCAGCCTGGTCCTGGTCCTCGTCCTGGTCCTGGCCCTGGCCCTGGTCCTGGTCCAGGTCCTGGTCCGGGCCCTGGTCCTAGTCCTGGTCCAGTCCCAGCCTGGTCCTGGTCCTCATCCTGGTCCTGGCCCTGGTCCTGGTCCGGGCCCTGGTCCTAGTCCTGGTCCAGTCCCAGCCTGGTCCTGGTCCTCGTCCTGGTCCTGGCCCTGGTCCTGGTCCTGGTCCAGGTCCTGGTCCGGGCCCTGGTCCTAGTCCTGGTCCAGTCCCAGCCTGGTCCTGGTCCTGGTCCTGGTCCTGGACCTCGTCCTTGTCCTGGTCCTGGTCCTGGTCAGATGCGTATATGAACTGATGAAGCCTCTTCTGAATTTAACTCTTTACTTTTCACTGTTAAAACTTCAAGGTAAAATAATATTCAAGGTTAAAAGATTCAATAAAACCAAATTCAAATAAATCTGCAAACCATCAGCGTAAAAACAAAGCAGCAACAGCGTAGAGAGTGAAGCCAGAGTTTATTAAAGAGTGTTTTAAAGACTTACCTACTGGCCCCTGTACCAGCTCCTCTCATAGTAAAGTCCATTACAGTGGAAGGAGCCCATTGGTGCTTTGTTGTGTGTGTAGGGACTCTTCTCATGCTGCTGCAGAGGTTTGCTGTTATTTTCAGCAGCATTAGTGGTTAAAAAAAGACCTTTGAATGCCTTCACCGTGCTGCCCCGAGCTAATCACTGTTAGCCACGTCCGGCTGTTAGCGTCTCTCCTGATTTCTACCTTAATAGTTGTTACACAAAAACACTGTCTTGATGTCTGAGTTGAGGTTTTAAGTGCCGACGGGATGATTTTGATTTAATCACGCGGCTCTTCTCGACTGATTCTCGTATTAACACGACTCACAGACGTCTTTTTTCGCCACGTCAGCGGGGAAATGTTTTCGTGGGACTGAGCGCTTCACGTGACGGACCCGGGATCTGTAATTCCGCTGTTTGGCCACGATGTCAAATTGAATAATCACCCCATTCCTTAAGCACGGCGTCCACTGCGTCTGTAATGTTGCTTGGCTGCTTGTTCTGTTTGACCAACCCTGTGGCGTTATCCCACATGTGTTATTACGTCATAGCGACCTCTTGTGGTAGCAATCCCCCTCTTTAGGTCATGTGGGGCGGACCCCTGTTCTTCCTTTATTCACGCGGTTGTTTTGACGGGTGAAGCTGAGCTGCTGAGTGAAGAGACGTAATGTGATTACACCTCATATCGAATATTATAAGCAAGTTCGTGTTTGCGGATTAAACAGTAGTTAACACGTCCGTGTCGTTTATATCGTGTATTTTGTGTCGTTTCAGTTGATTACCTGGCGAACGGCACGGTTACTGGTCAAATGCTAGTTAGCTTAGCACGTGTGTAAAGGACACTTACGCAAATAAACGCGTGGAAGACAGTGATCGGCTGTCCGAGAGTCTGAGTGTGACACTGTTGCACCGGCCTAACACACCCTATACGGTGGGAGTCATTAGATTAGTGTAGTTAAATAATGAACTTCCTGTCGATCCACGTCTCTGTCGAACAAACAGCTCAGTGTGAGAGGAACAGGAGACGGCAGGTGTCGTGAGAGGAGAGAGAACAGACAGACGACAGTAAAAGGAAAGAGAGGAAGATTCATTGTGCTGCAGGTTTAATGAAGAGGAATAACAGTGTTCATAATGGATAAACAACGGCAGATGTTAAGAGGGAAGTGAGAAGCAAAGGTAGAGGGAGGAACAGAGGAACAGAGAGAGAGAGAGAGAAACAGAGGGAGAGAGAGAGAGCTGGAGGCAGAGATGAAGGGAGGAAAGAAGCCCGCGGGGTAACGCAGCCGCTCAGCTCTTCCCCTGACGTGAGGGACGCCGCTTCACCTGGACGCACGACTCATTCAGGGGTCACTTTAAACAAAAGGTTCGAGTTCACAGACGGGTGAGGAGGGAACCCGGACGCAATTAACCTCCGCGGCAGACGCAAACCTCCGAGTGTCCCCGCGGCCGCCCGCTGTGCCTCACCTCCATTAAAAGGCTAATGCGGTTTTTGGTGCTCGTCGAATCTTAATTTGCTTTTTAAGAATGTTTCCCAAAGGACGGGCGAGCGTGTGATAAAGACGGTATTTTAAGAGGAAATCCGCCGAAATCAAACCTTTATTTTTAGTAGAGAGGAGTTTTATCTTTCCACACACACTTAAACGCAGTGGAAGTCCTCATTAGAGCGATCAGCGTGGTCCTCCGGCAGACAGGAGAACGGTCGGACCGCCCCGCTGTTAGAGCTTCTGCCGTCAGCACGTCACCTGACACGCTTCGATCGCACGGCACGTCTGAGCTGTAACGTTAATTAAAGTTATGGCTGGAGCCGATCCCAGCTGACATCGGGCGTGAGGCGGGGTCCACCCTGGACAGGACGCCAGTCTATCACAGGACACATAGAGACGAACAGAGACAGACAACCATTCACACCTACGGGTGATTTAGAGTCATCAATGAACCCAACACCTGCACGTCTTTGGACTGTGGGAGGAAACCGGAGAACCCGGAGAAAACCCACGCAGACACGGGGACAACATGCAGACTCCACACAGAAGGGCCCCAGCCGGGATTCGAACCGTGAACCCTCTTGTTGTGAGGCGACAGTGCTAACCACCACACCCAAAATTCCCACAACAGTTTTGAGAGCCAAGTTAAAAAAATACATTAGCAAGATTCTTTATTGTTTTACAGAATTTGAGGTTCAGCGTTTTGCACAAAGAACACTTTGACATGTGGTCAGGAGGAGCTGGGAATCGAACCGCCGACCCCATGATCACAAACAAACTCTCTGTCTGCTGAATGCTAATCTGAACTTTAACCTGTTTCTCTTCTCTCTCACACACAGAGGACGGTGCCCACGGGTCAGAACAGCCTGGTTCTGCAGCCTCTGCTGTCGGACACAGAGTACAAGGTCGCCATCATCCCCGTTTACGCCGAGGGGGACGGGCCCACGGCGGCACGGATGGGACGAACGCGTAAGTCGCATTTACGATCGGTTTGATTTGGATCGTTGTCGGGTTAGAAAATGAGTGAATGAATGAATGAATGTATTTTGGGTTTTACATAATTCGGACTGTTTAAACACAACATATTTACTTAGTTTACACATTTGATTAAAAGTATATTTACTTATACCTAAATAAATTAAATAATATACTTACTTTATATACATTTAAACATATTGTACATGAGGCACGGTGGGGGAAGTGTCTCGCCCAAAGACACAACGCCCATGACACAAGTAGGGCAGGGCAGGGATCGCAACGCCGACCCTTCGTACATTGGCCGACCCGCTCTACCAACTGAGCCACAGTCGAACGTATGCGCATACATACAGATACAGATGCGTGCATGGCTGCAGTAGTCACAAACAACAGTGCAAGATTATGTTAAAATTGCACGCAGAGCAGTTTTTAGCAAAGGGCCGCAGTCGCCGCCTCGAGGACCCCCGGCCTCTTTCCACGGGGCGACTGCTCGAACCACTGAGCCACCGTCCGCCACAGCATTTTAGACAAAACTAGGCTGGATTAGAGTGAATCTGGAGCTGGATTAGACGTCCCTGTGGATCACAAAGCACTCTTAGACCTCTTCATGGATCCTCATGTCTAACACGTGATGGATCGAGCTGCTCCAGAGTTTGGGAGCAGCCACAGAGAAGACACCGTCACCCTTCGTCTTCGGTTTTGATCCGGGTACATCCAGCAACAACTCACTGGAGGACCGTAGATCTCTGGCTGGATTACGGACTTGGTAAATGGTAAATGGACTTGTACTTATAAAGCGCCTTTCTAGTCTTCTGATCACTCAAGGCGCTTTCACAGTGTTTGTCACATTCACACTGATGGCAGTGGACATCTACAGACCATCTAATCTAACCATTCACACCACATTCACACACCCATGCGCAGCACGCGGAGCAACTCGGGGTTCAGTGTCTTGCCCTTCGACATGTGGACCGGGGGAAGGTGGGGATCGAGCGACGGTTCTTATATTTGTCTGCAACTTTTCAACAGAACTCAAACATGTGACGACTTCCCCTGATTTCCCCCGACCCTCGCACAGTTCGCGACAAATTAAACACTTAACCTATAGAACAGACAATGTCATGGGCGTGAGAAACGGCGTACCTTGTGGGTCCCGGGGTCATCTTTATGACGTTGTGTTCTGCGTGCCTACCGTGTTGGTCACATGCTGCTGAGGACCACCATGTGATGTGTCTCTCTTCCAGCTTCAGGGTTTTCTTCTTCTTCTGTAGATGATTCCTCGTGCTCTGGGTCGTATTCCTCCCCATCTTCTTCTCCTGATGCATCCTCCACTTCCTCTTCTGAATCACAGTCGTCTCGCTCTGGAGCCTCTTCAGCGTTGTAACGCACACTCACGGCTTCAGCACAGACAGAGTTCAGGGCCCTGTCGTCTGCAGCACCTTTATAATCTCTGCAGTCTGCGTTAACACCTGTGTGTTGTTTACGTCTGCTACTGTCTCGTTCACGTCTGCTGCTCATTGATCTGAGACTGATCAAAGGCACAACCGTCCGTGAGAAGACCCCCTGATCTGTCTTGTTACGTCTGCGACTGATTAAAACAACTCAAACATTGAAACATTCAGTGGTTTGTAAATAACTCTGTGACCTTGAGTTCAACTCTTTGTGCCTCACGGGTCATCTTGACCCCAGGACGACCTTTGGACCTTTGTTTGTAGCTCACATGGAAATGTGAACAAAAGCAACATTTCACTTTTACTGCTGTTGGTGCCGATCGAGGAAAAGTCATAAAACTTCAAGTTAAAAAAATATCGTTTAGGGGATTTTTTGGGGGGGTTTTAACACAGTGGCGTCATTTTGACCCGAAGACAACAGGAGGGTTAAGTGATTCAGTTCCTTCACATTCACCCATCTGGGCAATTAAAGGTCTGTCGGGGATGTCGGCGTTTAAAGCGATAACTCGACCGTCCTGTGAGGAAAAAACGTCTTAGGGCGTGATCACACTGTCCTCCCGGACCACGACCCGGACTTTAGGGTACTTGTCCCCCCTCCCTCTCCCCCCGCGCCCCAGCCCCGTTTGTACTCACACTACCTGGGCCGGCCAATGCTTCTTGCTGTCCATACGCCATCACGCCGTAACACGTCACACGCATTGATCGCGTGTGTGTGGCTTTGTTTACAAATCTTTCCATAGACCTCAGAGTTTTTGTGCGTCTTGTCGACTGTTTTTGAATCTTTTCATCCGACCAAATCTGCAGTAAACACAACGTGAACCTTTCACCACCATTGTTGTTGTTGTTAAATGTCCGCGCATGGTCCGTCCTTCTTTTTACATGTCCGAACAGGCGGACATAACGCTACTGCCGTAGGGCTCGTGCTCGTACACGTGCGCACGCTCGTGCTCGTACATGTGCAAACGGCTCCGCTAAAGCCCACCTCTTTCAAGCGGGCCGTGGCGGCCCAGCTGGCCCCAGTTGAGCGCGGAGCGGGTGCGCTCACACTACTTAAAGGTACTAGACTTTAGCTGAAAAACCGGTTTTGGCTGCGGCCAAAAGGACAGTGTGATCACGCTCTAAATTGTGACGCCCTTCCCTCTGTGGGAAGAGGGGCGGCAGTAGCTCAGTCCATAGGTGACTTGGCTGGGAACCGTAGGGTCGCTGGTTCATATCCCTGTGTGGACCATGTATGGAGCGTGGACTGGTGGCTGGAGAGGTGCCAGTTCATCTCCTGGGCACTGCCGAGGTGCTGTTGAGCAAGGCACTGAACCCCCAACTGCTCGGGGCACCGGTCACTGGCAGCCCCCTCGCTCTGACATCTCTCCTTAATTGAATGTATATAGGTCCTGGTTGTGTGTGTGTGTGTGTGTGTGTGTGTGTGTGTAACATGATTAATAATAAGAGTGAAAAAATTAAATTTCCTCGTGCGGGATAAATAAAGTAATTCTTCGGCTGCGTCTCTGTTACTGAATGTCGAGAGAAGCACTTTGCTCACTCTCTCGCTCTCCTTCTACGTAAATCCATCTGTGCGACTCATCACGCTCGGGGCGATTTGCGGGGAGTTAAAAGAGATGGCGAGCTGTCCCGGCAGCTAAACGTGGGACATCCATTTCCTCCAGCGCGGAGCTGAAGACAGAAATGAGTCTGAAGCGTTCGTCTCCCTTTTGTTAAATGTGAGCGATGGCTGCCGTGAACGCGTCGACGGAGGCTAATGGTTTCTCTCCTGCTGCCGAGTGCATCACAGAGCCAACGCTAAACCCAAGCCATCCGTCTCTCCGCGCCCCGTCCCTCACGCCCCCCCTCTGCGCGGCGCATTACACACATTAGCAGGCGCTAACGACGTTCTGCGGGGTTTTTAAACGGCGGGGCCTTCGACACCCGAGGATGATGAATGTCTCCTGTTAGCGAGTGAGGGATGAGACGATCGCCCGCGGAGGAGCGACGGGGAATGCAGAGAGGGGGGGATGATTGGGTTTTTGCAGAGTGAAGACGGATGATGTGACACAGGGAGCCCTGGCGTAATCTGGGGATTTGAACCCGTGAGGGATGGGGTGCACGCGGAGGGAGGCACGACAGCGAATGCGGAGAAGATGATTGGGTTTGTTAGCCTCCACCTGGAGATGGATTACGTGACAGAGCAGGCGGGAGGACGTGAGGGTTTGATCCACTGAGGGACGGGGGGTCACTGAGGGAGGGGGGGTCACTGAGGGAGGGGGGGGTCACTGAGGGAGGGGGGGGGTCACTGAGGGAGGGGGGGGATCACTGAGGGACGGGGGGATCACTGAGGGAGTGGGGGATCACTGAGGGAGGGGGGGATCACTGAGGGAGGTATGGGGGCGAATACAGAGAGGGGGACGGAGGTTTGAAGTGAAAGAGACAGGAAGAGGACCCTCACACACCCACACACACACACACACACACACACACACCCTTAAACCCTCACACACACACACACACACACACACACACACACACACACACACACACACACACCCACACCCACACACACACATACACATACCCTCACCCACACACACCCTCACACACACACACACACACACACCCTTAAACCCTCATACACACACACACACACACACACACACACCCTCACACACACACCCACACACACACACACACCCTTAAACCCTCACACACACACACACACACCCACACACCTTTAAACCCTCACACACACACACACTGACACACACACACTCACACACACTGGCAGCCCACTCGCCCGAACCCCCCCACGGCGCCCAAAAAGACTTTTTTCCATTGACTGAGACGGAGAAAGAGACGTCTGTAAACCAGTGGATGCAGTTTAACCCTCATTAAGTTAACCAGAGCGCAAAAGAGGAGGCGGTCGGCCTGAACGGAGGTGTTTTTGCATAAATATGGATGATGAAAACTCACTAACCCCTGTTTGATCTCGCCAACGTGTCTGAAACTCGCTTCAGTTTGATCGCATCATTGTTTTCTTCTGTTTCCCTCAGTTCCCCTCTCAGCTCCGAAGAACCTGCGCGTGTCGGAGGAGTGGTACAACCGCTTCAGGATCAGCTGGGACGTCCCACCGTCACCCACCATGGGCTACAGGGTCGTCTACCAGCCGGTGTCCGGTAACTTACCGAGTGAAAATACATTTTACTGACGGATCATTTACAGATTACACACAATATGAAACCATCGCAACCTGGAATCAAATCATCCGCATCTTTAAGACTTGGATGAGTCTGTGCGGAACAGACAAATTCATGACAATAATATAAATAACAAAGATCATGAAACCTGGTCGTCTTCTGGTTTCCTCGTCTCAAAGTCAGTTGTTTTTCTTAGATGACTGAAGTAAGGGTCGTGGTCGGGGTCGTTAACGTGTGATTACAGTGTAAAAAATCATCCCAGGGTCTTTTTCAGCAATTAAATTCATCACATAAGCCGTCGAGACACTTTTTTACGATGTGGCTAACAGTGATTAGCTCGGGGCAGCACGGTGAAGGCATTCAAAGGTCTTTTTTAACCACTAATGCTGCTGAAAATAACAGCAAACCTCTGCAGCAGCATGAGAAGAGTCCCTACACACACAACAAAGCACCAATGGGCTCCTTCCTTTGGGATTGACTTTGGTAATCCACTGTAATGGACTTTACTATGAGAGGAGCTGGTACAGGGGCCAGTAGGTAAGTCTTTAAAACACTCTTTTAATAAACTCTGGCTTCACTAACTACGCTGTTGCTGCTTTGTTTTGTGTGTAGGGACTGTAGGTAGCTGCAGAAGAAAGACTCAAAACTACCACAGAAAGACTCAAAACGGCCACAGAAAAACTCAAAATGACCACAGAAAGACTCAAAACGACCACAGAAAGACTCAAAACGACCACAGAAAGATTCAAAGCGACCACAGAAAGACTCAAAACAACCACAGAAAGACTCAAAACGACCAGAGAAAGACTCAAAATGACCACAGAAAGACTCAAAACGACCACAGAAAGACTCAAAACCACCACAAAAAGATGCAAAACCACCACAGAAAGACTCAAAACTACCACAGAAAGACTCAAAACTACCACAGAAAGACTCAAAACAGCCACAGAAAGACTCAAAACAACCACAAAAAGACTCAAAACGACCACAGAAAGACGCAAAACGACCACAGAAAGACTCAAAACGACCAGAGAAAGACTCAAAACAACCACAAAAAGACTCAAAACGACCACAGAAAGACTCAAAACGACCAGAGAAAGACTCAAAACTACCACAGAAAGACGCAAAACCACCACAGAAAGACTCAAAACTACCACAGAAAGACTTAAAACTACCACAGAAAGACTCAAAAAGACCACAGAAAGACCCAAAACCACCACAAAAAGATGCAAAATCACCACAAAAAGATGCAAAACCACCACAAAAAGATACAAAACCACCACAAAAAGATGCAAAACCACCACAAAAAGATACAAAACCACCACAAAAAGATACAAAACCACCACAAAAAGACCCAAAAAAGACTCAAACCCACCAGCAGGTTCACTCTCTACGCTGATGACGCTTTGTTTTGTGTGTAGGGACTCTTCTCATGCTGCTGCAGAGGTTTGCTGTTATTTTCAGCAGCATTAGTGGTTAAAAAAGACCTTTGAATGCCTTCACCGTGCTGCCCCGAGCTAATCACTGTTAGCCACTGTTAGCGACTCTCCCGGATTTCTCTGTTAATGGTTGTAACATGAATTAAACTGTCTCGATGGCTTATTTGATGTGTGTAAGTGCAGAAAAAGCCTGCTCCTCCTTCACATGTCGGCTCACTTATCCCTCCTCGTCTGCAGCTCCTGGACCGGCTCTGGAGACCTTCGTCGGAGAGGACGTGAACACCATGCTGATCGTCAACCTGCTGAGTGGGACGGAGTACAGTGTCAAGGTCATCGCCTCCTACACCACCGGGTCCAGCGAGGCCCTTTCGGGGAGGGCCAAGACCTGTGAGTAGAACCCGCTCTCCTCCTCAGCTCTCAGGCTTCCTCCAGACCATTTACAGCTTCTCAGAGTCATTTCTAAACAGCTGATTTCATCCGTACTGCATCTGTTCAATCACTTTCATCCGGCACGACACAAAATACAAAAGTCAAATCCCATTTTCCATCAACAAAACAAAGGGAACGCTCCTCCTGCAAAGAGCAGCGCGTCTACACGCTTCAGAACTCCACTCTGAACACAAAAAGACCTAGGGTCCTTGTCCCCCCCTCCAGGCCCGTTTGTACTCACACTACCTGGGCCTCGGAGAATGCTTCTTGCTGCATATACGTCATCACGCCGTAACACGTCACATGCATTGAGTAGAGCCGCTGCCCGTTGAGGTGGTTCAGGATCATCTGGTAAGGATGAACCCTGGGCGCCTCCCTAGGGAGGTGTTCCAGGCACGTCCAGCTGGGAGGAGGCCTCGGGGAAGACCCAGGACCAGGTGGAGAGATTAGATCTCCACACTGGCCTGGGAACGCCTCAGGATCCCCCAGTTAGAGCTGGTTAATGTGGCCCGGGAAAGGGAAGTTTGGGGTCCCCTGCTAAAGCCTGTCTGTGTGGAAAACATGTAAAGCAAAGACTTGACCAATCACATCCTACATCCTCTTGAGTTTCCCGAGTTCACGCCACAGTTTAAACTGAAACAACATCTGTCGTCGCACCGACAGTCAAATCAGCTCTGTTTCTTATTCTGTTGCCAGCTGTTGAATTCCACTTTTAGCTTTTTATTTCTGTGCTGATTGTTTTTCACTGTCGACACTTTCAGCTTCAGCTCGAGGAGAAAAACCTTATCTTTCTTCTCCTCCACCAATTAAAGCCGCCAGTCAAACACTTGAGGTGTTAATTCCTTCATCGCTGTCTGATTCTTAGCAACAGTCCCAACTTATTACGGGACTGAGTCTTGGAAATGTTGTTGTGAGCGCCTGCGATGGAACCAGAGCCGCTGATTAAAAGATTCAGACAGAGGAGTTTTCAGCTGCTGCCTCGTTAGCGCCACACTCCTGCTTTACTTCTCCTTCTCCTGTGGAGAAGAAAGACGGGACTGACGGTTGTTATTCCACGGCTGCAGCGTATTAAACCGTCCATCATCCCGTCCTTCATCCCGTCCTTCATCCCGTCCTTCATCCCGTCCTTCATCCCGTCCTTCATCCCGTCCTTCATCCCGTCCTTCATCCCGTCCTTCAGCGTCTGCTCCTGAAATTCTAATCCTTTCTGTTTTCTTGCACAGTAAAAATAGGAATTTGTGCAACTACATTAACAGCATCCACTAAATGTTCATGCTTAATTGGCAGGAACAGACATTAATACAGTTGGTACCAATAGTGTGTAAGAGGTGGCTAACTATGTGGACTGTTGCGTTGAGAACGTTCAAACTAACGAGAAGTAACTAAGAAGAACAGTTGGCAGTCGTCATCGTAGGGAGGGAGAGAGAGAGACGCGGCCCTGGAGTCTTCTCCCTAAATCCTCTCCCAGGTATTCAGACCCCCAACCATGTGCACCTGGATGGGACCGGACCTGGAGAGCAAAAATGGGCGAGGCACCAGGGAAACGGTGCCTCCCCAACCCCACAGGAGAAGATCACCTATCCCCAGGAATACAGAGACCAGGACCAGGACCAGGCTGGGACTGGACCAGGACCAGGCCCAGGCTGGGACTGGTCCAACTAGCTGGTGTGGAGATCCAGGTATTAAACCTGGGCCGATGATGTCACTGGAACCCTTTGTGCTCCAAGTGCCAACGACCGTCGTTTGAGTGACAGTCGTTGGTGGGAAGTAGGTCTGGACTCTGTTAGTGCTGGTCCAGTCCCAGCCTGGTCCTGGTCCTGGTCCAGTCGTTGGTGGAAGTAGGTCTGGACTTCGTTAGTGCTGGTCCAGTCCCAGCCTGGTCCTGGTCCTGGTCCAGTCGTTGGTGGAAGTAGGTCTGGACTTCGTTAGTGCTGGTCCAGTCCCAGCCTGGTCCTGGTCCTGGTCCAGTCGTTGGTGGAAGTAGGTCTGGACTTCGTTAGTGCTCTATTGAGTCGTAACGACAGTCGTTGGAGTCACAGGAGACCTTTTGTAAACAGTCGTTCTTTGAGGTTTGATTGTTGATCTCCACACCAGTTAGTTGGTCCAGTCCCAGCCTGGTCCTGGTCCAGGTCCTGGTCCTGGTCCTGGTCCAGTCCCAGCCTGGTCAGATGCATACATGAACTGATGAAGCCTCTTGGAAAGGAGGTGAAACGTCTTCCTAGACAAATAACCAAGTCCAGTTGCTTTGGACTGAAATGTCTTTGAGGAGAACAGTAAATACTGAGAATCTGGGGTTTCTGAACCCTGATCGGGTTCTTCAGTCCCGTCCCTACTAATTACCTTTTTCTAAGATGGAATAAAATCTAAATACAGTTTGAGTTCATTTCTTGAAGCAAAACAAATCAACTCTTTGACTTTAAGTCCAAATGAAAGGGACGACATCACAGCGACTTAACTGCTCTCAGATCAAGCTGTCACCGATCGTTTGGTCGACGTTTCCTACACTTGATCATTTACAGACCTTGTTATCGCTCGTCTCCGTCCTCTAATCTAATCAGGGAAGCAGCCGGACACCTGCAGACGTCGATATCCTGACGCCCGTCTGACACTTTTAACGGCAGCTTCACCTAATTACACCGCAGCCCTGGAATGAACTGGAGATGCCATAGACTCAAATCTCTGCTCGTGGACACTTCCCCTGGCTCTGGAGTGTCTGGACCGGTTTGATCAACCCGCGCCTCTCGAGCACAATCGTTTGAGTGGGAGCCTGGATTCCCCCTCTCCTCCGTGATGATTAAACACTTCACCGCGGGCCGGCCTGTCGGTGAAAAAGCCGTTTTTAGAAACTGAAAGGTCTCTCGTCTGATCTGCGTGTCGGCCGAAGAGAACGACCAAACCCACGTGTCCTTTCATCCGCTCTCGTTTCTCTCCGGGCGAGAGCTCTCGACGCTAAATGCCCGAACGCGCAGCTCTAAATGGATCACAGGCACGTCACTTTGCATCGGGACCGGAGCTTCCTGCGCCTGCATGACAATTAAGCGCCTCTCGGTGGGTTTGACGGACACGTTTGAGAGTGTTGGGAGGAGGAGAGAGAGGAGAATGGCGAGCGGACAAACCCTGAAGATGACGGGGATAAGAAGAGGGACGGGCGCAGTTGAAAAGAGAGGATCAAGATGTGAGGCCAGTGGGGATGAAAGTGTCTGTCGTGTGGCTCCGCAGCATGTTAATGAAGCCAGCGGAGCGGCAGAGAGAGGGGTGGACTGATGCATGAGCAGCTCCGGTGTGGAGGGCAAAGAGGAGACCGCAGCTCCAGGGTTTCCTGCAGCACGTTCGCACTTTGGACTTAAAATGGGAACAATCTTTGCAGCCGATGGTGATGAACAGAGGCTTTAAGCAACAATAAGGGTTGAACAATAAGCAGAACTAGCATAACCATTTAAAGCAGGGGGGTCAAACATGAGGCCCGGAGCCGGAACTGACCCTCCAAGGGGTCAAATCCGGCCCAAGGGATGACTTTAGCAACTGAACTGCAATTTTTCAGTAAAAGTGCTGGAGCTGCCGTAGTTCTCCTGCTGTCAGGTCGACTCTTATTCATGAAGGTGGGCGCACTGAACCAAACCACGGCCTGTGATCTGTTCCTAACCAAGTGGTTTCCATGCCGAACCCTGACGTCGCCCTAACATCGGCCATGTGATGGTGCTCTTGGTGCAGACACCAATAATAAGCACGCTAAAGCTTTGATTAGGCCCAAAATCCCAGTGTCCAAACCCGACTCCAGCCCGAACCACGGAGGCGGTTTTGGGCCCGAATTTGAATTTGAACTTTAAATGTCATATTAAATCTAGATTTTATAATATTTGGGATTATGAGAGGCTTCGTTATGTTTCGTATTAAGACAGTAGTCATCAGAATGTACTTTTTTGCACTAAAACAAAAGGAAAAGTTCTAGGTTGTCGTTATTTGTGGCTGTGCTGGGACTTTACTGGTCCGGCACACAGGGGCCCAGTTTGAGTCTTTCTGTGGTCGTTTGAGTCTTTCTGTGGTCGTTTTCAGTCTTTCTGTGGTCGTTTTCAGTCTTTTTGTGGTCGTTTTGAGTCTTTCTCTGGTCGTTTTGAGTCTTTCTGTGGTCGTTTTGAGTCTTTCTCTGGTCGTTTTGAGTCTTTCTCTGGTTGTTTTGAGTCTTTCTCTGGTTGTTTTGAATCTTCTGCAGCAGCATGAGAAGAGTCCCTACACACACAACAAAGCAGCATCAGCGTAGTTAGTGAACCCTGAGTTTATTATAGAGTGCTTTAAAGACTTACCTACTGGCCCCTGCACCAGCTCCTCTCATAGTAAAGTCAGCCAAAGTCGGTCCCAAAGGAAGGAGCCCATTGGTGCCTCGTGTGAACGTGTGCGACTACTGTGTTTGAGGAGGGGATCTGAGGGGCCCTGAGGGGCCGTAAGCGCCGATTAGCAGCCACGTTTCCGTCAGTCTGCTGTGACTCCTGTCGTAGTTCACCACCACCGTGTACGTCTGTGTGAATGAACCTGGACTCTGTAAAGCGCCTCGAGCACTGAGAAAGACGCTAAATAAAACCAACCCATTAGTATTATTATTATCATTATTATTATTATTACGCTGCTGAAGAATCTCTCTCTGCCTTCTAATTAAACCTCCTGCTGAGGTGTTTTACACAGACACCACAGGGAGGCTTCATGAGTCCTAAATAATGCAGATTAGACGTTCGGCTCAACTGGGAAACGTTCTGTTTTTGTCAGAGTGAATGTAAAATATACTGTGATGTATCCGGTTATTACCGCCCCACAGGAACACGCACGCTCATATCTTACAGAGCAAGTGCCACTTTCAAGGGTCGGGCGATGAAAGCGCAAACGTACCATCTGCGTAAAGTGCGTGGGTTTGTGAGCGTGGGTTTGTGAGCGTGTGCGTGAGCTGCACTGTGAAGTTATATTTCCCTCTCTGTAAAAGAACGCACGTCATATCCTCGAAGCCGACCGACCATACTCTTTAAAAGCCTGGCGTCTGGCAGCACGACGGCGTGTTGGTTCCCAGATGCAGTTTTATTATTACAGCAGCGCGTAGACAAGGACGCTTACGAGCACTATTTTAGTTAAGATGAAGTCTAGAGTTCGTTTTTACATCTCAACGCTATTTTTGTCTGCACATTTGGCGCCTGTGACAAGTTCAGGAATTTGGCTGACATGGACGCCAAAGGACTAAACATGGACGCCAAAGGCCGTCCTTTAACAAAGTCTGAGCTTTCACCGCCCAGACCACAACACCATGGGGGGCGTTTTACAATCTTCCCACTCTGGGACACGGTTTCTAAAGATCCTGTTTTCCGGCTCCGATAACGCCGGCTGCTGTGGATGGTCGACCAAAACAGTACTAAAGTTGTGCGGTTACAGGGAATGCGTCTCCGTGTGGTTGCGCCAGTGGCAACCACCACCGTGACTGAACGCTGTTGATGCAGTCGGACGTTCTTGTAAAAGCTTTTCTGTCCCTTTTAGGAGCAATAATCTTTCAAATCTCTACTGAGCCGCACATATTCACAGTTTTCAGAGTCGAGGAAGAACCCATAAATGCTTTTTTTGCGTCTGTAAATTTGTGTGTGAACTGCTCCCTCCATGAATGACTCCTGTGTTTCCTCCCTGCAGTGTATCTGGGGGTGACTAACCTGAGCGCGTACCAGGTGAGGATGACCAGCCTGTGCGGCCAGTGGCAGGCTCACCGACACGCCAGCGCCTACAGAGTGATCATCGAGTCTCTGCTGAGTGAGTACTCGCACGGCGGCGTGGTCCGTCACAACTCAAGGTGTTCTGATTGTTGTTTCGTCTGCACCCTACTCCACGCACCACACCCGTGCACCATACTGTAGGTGTTGAGGTGCGGAGCGACCAGACCAGCAGCACATGTGCACCAAATTGTTATTCAGTGTTTTAATTTGAAACCCCAGCGACCGATCCTCCTGTGGTGCTGAGAATAACTCCAGACAGTGAAGTCGGAGCCCCTGCAGCGCTCTTTGGTCATGGAGCACCACAGTGGCGTTAACATTAGGGACGCGTGTGACGCATGTGTAACTCAAAAAGTGAGGGATTCCTGACAAAAGGAGAATATCTGCTGTATCTTCAGAGACATTTCCTGTGTCCTGACAGCCAGCGAGCGTCCAACTGCTCTGTCGCATCCACGCCGTCTGTCCTCCTCGGGGAATCGGGTAAATACGGTTCGTAACAAGCTGTAAAATACAGAATGTTCCTGAAAAACAGCGGCACACAAGTGGGTTTAATGAGGAGGGAGCGCCAACACTTCACATGTCGTCTCCCTAAAAGCTCCGTTCTGGCACGGGCACACACACACACACACACACACACACACACACACACACACACACACACACACACACACACACACACGCACACACACACGCACACACACACGCACACACACACGCATTCAAGTAGCTGCAGAACACATTTATTTGGGTTTATCCTCTGAAATGAGTCGTTTAATAATTAGAACCTTTAAAAACAGCAGTTTACAAAGTGCTTTGACAGCGTGAATCACAATTCACACACATATATATATATATATATACATATACTGTATATATATACAGTTTAAACAAAACAAATAATAATAATAAGAATAATGTATAAATCCAGTAGGGTACAACATATGTACACGTCATTGTATAGAAAGAAGGAGCATCATTAATGGACGAAGGAAGTTATTATTAGTTTAAGGTGCAGAAAAAGACGACATCACAGGAAGGAAAGTCAATAAAAAGGAGTTTAAAGAAGTGATTTAAAGAGGATACCGTTAGGCCTCATCTCCGCGGGCAGGTCGGTCCAAAGCCGCGGCGCTCTGACGGAGTCGGCGCGGTCACCTTTGGTTTTGAGCCCCGTGGATCTGAGGCTGCGTGCAGGCTCGTACGGGGTCACGAGTCTGAGATGGGGTCTGGGGCTGGACCTTGACGAGCCTTAAAAGCGATCAAATCTTAAAATCAATTCTAAAACGTACAGGGGGCCAGTGGAGTGAGGCTGAGGGCGCACTCACACTGAGCCTCTGTCCCGTGCCCGAGCACGTTTTACGGCTAAAGTCTGGTTCCTTTGACCAGTGTGAGTGCAACCGTACCACGTCTAGGAGCGGCACGCTTGCCGTCCACGGCCCGTTTGGGAGAGGTGGGCTTTAGTAAAGCACGTTTGCACATGTACGAGCACGAGCGTGCGCACGTGTACGAGCACGAGGCCTACGGCGGCTCTGACGTCATTTTATGTGCGCCTGAAGAAGAACTTCGCAGCTTCTCACTGGTTTGAACAGACGTGATCACATCACTCCAGTTTCAGGGCACGTTACAGACGCACTGCCGCTGTTCCTCCGTCCCGTGCCCCGTGCTTTAGGGTCCTTGTCCCCCCCTCCAGGCCCGTTTGTACTCACACTACCTGGGCCTCGGAGAATGCTTCTTGCTGCCTATACGTCATCACGCCGTAACACGTCACACGCATTGATGACGTCATGGCGATGCGTGGCTTTGTTTCCAGATCTTTCCGTAGACCTCGGAGTTTTTGTGCGTCTTGTCGACTGTTTTTGAATCTTTTCATCGACCAAATCTGCAGTAAACACTCCACCTCCGCATCACACCAACGTGAACCTTTCACCGCCATTGTTTGAAATGTCCGCGCATGGTCCCTCCTTCTTTTTTCTATGTCCCAACAGGCGCACAGGAAATGACCTCAGAGCCGCCGTAGGCCTCGTGCTCGTACACGTGCGCACGCTCGTGCTCGTACACGTGCGCACGCTCGTGCTCGTACACGTGCAAACTTGCTTTACTAAAGCCCACCTCTCCCAAACGGGCCGTGGACGGCAAGCGTGCCGCTCCTAGACGTGGTACGGCTGCACTCACACTGGTCAAAGGATCCAGACTTTAGCCGTGGAACGTCCTGGGGCACGGTACGGAGGCACAGTGGGAGTGCGCGCTCAGTGCTGATGTTATAATGGTCTCGCTGCATGACGAATGTGTTTCTCTCAGATAATAAAGATCACCTTGACCTTTTATATTGGGGGGGGTGTATGCATATGCAAGTGACACACACACACACACACACACACACACACACACACACACACACACACACACACACATACACACACACACACACATCCACTGCTCTCCTGCCACGTAATAGGCTCTGGTTGATTCAAACGGAGCCCGTAAAGGTTATAAAACGTGACTGTGCATCACAGCTGTGACTCTCCCTCTCAGCTGTTCCCGTCCAACTCCTCTGCTCTGCTGCATCTCTGCGCTCGTAGGAACGTTTCCTCCTGCGGTGGGAGTTTCAGTATGCGGCTCAGAGCGAGTGGCTGTGTTCCTGAATCCCTGAGCAGCCTGAGATGACAAAGACATTGTTGTATCCCCTCGGAGACGTGCCGACAGTCTTAAAGGTTCAGCGGTGCAATCAGACACTGAGCCGCTGCGTAGACGAGGGAGGCCGCACACGATCGCAGCCCGGCTGACATTTATATTTGCCGCGTGAGGTGAAACACACAGAAACAAAAGGTCGGTTCAGTACAGCTGCGGAGGATGGTCGGGTGGTGTTTTCACGTTACTGGAGCGACGTAATTACGCCCTGATGTCACACAGTTAGTGTGTGTGTGCGTGTGTGTGTGTGTGTGTGTGTGTGTGTGTGTGTGTGTGTGTGTGTGTGTGTGTGTGTGTGTGTGTGTGTGTGTGTGTGTGTGTGTGTGTGTGTGTGTGTGTGTGTGTGTGTGTGTGTGTGTGTGTGTGTGTGTGTGTGTGTGTGTGTGTGTGAGGGTGTGTATGTGTGTACGTGTGTGTGTGTGTGTGCGTGCGTGCGTGCGTGCCTGTGTGTGTGTGTGCGAGGGTGTGTGTGTATGTGTCAGGTGAGTGTGAGTGTGAGTGTGTGTGTGTGTGTGTCAGGTGAGTGTGTGTGTGTGTGTGTGTGAGGGTGTATGTGTCAGGTGAGTGTGTGTGGGTGCGTGTGTGTGGGTGTGTGTGTGAGGGTCTGTGTGTGGGTGTGTATGTGTAAGGGTGTGTGTGTGTGAGTGTGTGTGTGTATGTCTTTGTGTTTCTCTGTGTATATTTGTGGAGGTTTGGGTTTTCATGGTGTTTCTTTGTTGTTGTTTTTTTGTGTGTGTGTGTGCGTGTGTGTGTGCGTATGGGTGTGTGTGCGTGTGTGTGTGTGTGTGTGTGTGTGTGTGTGTGTGTGTGTGTGTCTGTGTGTGTGAAGCTGCTGTCTCCATGACTGCAGATGTAGATGACGATCAAAGTTTCTGAATGTCACTCTTGAAACGTTTTCCTCACACCTCCTGATGACGACACGAATTTATCACAAGTGCTGAATTCAGTCAGTCCGATCACGCACAAATCCATAAGTCCATACCTGGGTTTAGTCCGGGTTAATGCACGACGAGGTGTCTCCTGAGTCAGGGATGAAGGGATGACGGGGAGGCCAGACCCTGCTGCCCCATCATCCCTGATATAGGACGCTATGATGCAGGACATTAACACACTTGTAACAAGCTCATATTTATATTTTCATGCATTTTACAATAAAAACAATAACTTGATAAAGGGAAGGAAGGAGGGAGGAGGGAGGGAGGATGGGAGGAGGGAGGGAGGATGGAAGGGAGGAAGGAAGGAGGGAGGGAGGATGGGAGGAGGGAGGATGGAAGGGAGGAAGGAAGGAGGGAGGGAGGATGGAAGGAATGAGGATGGGAGGGAGAAGGAAGGAAGGAGGGAGGAAGGAGGAAGGGAGGGAGAAGGAAGGAAGGTAGGAGGGAGGGAGGATGGAAGGAAGGTAGGAGGAAGGATGGGAGGATGGGAGGATGGGAGGGAGAAGGAAGGGAGGAAGGAGGAGAGAGGGAGGGAGAAGGGGGAAGGAGGAAGGGAGGATGGGAGGGAGAAGGAAGGGAGGAAGGAGGAGAGAGGGAGGGATAAGGGAGGATGGGAGGAAGGAAGGGAGGATGGGAGGAAGGAAGGAAAGAAGGAAGGAAGGAGAAAGGAAGGAAGGAAGGAGGGAGGAAGGAAGAGAGGATGGGAGGGAGAAGGAAGGAAGGAGAAAGGTAGGAAGGCAGGAAGGAAGGAGGATGGGAGGATGGAAGGAAGGAAAGGAGGATGGGAGGGAGAAGGAAGGAAGGAGGAAGGGAGGATGAGAGGAAGGAGGAAGGGAGGAATCACCATCTTGCAGTTACCGTAGTAACTCTCTGACTCCCCCGCAGCGTCTCGGTTCAGCGCCCACAGAGATAATTGAGTGTTTTCACATTTATCTGAAACTGATAACAAACCAAAACAACAACAGATGGCGTGGCCCCGGTTCGATCCCCACCTCAAAGGTAAGACTGACTTTAACTACAGCCGTCAGTGATGGCGGTTATCCATCACGGTCAGGCCTCCAGCAGCAACACTGGCGTCATTAACGTCACATTAAAGGCACGTGGCGGCGCCCGTTCCCCGTGTTTCCTCAGGGAGCACAGAGGAAACGTTCTCTCCGCGCATCACGCCGCTAATAAGGATTTATGTCCGCACAGCTGCTGGATCATTACTGCAGAAGTGTGTCTGCTGCCGGAGGACGAGAGGAGGGAGGGGAAGTTGGTCTGTGTTTGGAAGTTATTGTGGAATCAAACCGGAGTTTACGGCGATGCACCTTCTCCGATGGGAGGGAGGAGGAGGATGGGAGGAGGGAAGAAAGGAGGAAGAGAGGAAGGGAGGGAGGAAGGGAGGAAGGAGGGAGGGAGGATGAGAGGGAGGGAGGATGAGAGGGAGGATGGGAGGGAGAAGGAGGAAGGGAGGAGGAAGGGAGGATGGGAGGAAGGAAGGGAGGAGGAAGGAGGAAGGGAGGATGGGAGGGAGAAGGAAGGAAGGAGGGAGGGAGGATGGGAGGGAGGAGGAAGGAGGAAGGGAGGATGGGAGGGAGAAGGAAGGAGGAAGGGAGGATGGGAGGGAGAAGGAAGGAGAAAGGGAGGATGGGAGGGAGAAGGAAGGAAGGAGGGAGGGAGGATGGGAGGGAGAAGGAGGAAGGGAGGAGGAGAGGGAGAAGGAAGGAGAAAGGGAGGATGGGAGGGAGGAGGAAGGAGAAAGGGAGGATGGGAGGGAGAAGGAGGAAGGGAGGGAGGATGAGAGGGAGAAGGAACAAGGAAGGGAGGATGAAAGGGAGGATGGGAGGGAGAAGGAGGAAGGAAGGAGGAAGGAAGGAAGGAGGGAGGGAGGATGGGAGGGAGAAGGAAGGAAGGAAGGAGGGTGTGAGGGAGGATGGGAGGGAGAAGGAGGGAGAAGGAGGAAGGGGGGATGAGAGGAAGGAAAGAAGGAGAGAGAGAGAGTTGTGAAAGTGTATTTTCTCAAATCCCTCCTGTAGGACAGGAAGTTATTGTGGAAATAAACCGGAGTTTACGGCGATGCACCTTCTCCGATGGGAGGAAGGAAGGAAGGAAGGGAGGATGGAAGGGAGGATGGGAGGGAGGATGGGAGGGAGAAGGAGGAAGGGAGGGAGGATGGGAGAAGGAAGGAGGAAGGGAGGATGAGAGGGAAGAAGGGAGGAGGAAGGGAGGATGAGAGGGAGGGAGGATGGGAGGGAAGATGAGAGGAAGGGAGGATGAGAGGGAGGATGGGAGGGAGAAGGAGGAAGGGAGGATGGGAGGGAGAAGGAAGGAGGGAGGGAGGATGTGAGGGAGGAGGAGGACGGAGGAAGGAAGGGGGGATGGGAGGGAGGGAGGATGGGAGGGAAGATGAGAGGAAGGGAGGATGAGAGGGAGGATGGGAGGGAGAAGGAGGAAGGGAGGATGGGAGGGAGAAGGAAGGAGGGAGGGAGGATGTGAGGGAGGAGGAGGACGGGAGGAAGGAAGGGGGGATGGGAGGGAGGGAGGATGGGAGGGAAGATGAGAGGAAGGGAGGATGAGAGGGAGAAGGAGGAAGGGAGGATGAGAGGGAAGAAGGGAGGAGGAAGGGAGGATGAGAGGGAGGATGGGAGGGAGAAGGAGGAAGGAAGGAAGGGAGTGAGGTGGAAAGAAGGAAGGAAGGGAGGAGGAAGGAGGAAGAGAGGATGGAAGGAAGGAAGGAAGAAGGGAGGATGGGAGAGAGGAAGGGAGGATGGGAAGGAGGAGGAAAGAAGGGAGGATGGGAGGGAGAAGGAAGGAAGGATGGGAGGAGGAAGGGAGGGAGGGAGGAGGAAGGGGGGAGGAAGGAAGGAAGGAGGAAGGGAGGGAGGAGGAAGGAAGGGAGGGAGGAGGAAGGAGGGAGGATGGGAGGAAGGGAGGATGGAAGGAAGGAAGAAGAGAAGGGAGGAGGAAGGGGGGAGGATGCAAGGGAGAAGAAAGGAAGGAGGGAAGGAGGATGGGGGATGAGAGGAAGGAAGGAGGGAGGATGGGAGGAGGAAGGAAAGAGGGAAGGGAGGATGGGAGGGAAGAGGAATGGGGGGATGAGAGGAAGGAAGGGAGGCAGGAAGAAGGGAAGAAGGAAGAATGAAGGGAGGATGGAAGGAGCAAGGGAGGAAGATAGGAAGGAAGGGAGGAAGGAAGAAGGGAAGAATGAATAATGGAAGGAGGGAGGGAGGGAGGATGTGAGGGAGATGGGAGGGAGGAAAGAGGAAGGGAAGATGGAAGAATGATGGGAGGAAGGAAGGATGGAAGGATGGAAGGATGGAAGGATGGAATGAAGGGAGGGAGTTTGTTGGTGTTGAACGTGCAGTCTCGGCACATTGGGACGCAGTTTCATGTCGTTGGCGCGGAGCTTCAGCCGTCAGCTCATTAAAACGCTCGTCCTGTGATGAAGTCGCAGAAATCAGGAGCGAACACGTTCTTCTGTGTGGAGATGTTGATGTCTTTGACAGGCTGCCAGAGGATCCAGAGCGCCAGCGTGGAAGTAAACAACAACAACAACAACAACAACAACAACAACAACAACAACAACAACAACAACAACAACAACAACAACAACAACAACAACAACAACAACAACAACAACAACAACAACAACAACAACAACAACAACAACAACAACAACAACAACAACAACAACAACAACAACAACAACAACAACACGCTGATTACGACACTAATTGGATTCGGTTTGTCACATTTTCCCGACCGTGGAAACTTTTATTTTGGCGGGAACACAAAACGACTGGCTGGTTGTGAGACACACGGAGTTCACGTATAACATTTCCCCAGGGAGGGAGGGAAGGAGGAAGGGAGAGGGAGGGAAGGAGGGAGGGAGGAGGAGGGAGGATGGGAGGAAGGAAGAGGGAGGGAGGGAGGATGGGAGGGAGAAGGAGGAAGGGAGGGAGAAGGGAGGAGAAAGGGAGGAAGGAAGGAAGGAGGAAGGGAGAGAGAAGGAAGGAAGGAGGAAGAATAAAGGGAGGATGTTAGTGAGGAAGGAGGAAGGAAGGAAGGAAGGAAGGAGGATGGGAGGGAGAAGGAAGGGAGGAAGGAAGGAGGATGGGAGGAAGGAAGGGAGGGAGGGAGAAGGAAGGAAGGAGGATGGGAGGGAGAAGGAGGAAGGAAGGGGGAAGGGAGGATGGGAGGAAGAAAGGAGGGAGGATGGGAGGGAGAAGGAAGGAAGGAGAAGAAAGGAAGGAGGAAGGGAGGATAGGAGGGAGAAGGGAGGATGAGAGGGAGAAGGAAGGAAGGAGGATGGGAGGATGGGAGGAAAAAAGGAGGGAGGAAGGGAGGGAGAAGGAAGGAAGGAAGGGAGA
>NC_139838.1:28522580-28530080 GCF_963691815.1 Echiichthys vipera
GTCCAGACCTCCTGGTTCCAGACCTCCTGGGTCCAGACCTCCTGGGTCGAGACCTCCTGGGTCCAGACTCCCGGGGTCCAGACCTCCTGGGTCGAGACCTCCCTCGGTCCAGACCCTCTGGGTCCAGACCCTCTGGGTCCAGACCTCCTGGGTCCAGACCTTTGGATCCATCCGTATCGGTCCAATCAGAGTCAGGGGGCGGGACAAACGTCACCCAGCTGTGTTTACGAAGATGACATCATAGTTTGTTTTTATGTTGCGCCGTTTATGAGAAGGTGACGGTTAAGTTTAGACGACTAAAGGAGACGGTTAAGTTTAGACGACTAAAGAGACGGTTAAGTTTAGACGACTAAAGGTGACGGTTAAGTTTAGACGACTAAAGGAGACGGTTAAGTTTAGACGACAAAAGGAGACGGTTAAGTTTAGACGACTAAAGGTGACGGTTAAGTTTAGACGACTAAAGGAGACGGTTAAGTTTAGACGACTAAAGGAGACGGTTAAGTTTAGATGACTAAAGGTGACGGTTAAGTTTAGACGACTAAAGGTGACGGTTAAGTTTAGACGACTAAAGGTGACGGTTAAGTTTAGACGACTAAAGGAGACGGTTAAGTTTAGACGACTAAAGGAGACGGTTAAGTTTAGACGACTAAAGGTGACGGTTAAGTTTAGACGACTAAAGGAGACGGTTAAGTTTAGACGACAAAAGGAGACGGTTAAGTTTAGACGACTCAAAGGTGACGGTTAAGTTTAGACGCTAAAGGAGACGGTTAAGTTTAGACGACTAAAGGAGACGGTTAAGTCTTAGATGACTAAAGGTGACGGTTAAGTTTAGACGACTAAAGGTGACGGTTGTTTAGACGACTAAAGGAGACGGTTAAGTTTAGACGACTAAAGGAGACGGTTAAGTCTTAGACGACTAAAGGAGACTGTTAAGTTTAGACGTCTAAAGGTGACGGTTAAGTTTAGACGACTAAAGGAGACGGTTAAGTTAAGACTAAAGGAGACGAGACGGTTAAGTTCAGACGACAAAAGGAGACGGTTAAGTTCAGACAACAAAAGGTGACGGTTAAGTTTAGACGACTAAAGGTGATCGTTAAGTTTAGGCTGGTTCTGGTCCCCCCTGGTGTTCTGGTTCTGGTCTCTTGTGGTGGTCTGGTTCTGGTCCATCTCTGGTCCTGACCCTCCTGGTGTTCTGGTCCCTCCTGGTGTTCTGGTTCTGGTCCTGACCCTCTTCCTGTTCCGGTCTCACAGGTCGCCATAGCCCAGTTCAGCGACGACGCCCGGACCGAGTTCAAACTCAACTCTTACGGCGACAAGGAGCGACTGCTGGACGCCATCAACAAGATCTCCTACAAGGGAGGGAACACCAAGACAGGTGTGTGTGCAGCGGACAGAGACACACACACACACACACACAACACACACACACACACACAACACACACACACACAACACACAGCACACACACACACATGGGAAAGGCAAAGCTCTCAATCTACCGCTCAGTCCTGGTCCCTACCCTCACCTATGGTCATGAAAGCTGGGTCAGGACCCAAATAACAGGGGTCGGGTCTCGGGCGCAGCAGCTCCAGCAGGGGACCCCAAACTTCCCTTTCCCGGGCCACATTAACCAGCTCTAACTGGGGGATCCTGAGGCGTTCCCAGGCCAGTGTGGAGATCTAATCTCTCCCCCTGGCCCTGGGTCTTCCCGAGGCCTCCTCCCAGCTGGACGTGCCTGGAACACCTCCCTAGGGAGGCGCCCAGGGTTCATCCTTACCAGATGATCCTGAACCACCTCAACTGGCTCCTTTCAACGCAAAGGAGCAGCGGCTCTACTCCGAGTTCCTCACGGATGCTGAACTTCTCCCCCTCTCTCTAAGGGAGACTCCAGACCCCCTCCTGAGGAAACACATTTCACCCGCTTGGACCTGGACCTGGTTCTTTGGGTCCTGACCCAGCTTTCAGGACCACAGGTGAGGGTAGGAACCAGGACTGAGCGGTAGATCCAGAGCTTTGTCTTCCTCAGCTCTCTTTTCATCACAATGGTGCGGTAGAGCGACTGCAGCTCCGCCCCCGCTGCTCCGACTCTCCGGCCAAACTCACGCTCCATCGTCCCCTCAATCCTGAAAGCGCCTCATTTCAGCCTTTAACGCATTTTCTGAAGAAAGTGCACCCTCCAGTATGATGTGTTCTCTTCTCCTCTGTCCAATCAGGTCGAGCCATCCAGCACGTGAAGGAGAACATCTTCACGGCGGAGGGCGGGGTCAGGCGGGGATCCCCAACGTCCTCGTGGTCCTCACCGACGGCCGATCTCAGGACGATGTCAACAAGGTTTCTAAGGAGATGCAGATGGAAGGTCAGAGCTGCGTGGGGTTTTAGGTTTGAACGGTTCCGCGTTGAAGACTTCCCTCGTCTCGTTGTCGCGCACGTTAAAGACGAACGTTTCCCCGTCTCTGTCTTCCCGTAAAGGCTACATCGTGTTCGCGATCGGCTTCGCTGACGCCGACTACGGCGAGCTGGTGAGCATCGCCAGCAAACCCAGCGACAGACACGTCTTCTTCGTGGACGACCTGGACGCCTTCACCAAGATCGAGGAGAAGCTGGTGACCTTTGTGTGCGAGGCCGCCACCGCTAGTGAGTAACCGCAGCTCATGGGACGGTGTGTGCGGGAGTCAAGACTTGCCTCGACTCTAGAGAGACCACTGAAGGACCGTTTGTTCTCACTGTAATCAGACGCCTTCTTTGTCTTCCCCAGCGTGTCCGTCTGTGCCGATGAGTGGCAGCTCAACACCAGGTAAACCTCAGCTTCTCTTTCTCCCTTTGACGTCTGCTTTCGTAAATAAGACAAATATTCAAACGAGTTGCTTAAAACTCACAAACACATGAAATACAAGACGCCTCTGATGTTGTTTTTTTAAATCAGTGACACATTGGAGGGAGATTCCGGTTTAAAATCCTCCCATGGTCTTTTTTTCGGCACTTACAAACATCAAATAATCCATAAAGACAGTTAGAGACAGGAGAGTCGCTAACAGCCGGACGTGGCTAACAGTGGTTAGCTTGGGGCAGCACGGTGAACGCATTCAAAGGTCTTTTTTAACCACTAATGCTGCTGAAAATAACAGCAAACCTCTGCAGCAGCATGAGAAGAGTCCCTACACACACAACAAAGCACCAATGGGCTCCTTCCACTGTAATGGACTTTACTATGAGAGGAGCTGGTACAGGGGCCAGTAGGTAAGTCTTTAAAACACTCTTTAATAAACTCTGGCTTCACTAACTACGCTGTTGCTGCTTTGTTGTGTGTGTAGGGACTCTTCTCATGCTACTGCAGAGGTTTGCTGTTATTTTCAGCAGCATTAGTGGTTAAAAAAGACCTTTGAATGCCTTCACCGTGCTGCCCGGAGCTAATCACTGTTAGCCCACCCGGCTGTTAGCAACTCTCCTGGATTTGATGTATGTTAGTGCTGAAAAAGACACTGGGATGATGTTGCGCTGAAATTACACTTTGAGATGATCGTATTCTCACATGTTACCAACAAAGGTTGTCAAAAGTATGGATACTTTTTTCAGTGCAATGTGATGAAAATGGTTTAATATCTGTTAATTAACGAAGCTACAAAAACAACAACACAGACGACACAGGGTAGTTTGACGGCGTTAGCATGTAGCCAACATTAGCCTAGCAGTCGCCTTCAGCTGGGTTTTTTGAGACGTCACGACCAGAGTTCTGGAAACAAACCGCAGTAAAGCTTTGACACTTCATGCTGCGTTCAGGTGCAGCTTCAGAAACTGTTGTTGTAAAGTACCGTTCTGTGCCCATCCGCCTTCTAGAAGAGACCTTTTCTGCGTGCCGGTCGGACTTTTTTTATATCCCATAGTGTTAAAACAAAGTGATTTTTGCCGCGGTATCCAAAGAAGAATCGAGCATCCTGTTTTTATAAAGTTTGTGGTTTGTAGCGTTACCGTTTTTCAGGTAATTTCAGTTTTTTCTTTGCTAATTAGAGAAAGTTCTGCTCCATCCAGTCGGTAATTTGCTCCGTGCATCTGCTCAGTGCTTATATTTGACTTTAGCCGCCTGTGATATTGTTATGTACATTTGTGTGTCGTCTGCGTAGCTGTGGTAACGTTTGTTGTTGTTGATTTTTACGATCTGAGCCAGTGAAAGCGTGTCGATATGAAACAGAAGAGGCCCCAGCATGGAGCCTTGGGGAACTCCACATGTAATTTTTGCCCGTTGTCAGGTTTCCGTATGATGGATCTGTTCGGGCTGGTGGAGAATCGCTACGGCAGCGTCTCTGGCGTTTCCATGGTACCCGGCACCTTCAACAGCTTCCCCTGTTTCCACCTGCACAGTGATGCCGTCCTGGCGCAGCAGACCAAGTACACGTGTCGTTCCACAAGTCCTGATATCTCCAGGTGTACGATCCACGCTGTTTACCTGCGTCTGACGTGTCTCTCGTGTCTCACAGGTTCATCCATCCTGAGGGGCTGCCCTCGGACTACACCATCACCCTGCTCTTCAGGCTGCTGCCCGACACTCCAGAGGAGCCCTTCGCCCTCTGGGAGATCCTCAACAAGAACAACGAGCCGCTGGTGGGAGTCATCCTGGACAGTGAGTCTGGACCCAAAGGGGATTTTTGGAGATTGCGCTTTACTTTTAGGGCGCACTCACACTGTGCCTCCGTACCGTGCCCAAACAGGTTTTACAGCTGTAGTTCGTTTGACCAGTGTGAGTGCAACCGCTCCACGCCTAGCTGCGCCCAGCTGGTCGTCCACGGCCCGCCTGAGAGAGGTGGGCTTTAGTAAAGCACGTTTGCACATGTACGAGCACGAGCGTGCGCACGTGTACGAGCACGAGGCCTACGGCGGTTCTGAGGTCATTTCCTGTGCGCCTGTTGGGACGTAGAAAAAAGAAGGAGGGACCATGCGCGGACATTTCAAACAATGACGGTGAAAGGTTCACGTTGGTGTGATGCGGAGGTGGAGTGTTTACTGCAGATTTGGTCGATGAAAAGATTCAAAAACAGTCGACAAGACGCACAAAAACTCCGAGGTCTACGGAAAGATCTGGAAACAAAGCCACGCATCGCCATGACGTCATCAATGCGTGTGACGTGTTACGGCGTGATGACGTATAGGCAGCAAGAAGCATTCTCCGAGGCCCAGGTAGTGTGAGTACAAACGGGCCTGGAGGGGGGGACAAGGACCCTAAAGCACGGGGCACGGGACGGAGGCACAGTGGGAGGGCGCCCTTCGAGGCACCGATGTGACTCAGCAAAGAAGTCTGTGCTCCTAATTAAATAAGTACTGATCCAAAAATGACATAATGATGTTTGTGCGTCTTCTGCAGACGGAGGAAAGACTCTGACGTTCTTCAACAACGACTACAAAGGAGAGTTCCAGACGGTGACTTTCGAGGGGCCGGAGATCAGAAAGCTCTTCTACGGCAGCTTCCACAAGGTTCGACCCCGCCGACCGTCCGTCAGAGTGACGCACATAAGATATACGTCAGCTTTATAGAGTTTACCAGGCTTTATTTCTTTATTTTGGTTCACCCACCGTTGTGCAGCAGCCGCCGTGACGTGAGAACAGGAACGTCTGAAACTAAAAATATGAAATACAGAATCCTCTAAAATACGCTGAGCTGTAGTCGAGTGGGTGGGCAGGCAGAAAAGCTGACTCATTTTATTTCCTCCTCCTCCTCCTCCTCCTCCTCCTCTCCCTCCTCTCCCTCCTCCTCCTCTTCCTCCTCTTCCTACTCCTCCTCCTCTTC
Organism: Echiichthys vipera; assembly: GCF_963691815.1. Lineage (NCBI taxonomy): Eukaryota > Metazoa > Chordata > Actinopteri > Perciformes > Trachinidae > Echiichthys > Echiichthys vipera. The sequence goes on from NC_139838.1 coordinate 28,528,357, forward strand.
CTCCTCCTCCTCCTCCTCCTCCTCCTCCTCCTCTTCCTCCTCTTCCTCCTCTTCCTCCTCCTCTTCCTCCTCCTCCTCCTCCTCCTTCTCCTCCTCCTCCTCTTCCTCCTCCTCCTCCTCCTCTTCCTCCTCCTCCTCCTCCTCCTCCTCCTCCTCCTCTCTCCTCCTCCTCCTCTTCCTCCTCCTCCTCCTCCTCCTCTTCCTCCTCCTCCTCCTCCTCTTCCTCCTCCTCCTCCTTCTCCTCCTCCTCCTCCTCCTCCTCCTCCTCCTCCTCCTCCTCCTCCTCCTCCTCCTCTTCCTCCTCCTCCTCCTCCTCCTCTTCCTCCTCCTCCTCCTCCTCTTCCTCCTCCTCCTCCTTCTCCTCCTCCTCCTCCTCCTCTTCCTCCTCTTCCTCCTCCTCCTCCTCTTCCTCCTCTTCCTCCTCCTCTTCCTCCTCTTCCTCCTCTTCCTCCTCCTCCTCCTCCTCCTCTTCCTCCTCTTCCTCCTCCTCCTCCTCTTCCTCCTCCTCCTCCTCCTCCTCCTCTTCCTCCTCTTCCTCCTCTTCCTCCTCCTCTTCCTCCTCCTCCTCCTCCTCCTCCTCCTCCTCCTTCTCCTCCTCCTCCTCTTCCTCCTCCTCCTCCTCCTCTTCCTCCTCCTCCTCCTCCTCTTCCTCCTCCTCCTCCTCTTCCTCCTCCTCTTCCTCCTCCTCCTCTCCCTCCTCTTCCTCCTCCTCCTCTCCCTCCTCTCCCTCATCCTCCTCTTCCTCCTCCTCCTCCTCCTCCTCCTCCACTCGTTCCCGTCTCATCTGAAACCTCGGCTGAACAGCGAGACGGTACAGTCGGCGTCCTGACAGACGCCCTGAGCCTCAACCTGCTCGCAGACGTGCTGCGTTAGAGTCAGTCACTGTCAGCAGAGCTTATCCTGCTTACCTGTGTGTGTGTGTGTGTGTGTGTGTGTGTGTGTGTGTGTGTGTGTGTGTGTGTGTGTGTGTGTGTGTGTGTGTGTGTGTGTGTGTGTGTGTGTGTGTGTGTGTGTGTGTGTGTGTGTGTGTGTGTGTGTGTGTGTGTGTGTGTGTGTGCGCCAACCCCTGCATCAGAGTGGACTGAGCGCCCTTTTCACCTGCTGGAGGACTTAACAGCAGCGAGCAGGGAGAGGGCGCTGTTCCTCCACAGCACCGGAGCTTCAACCCTCTGCAGCTGCAGACACAGCAGAGGACAACCCTGCTGCTCCTCCTCCTCTTCCTCCTCCTCCTCTTCCTCCTCCTCCTCTTCCTCCTCCTCCTCCTCCTCCTCCTCTTCCTCCTCCTCTTCCTCCTCCTCCTCCTCTTCCTCCTCCTCCTCTTCCTCCTCCTCCTCCTCCTCCTCCTCTTCCTCCACCTCCTCCTCCTCCTCTTCCTCCTCCTCAAGTGAGGGGCTTGTGTCACGTGAGGGGCCTGAGATTCTGCTTCAAACGTTAAACCTGTCACACGTTCGGTCCATCGGCTCAGAACATTCATTCATGATTCTGTTTTTCCGCGTGTGTCTGAGTGAAGACGTGGGATGTTTTGTGTCCCGCAGCTTCACATCGCCATCAGCAAGACGAGCGCCAAAGTGGTGATCGACTGCAAGACGGTGGAGGAGAAGAGCATCAACGCGGCAGGAAACATCACCATCGACGGGCTGGAAGTTCTGGGCAGGATGGTCCGCTCCCGAGGGAACAAGGACAACTCCGCCCCGGTGAGGACGCACGCACGCACGCACACACGC
>NC_139838.1:28535080-28572580 GCF_963691815.1 Echiichthys vipera
CCGGTCCTTCAGTGGCGCTCGTGTGCTCAGTAAGAACTGTGACGTTTTAACTGAAGAGGCACAAAACACTACGGTCTATCAACACGTTGACCGATGACACTGTATTCTCTATGAAGAACGCTTCAAACTAAGCATCTTAATCAAACACGCACGACCATCTAAGTCTTCCTCGTGCAATATTTAGCTTCTATTTCATACGTACTGACTTGATGGGACCCAGAATGAGCCGGACTTTGTTCCAGAGTGTTTCCGTCCTCATAGATCTGCACCCGGCTCTCCTCTCCTTCTCCTCCGTCTGGTTCTTGAAAGTCTGCGAACATCTTGAGAGGGGACAGAACTTGAAACCAGAGTGATGTGTTTTTGTGTCTCTGTGAGTCGGGCAGCTTTTAAACAGGCTGCATCAAGGAAGTAGCATCAAGACAAACCACAGACACAGATACACCCTCAACACCAGTCCGTCCAAACGGCAATACATGTGTGTGTGTGTGTGTGCGTGTATGTGTTTGTGTGTGTGTGCATGCGTTTGTGTGCCTGCATGCGTGCGTGTGTGTGTTTGTGTGTGGGTGTGTGTGTGTGTGTGTGCGTGCTTGTGTTTGTGTGTGTGTCTGCGTGTGTGCGTATGTGTATGTTTGTGTGTGTGTCTGTGCGTGCGTGCGTGCGTGCACGTGTTTCTGTGTGTGCGTGTGTGTCTGTGTGTGCATGTCTGTGTGCGTGCGTCTGTGTGTGTGTGTCTTTGTGTCTGTGTGCGTGCATCTGTGCGTGCGTGTGTGTTTGTGCGTTTGTGTGTGTGTGCGTGCGTTTTTGTGTGTGTGTGTGTGCCTGCTTGCGCTTGTGTGTCTGTGTCTGTGCGTGCGTGCGTGTGTGTGTCTGTGCGTGCGTGCGTGCGTGTGTCTGTGTGTGTGTGTGTGTGTGTGTGTGCGTGCATGCATGCATGCATGTGTGTGCGGCAGCTTCAGGTTTCTATGTCGCACTGTTAGACTAGCTGTGATGTCACAAATCCTGCCTGTAGGCCCCGCCCCCTTCGAACCAGTCGTTCAGTAAGATGAAGGTGAAAACTGCAGCGACGTCCTTCTGCAGAGTGACGCTCGGACAGTTCAACGTATGAACAAGAATAAAAACACAGACGGAGCTTGTTCTTTTCCAGCGTATTGAAGCTGCCAGCAGGTTTTATTTAGAGGACATTTACACCACACCACCGATTATCCGCGCACACCGTTCATCTTCGTTCACGCGGACGACTGAATTTTCAATAGATCGGTGACGGCCTCAGGGCCAGCAGCCAGGATTACCCTCCAAACTGTCGGAGAACAGCCTCGATTGTTCTTCTAAGTGTGTGTAGCATGCACTCAGGTGTTCATACGTGGTCCGCAGCTCGTCTCTCTCTGCAGTGAGGTTCGCGGTTCTGGTCCGCGTCTGGTTCAGACTCTGACTGAGCTGCTCTCCTTCTCTCACCAAGTTTTGTTTTTCCCACGTGGCTACGACACCTGGAGGGAAGAGAAAGGAAAGGAAACAGTGTCACGTTACTGTCCTCTTTCTTTTTTTATTATTTTTACACCTCATCTCATCTTCAGCCTCTTATCCGGGGTCGGGTCTCAGGGGCAGCAGCTTTAGCAGGGGACCCCAAACTTCCCTTTCCCGGGCCACATTAACCAGCTCTAACTGGGGGATCCTGAGGCGTTCCCAGGCCAGTGTGGGGATCTAATCTCTCCACCTGGTCCTGGGTCTTCCCCGAGGCCTCCTCCCAGCTGGACGTGCCTGGAACACCTCCCTAGGGAGGCGCCCAGGGTTCATCCTTACCAGATGATCCTGAACCACCTCAACTGGCTCCTTTCAACACAAAGGAGCAGCGGCTCTACTCCGAGTTCCTCACGGATGCTGAACTTCTCCCCCTCTCTCTAAGGGAGACTCCAGGCCCCCTCCTGAGGAAACACATTTCAGATGCTTGGACCTGGACCTGGTTCTTTGGGTCCTGACCCAGTTTTCATGACCACAGGTGAGGGTAGGAACCAGGACTGAGGGTAGATCCAGAGCTTTGTCTTCCTCAGCTCTCTTTTCATCACAACGGTGCAGTAGAGCGACTGCAGCTCCGCCCCCGCTGCTCCGATCCTCCGGCCAAACTCACGCTCCATCGTCCCCTCACTCCTGAACAAGACCCCGAGGTCCTTGACCTCCTTCACTATTTTTACACCTGATTTTCACAAAGCTGCCCGCTGCACTTTGGCTCTCCAGCCACGTATGTTGTTATAGAATCAAAAGAAAATGCTCACAGGTCGCGTAGATCACAGCGAAAATGAGAAGATACAGCACTCCCAGAATCACCGCGGTGGCTCCAAAGGGACTTCTCTTGACAGCTGAAGGATGGTTTGGAGTGGGCGGTCCTGCAGACACAAAGTACAGTGAATCATATTCTCATGGAGATGAAGCAGCTTCTTGAAATGATGAATCATCCGGTCCTTCAGTGGCGCTCGTGTGCTCAGTAAGAACTGTGACGCTTCAACTGAAGAGGCACAAAACTACACTTGAAGTCAGACCGGTCTATCAACACGTTGACCGATGACACTGTATTCTCTATGAAGAAGCATCTTAATCAAACACGCACGACCATCTAAGTCTTCCTCGTGCAATATTTAGCTTTTATTTCATACGTACTGACGTGACGGGACCCAGAATGAGCCGGACTTTGTTCCAGAGTGTTTCCGTCCTCATAGATCTGCACCCGGCTCTCCTCTCCTTCTCCTCCGTCTGGTTCTTGAAAGTCTGCGAACATCTTGAGAGGGGAAAGAACTTGAAACCAGAGTGATGGTTTTTTGTGTCTCTGTGAGTCGGGCAGCTTTTAAACAGGCAGCATCAAGGAAGTAGCATCAAGACAAACCACAGACACAGATACACCCTCAACACCAGTCCGTCCAGACGGCATTACATGACACGTTTGTTCTTGGAAAATGAGGCAAAACCTACTTTCCTACATTCACATTTTCAAACACACGTATGTGACGTCAGACTGACTCATTAATTTACCTTCTGAGTCTTAATTTCTGTGAGATATGCTACATTATCCACTTCCTTTCTGGGTAGGTAGGTAGGTTAGTAGATATATAGATAGATGTTCTTTATTGATCCCAAACTGGATACATCTTTAAGTCAAAATAGTATTATTATACGTGTTATTTTGGTTATTGTTGTCTGCTCGCTCCTTTGCAGAGGATTTAACATGTGGGCAAATCACTTGTAGTCCGTCTTTGCAAGTCTTCCTCAATGCAAATGTCCAATCAAGAGGAAACAAACACAACAGAACAGAAGAAAATGATAAAATAATAGTATTCTGAAGTGCATAGTATCGACAGACCTGCAGAGACTTCAGGAGAAATACCCGAGCTGATGAATATGTGTGTGTTATTTACCAGTTAACTAGAGTGTTATTGTTTCTGATCCTAACATGCACGAGTCGTTTCTCTTGTGGCTCCAGCTGCAGGCGCGTTAGCACCCCCCTCTGGACTAGAGGACCCAAAGGCACGGGACTCAGGAGACGGTATTAACAAATTTAATCAAACTTATTTACAAAAGGTGCTTTAAACACAAAGGAAACACACGAAGAGAAGTGATACAAACTGGACCCGATGAATGGACACAAGAGGACAGGTACACAGGGAGACATCTGGGTGTGTAGAGGGTTTGATCCGGCACCGAATGAAGCTCAGGACCGGCTTAATATACAGAGTGGCAGGTGATCAATGCAAACGAGGATCACCAGCCAGGGAAACAAACTTAAACCAGAGAACAGAAAGGGAGCACATACAGGAAAACACCGACAGAGGGAGACTGTCCTGATCCAATCACGACAGTAGGAGAGCCATCAAACGAGACACGATACCACACACATGATGAAACGATCTGGCGCCGAATGCGTCCCTCATCCGGTTTCTTATACTGCAGGGGAGGTGATTAGTGGGATTGGGTTCAGCCGGGCAGAACCTCGTCTTCTGTCTCCAAACAGACAAACACAGGGAGGGGAGACACATACAGAAAAACACAGACAGAGGGAGACTGTCCTGATCCAATCACGACAAGAACAGATTTGCATATGTGGCTAATCGAGACTCATACTGTGCATGTGGCAAGGATTTAATCTTGGAATGACGAAAGTCAACTTTGGTCAAGATTTGGGAATTATTCTCATCATGGTCCAGGGCTGTAGCTCGTGAGTCTGTCCTGATCTCTGAGCGCCGTTGGGTTTTACTCTCAGATCAGTCTGGTGACGTGCGGAGGAAATTTGGAGAAGTTTGAGCAGTTTGAACCAATCAGCGTTGGTTTCTTTGGTGGATTGAAGTGAAACAGAAGAGGCTGTTGAGTGTAAACAACATGGAGGCTTCCACGGATGAGATGAGCAGCTATGGAGCGAGCCGCTCACTAACTCTTTGTTCTCTGGATCCTTCTGTTGAATATGGACCGGGCTCCTGAAATTGGGCCTTTGGCTCCTAGAGGACACTTTAGCACACGTTTAGGCTCCTAGAGGACACTTTAGCACACGTTTATGCTCCTAGAGGACACTTTAGCACACGTTTTGGCTCCTAGAGGGCACTTTAGCACACGTTTTGGCTCCTAAAGGACACTTTAGCACACGTTTAGGCTCCTAAAGGACACTTCAGTACCTAATTTGGCTCCTAGAGGACACTTTAGCACACGTTTTGGCTCCTAGAGGACACTTTAGCACATTTTTTGGCTCCTAGAGGACAGTTTAACACACGTTTTGGTGCTGAAGTGCCCTCTAGGAGCCAAAACGTGTGCTAAAGGGACTCTTCTCACGCTGCTGCAGAGGTTTGCTGTTATTTTCAGCAGCATTAGTGGTTAAAAAAGACCTTTGAATGGCTTAATTGATTTATGTAAGTGCTGAAAAAGAGCATGGGGTGATTTTTTAAGTGTAACGGGCAGATGGCCATGAAATTGACAAAGCGGCTTTTTCCTTTTGGACGCTGTGTGACCTTTTCCTCCAGCATTACTCAGACAAACTGTTATTTCAGCTTCGGCCTGTTTGTACTTTTACATTCTTCACTTCTGATTAATGCAGAACAGTCCATTTTTTCTCGTTTGCCTTTATTGTGTATAAAGAGAGAGAAGCAGGAGGTATTGAAAGACAGCGACAGAAATGATGTGGAACAAAGGTTCAGTAGATCGGTTTCTCGCAGATCCAACGCTTGGATCCATTGTTGGTCTGTGCCCATTTTCCTCCCAGATCGATGGAGACCGCCGCCTCGTCCGTGGGGTTAAGGTTCACGTCTGTCCGCCAGTGCCTGTAGAACAAACACTATAATGTTAAAGGTAAAGACAAACAATCATGGATCCTCCTCATGAGTGGATGGCTCACTGCAACAGAAATGCATCAGGTGTTCAAACTCATCAATATTCGATTCTCATAAATTTCTGATACCGTTTTATTCGTTCTGAATAAAATGATTGGCCGAGCTTCCTGCCCGTCATCGTCACAGCGTCCCTTCCAGGCGCTCCTCTCTGCAGAGCGACAGAGCGACAGAGCGGTCTGTGAGAGAGAGCGAGGAACGTCGAAGAACTGATGCGTCGAGAGGCGAGACGCCAGAACGCGGGCTGTGGTTTCCAGAGATGGCAGATTCTGTAAAACTATGGTATTTGTGCAAGTGAGATTAGCGTCAGCGCTAACGTCAGCGCTAACGTCAGCGGTAGTGTAAATAAACCAGCTGTTTCACTTTCTCAGGATTGAGGACTTACCTACATCAAATAAGCCATCGAGACAGTTTTATTCTTGTAACAACTATTAACGGAGAAATCCAGGAGAGTCGCTAACAGCCGGACGTGGCTAACAGTGATTAGCTCGGGGCAGCACGGTGAAGGCATTCAAAGGTCTTTTTTAACCACTAATGCTGCTGAAAATAACAGCAAACCTCTGCAGCAGCATGAGAAGAGTCCCTACACACACAACAAAGCAGCAACAGCGTAGTTAGTGAAGCCAGAGTTTATTAAAGAGTGTTTTAAAGACTTACCTACTGGCCCCTGTACCAGCTCCTCTCATAGTAAAGTCCATTACAGTGGATTACCAAAGTCAATATTTGATTTGTTTCTTATAAAATGTCCCAACGTGGTGAAAAATGTCTTTGAATGTTAAAAATATTCAGTTGAATGTGAAATCAAACAGAAAAAATCAGAGATTTCCAGGTTTCAGAGGCTGAAAACAACTTTTTCTGATGAAAACTAAAAAAAAAAAACGACTTCATGGATGAATTCATGTGATATTATATAAACAGAAATAATATTAAATCAGTTAATGGATCCAAATGTGACCAAAGAAAGTGTTTGAATGTACGCGGGGTTTCTGCAGCTTTAACTAAAGTCACATTCAAGCACTTTCCAAACATTTCCAGGTGCTTTTCCAGACTTTTCCACATCAAAATCCCAGAGGAAGGAGCCATTGCTGCTTTGTTGTGTGTGTAGGGACTCTTCTCATGCTGCTGCAGAGGTTTGCTGTTATTTTCAGCAGCATTAGTGGTTAAAAAAGACCTTTGAATGCCTTCACCGTGCTGCCCCGAGCTAATCACCGTTAGCCACGTCCACGATTTCTCCGTTAATAGTTGTTACATGAATTAAACGGTCTCATTTGATGTTTGGAGGTTCAGAAAACGACCACGAGCCAAAATTCTCGTCTAGAATTAATTTGCAAAACATTTCAAATTCAGTTACAGATTAAAAACGAACTTTGTTGCTTTGATGTGAATTTAAACCACAGGTTGAAGTGTTCATTGAATGTCTGTGAGTGAGGAAGTGTTTATTTTAAAATGGTTCATTATTATTTATAGAACTTTCTTAACTTCTAACCACTGTAGCTCTGAACGATGACGCTGATATATCGTGGTTTAAAACAACAAACAAACGCTTTCCTCACGTGAATGTCAGGGTGGATCCGTCCACCCACTGCCATTTATTCACCCAGTCCATTCTCACTGAGCGCAGACCGATCCAGGACGGTTCATTCAGTCCGCTGACAAAGTCCTGAATAATGCAGAAACAGAGCAGATGATGAGAATCCAGCGAGTCATCGATCGGGAAATCACCTGAAAAACATCATCCAATCATAAACCAGGGCGCCCTCCCACTGTGCCTCCGTCCCGTGCCCCGTGCTTTAGGGTCCTTGTCCCCCCCTCCAGGCCCGTTTGTACTCACACTACCTGGGCCTCGGAGAATGCTTCTTGCTGCCTATACGTCATCACGCCGTAACACGTCACACGCATTGATGACGTCATGGCGATGCGTGGCTTTGTTTCCAGATCTTTCCGTAGACCTCGGAGTTTTTGTGCGTCTTGTCGACTGTTTTTGAATCTTTTCATCGACCAAATCTGCAGTAAACACTCCACCTCCGCATCACACCAACGTGAACCTTTCACCGCCATTGTTTTAAATGTCCGCGCATGGTCCCTCCTTCTTTTTTCTACGTCCCAACAGGCGCACAGGAAATGACCTCAGAACCGCCGTAGGCCTCGTGCTCGTACACGTGCACACGCTCGTGCTCGTACACGTGCAAAAGTGCTTTACTAAAGCCCACCTCTCCCAAACGGGCCGTGGACGGCAAGCGTGCCGCTCCTAGGCGTGGTACGGTTGCACTCACACTGGTCAAAGGAACCAGACATTAGCTGTGAAACCTGTTTGGGCACGGTACAAAGGCACAGTGTGAGAGCGGCACCAGCGTCACACCTGACGGACCCGAACCCTCTGTCTGTGACGGCAGCTCCCGAGCCGAGTGACAGCCCGACTCTCACCTGTTCCTCCGTGCTCTCTATAACCACCAGATCGGCTCCTCTGCTCCGACAGTCTCTCCTGCTCTCCGTCCAGTTCTTCACCTCTGTGGATGTGTAGTAACAGCTGCACCGGAACCTCCTCCAGTCTGCGTCACATCGAGCATTTTTAGTGGCACAGTTCAAATCATTTAAAGACCTTTTCCGCACATGTCCCACCTGTGACGCTCCCCTGTGTCTGAGTCTTCGTCTCCTGGCAGAAGCTTTTGCTCACGTTGCTCTGCAGCTCCTCATATTTGATCTGCAGCTCCTCATTTATGGTCCGCAGCTGCTCCATGGAAATATCTGGCGAGAGAAAACACATCAGGACAGAGAGACCGGGCAGTGATGGAGGTTTGGATGTGACGTTGGAAGAAAGACGAGGTCCTCACAGAGTTTGGACAAGACAACGACTCCGACGACGAGCAGGAGGCCGAGTAGAGCCAGAACCAGCTGTGCAGCGGCTCTGAAGGTGTTTCTCTGCACCACCGGGGGAGGATTCGGCGTTGGTGCTCCTGCAGAGGCAGAGAACGCAGAGAACGCCGTTTGATTTGACGTTTAAAACCGCAGGGAACAAACGCAGGTTTATACAATATGCAACAATACGCAGCGTGCAGTTCAGCAGCATGTTGGAATAAAATAATTACAAACTAAATATCCTCAAAGCAATTTCAGTCAAAAGCAACTGGACTTGGTTATTTGTCAGGAAGACGTTTCACCTCTCATCCAAGAGGCTTCATCAGTTCATGTACACATCTGACCAGGACCAGGACCAGGACCAGGCTGGGACTGGACCAGGACCAGGACCAGGACCAGGCTGGGACTGGTCCAACTAGCTGGTGTGAGATCCAGGTATTTAACCTCTCACAGGCCGATGATGTCACTGGAACCCTTTGTGCTCCAAGTGCCAACGACCGTTGTTAGAGTGGCAGTCGTTGGTGGGAAGTTGGTTTGGACTTCGTTTATCCTGGTCCAGTCCCAGCCTGGTCCTGGTCCTGGTCCTGGTCCTGGTCCAGCCTGGTCCTGGTCCAGTCGTTGGTGGAAGTAGGTCTGGACTTAGTTAGTGCTCTATTGAGTCTGAACGACAGTGGTTGGAGTCACAGGAGGCCTGATGAAGCCTCTTGGACGGGAGGTGAAACGTCTTCCTGACAAAAAACCAAGTCCAGTTGCTTTGGACTGAAACTGCTTTGAGGAGAACGACGACCTCGACACATGAGAACATTCACAGGTCTACAAACTAAATAAGTTGCCGGAACACAACTTTCCCATGCAAATATTTGATCTTGAGGTGCAGTTTCCGGTCTTCCAGCCGTGCTTTAGAGGGACTTCCTGTTTCATGGCGTAAAGCACAAATTAGCCGCCATGCCATTATGCAACATTCAGAAAACATGCTTTTATGTACACAGATAATACAGTTTGATTGCAAAGACGTTTAAACCACAGTGAACATAACCCAGGACACAACTTTCACACTTAAAGACACAGATATTCGATCTTAAGGTGCAGTTTCCGGTCTTTCAGACGTGCTTTTGGGCGACTTCCTGTTTCATGGTGTAAAGCACAAATTAGCCGCCATGTGAGAGAGAATACAGATCCATAATATACAGAGAATACAGAACAGTCAGCAAAGACGTTTAAACCACAGAGAACACAACCTGCTGCAGGTTTTCATTCCTACCAAGCAAAAACACACCGGACTCGAGTCCTGCGATCACCTGAACTGTCTTCACACAGTTGATTTGTTGGATCAGGTGTGTTTTTGATTGGTTGCGACCCTTTACTGGATCACTTTGACCCCCCTGAAGGAACGCTTCACCCTGAAAACTCCCTCTGTGTCACCTTGAACTACGTGAATGATGAAGAATCTAAGGACTCAAGGTGATGCAGAGATGCACGGATGATCGTTTTGGGGGTGAAGTGTTCCTTTAAACGCTCACGTGCGTAATTTCGACCCAACAAACACAACAGAACCAACTCCTCTCAGATCTCACACAGGCTCAGGGTCAGATCCTCTCCTACCTTTGATAACTGAGCTCCTGTTCCTTTTTACACTAATGTGACGTTAAATATCGTTTCTACAGCAGGTGACGAACACGCACCTGCGCCCCGCGGGGAAACATTTGCGTCCGCGCTCTCGTAGATGTCGACCTTCCTCTCCACTCGCTCTCCTCTGTCCTCTCCGGCTCCTTTGCTGTATTTCACACTCAGGACCGAGTTCGGGTCTTCGTAGATATTGGAAGACATTTCCGCTCCTTTCGACCGCAAAGTGAATCGCTCCGACGCCAAACGGGGAATCCAGAGTCGCTTAGAGCTCTGTCCTGAGGCTGCAGAGTATTAGAGGAAGTGGCGGCAGGAAAGCACACGGCGCTTAGATCTTCTGATCTCGTTGGTCGACTCGTGTGAGCTCAGGAAACCCTCCTCTTCAGAGTAAACCCACAGGAGAGAGAGCGACGTCTGTGGTTTGTCGAGGTGTTTGAAGATCGTTTCGCTGATAACGAGGTTGAAATGTCAGCGTTGATGCTTCAGCTTCATGATGTTTAAACATCCTGGACTCAAATGTTGTTGCTTCTTTCTAAGGATGTGACCCCGTTCTCTTATCATCGCTTCCTCTTCGCCGTCTTCTCACACTGATGTTCAGTCTGATAGCATCACAAGCAAACGCAAGTGTCAGAGCTGAACACCGTGAGGCTTTGAAAACTTCACCCTCAGTCATTTTCTTCTTGGTGTCGAAGTTCACAGAGTTTCCTTCATCTGTTTCTTTTAGTCAGGATTTAAAAAGGAGGTTTTAGGGCGCCCTCCCACTGTGCCTCCGTCCCGTGCCCCGTGCTTTAGGGTCCTTGTCCCCCCCTCCAGGCCCGTTTGTACTCACACTACCTGGGCCTCGGAGAATGCTTCTTGCTGCCTATACGTCATCACGCCGTAACACGTCACACGCATTGATGACGTCATGGCGATGCGTGGCTTTGTTTCCAGATCTTTCCGTAGACCTCTGAGTTTTTGTGCGTCTTGTCGACTGTTTTTGAATCTTTTCATCGACCAAATCTGCAGTAAACACTCCACCTCCGCATCACACCAACGTGAACCTTTCACCGCCATTGTTTGAAATGTCCGCGCATGGTCCCTCCTTCTTTTTTCTACGTCCCAACAGGCGCACAGGAAATGACCTCAGAACCGCCGTAGGCCTCGTGCTCGTACACGTGCGCACGCTCGTGCTCGTACACGTGCAAACGTGCTTTACAAAAGCCCACCTCTCCCAAACGGGCCGTGGACGGCAAGCGTGCCGCTCCTAGACGTGGTACGGTTGCACTCACACTGGTCAAAGGAACCAGACTTTAGCCGTGGAACGTGCTCGGGCACGGTACGGAGGCACAGTGGGAGTGCAACCTCAGGTGGAGTTAAAGCCTGGTTCATACGAATTAGTGCTGTTTTTGTTGGTCCCTGATAAATGTTGGTCTCTCTCTCTCTCTCTCTCTCTCTCTCTCTCTCTCTCTCTCTCTCTCTCTCTCTCTCTCTCTCTCTCTCTCTCTCTCTCTCTCTCTCTCTCTCTCTCTCTCTCCCTCCAGGGGCCGACCGGTGCAGTCGGTGACACAGGTCTACCAGGACCTCAGGGACCCCAAGGACCACAGGGGCCCAGTGGACGCTCCATCATCGGATCCCCAGTAAGACAAACGCCCACTTCTCTTCAGCAACCTTGTTTTTACCTTTTTACACATTTTTGAAGTATCGCATTAGAAAACGTCGACACTGTGACGTCCGATGAACTCAAACGCGTCTTTGAATCTATCGTGTTTGTCCGCAGGGTTCTCCGGGAGAGAGAGGACAGAAAGGGGAAGCCGGACAACAAGGAGCACAGGTAACTCCCCCTGACGCACACGTGGTTTTGGTAACAGGTCATTTTGGGTGTTTTAATAAAGTTTCTGTGTCAAAGTACTGCTGGGTAAGGTCGACAGGATCAACGTGTGGGTCCTACGTGTGGATATTGAACTTTACATCAGGTCAAACGTATATAAACGTATATAAAACACACACGTTTAGTGTTTATAGTGTGTAATAAGTGTTTTCATCAGAGTTACACGTGAATTAACCGTGGATATTTGTGCATTTGTGTGCATTTGTGTGTCCGTTCCTCACTCGGGTGTTTACTGCTCTGCTGTGAATCACTGGGACTAATGTGACCTTTTGGAAGCAAACACTTGTCAGACTTTGAGTAATTTTCTCCCATTTTGCTAAAAGGTTGTTGTTCAAATCTATTTCCACTCATTGAGTTAGTGACATTTCAACAGAACAGCGTTTGTAACGGTTCAGAGAGTTCAGTGAGTTCTGGGTTCGTCTTTGTTGGAGAGTTGGATCACAGGTACGAACCGGCACATCTCCACGTCTAAAAGTACTTTTTTAGACGTTTTTTGTACCGTAGTTTCCGCACTATAAGGCGCATAGAACAGACACTACAGTCGAGGCTGGGGTTACGTTAAGGACCGCCTCTAAAGTCCTTGATGTTAAGTTGGCGTGCTAGCGCGAGTAGCATCCAGCTGCAGACCCGGAGCACTACCCCCTTGGGCACACAAGTCCGTCACTTCCGTCAAGTAAGGGGCTTGTGACAAGTGAGGGGCTTGTGTCAAGTGAGGGGCTTGTGTCGAGTGAGGGGCTCGTGCTCCGGGTCTGCAGCTGGACAGTATCGTGCTAGCGCTGTTGCCTTCAGTGGAACAGTGATCGTACGGACTCTTCTACTCGCTGCTCTCTGTTCAACAACCCACTGTTGGAGTTTGTCCTCCAGCTGCAGCCGTCTCGCTCTGTTCCCTCTAAACTCTGTTTAGTCTTCTTTACTCGGCGCAGGTCGTCTTGTTGCTTCCTCCACTTCGGCACCATTGATTGGTTCATGTTAAACTCTCTGGCTGCTGCTCTATTCCCGTGTTCTGCTGCGTGACTAATGGCCTTGAGTGTAAACTCTGCGTCGTAAGCGTGTCTCTTAACAGGAGCCATTTTGGGCTCTTTACACAAACACACACATGGAAATGAAACGGCACGCTTCACGCAGTCGTATATCTCAACAACTCAAGAGTCGGTCACATCTGCACATGAACTAAAAAGCGAATTATGTGCAGATGTTTCTGATGTTGTGGTCGTTTTGAAACACTGACCTCACGTGTTAGAGTCCAGGCACTTTTCATACGTTTTTTTCGTTCATTCATTCATCTTCAACCTCTTGTCTCTGTCGGGGTCGCGGGGGGTCTGGAGCCGATCCCAGCTGACATCGGGCGTGAGGCGGGGTCCACCCTGGACAGGACGCCAGTCTATCACAGGACACATAGAGACGAACAGAGACAGACAACCATTCACACCTACGGGTGATTTAGAGTCATCAATGAACCCAACACCTGCACGTCTTTGGACTGTGGGAGGAAACCGGAGAACCCGGAGAAAACCCACGCAGACACGGGGACAACATGCAAACTCCACACAGAAGGGCCCCAGCCGGGATTCAAACCAGGAACCCTCTCGCTGCGAGGCGACAGTGCTAACCACCACACCACCGTGATGATACTCATGTCCAGCATAACTGAAATGAACATTTTACTCTCTGTTTGTTTGTTTATTGTGTTTTTTCTTTGTTTTAGTTCGTCTGTTTTAGTGATTTTTGTCTTTTCCTCTCCTGCACAAACATTTGCCTCATTAGAAAATATGATTCTTGTTTTTTATCATTGTGCATATATAAATATATATACAGTATATATAAAATGTGTGTATATTGAGAGTGCGCTGCAGTGACGTGTGCTCTCCTCTGGGGGTTTCAGGGAGCCGCGGGCAGAGCTGGAGCTCCAGGGAGAGAAGGACCTGCAGGAGCCAGAGTGAGTCCTCGTCATGTTCCTCCTCATATGTGGATTTATATTTAAAATACTTCAGCTACAATAAACACTACGACCAACGCTTCATGTTCTCACGTGTCTCCTGGTCCTCCACAGGGTCTGCCGGGTAAAGACGGGCCCCCGGGCCGACAGGGCCCCACAGGAACCATCGTGAGTGACCATTTGTTTTTACATTTACTGTTAAATTCACACGTTTTGTGAAAAGGGTGAAAATCTATCACCTCGAAACTTCCCCAGTTCACTACTGACATTAAGGGGCACTCCCACTGTGCCTCCGTACCGTGCCCCAGCACGTTTCACGGCTAAAGTCTGGTTCCTTTGACCAGTGTGAGTGCAACCGTACCACGTCTAGGAGCGGCACGCTTGTCGTCCACGGCCCGTTTGGGAGAGGTGGGCTTTAGTAAAGCGCGTTTGCACGTGTACGAGCACGAGCGTGCGCACGTGTACGAGCACGAGGCCTACGGCGGTTCTGACGTCATTTTATGTGCGCCTTTGAAGTTCCTTGTGTGTGTCGACGTACTTCCTCCTGTCTGTCTGTGTGTCCTCAGGGGACGCCAGGAGCGCCGGGGGCCCCAGGGAACACGGGCCCTTCAGGAAAACAGGGAGAGCTGGGACCACCGGTGAGTCCTCTACCTCCTTTTCTCACACCAGCTGCTGCACGACTGTGGCAGGAAGTGTGTGTGTGTGTGTGTGTGTGTGTGTGTGTGTGTGTGTGTGTGTGTGTGTGTGTGTGTGTGTGTGTGTGTGTGTGTGTGTGTGTGTGTGTGTGTGTGTGTGTGTGTGTGTGTGTGTGTGTGTGTGTGTGTGTGTGTGTCACCGGAGGGGCGTTAGCGTGCCCCGTGGCGTCTGGACGCGTCGGCAGCGGTGACGCCTCTTCTCATTCTTCTTCTCTGTTGCAGGGTCTTCCTGGAGGCAAAGGGGACAAAGGTGAACGGGTAAGTGGCTCCGCCCGCTCTGCTCTCTTTTATTCAGGGCGTGTTTGACGTCGTGGTCAAACGGTGGAACTAGAACGCCCGTGTTCTCCGTCTGCAGATTTTTTGTGTACAAACTATTAACGCAGAAATCAGGTAGAGACGCTAACAGCCGGACGTGGCTAACAGTTATTAGCTCGGGGCGGCACGGTGAAGGCATTCAAAGGTCTTTTTTAACCACTAATGCTACTGAAAATAACAGCAAACCTCTGCAGCAGCATGAGAAGAGTCCCTACACACAAAACAAAGCACCAATGGGCTCCTTCCACTGTAATGGACTTTACTATGAGAGGAGCTGGTACAGGGGCCAGTAGGTAAGTCTTTAAAACACTCTTTAATAAACTCTGGCTTCACTAACTACGCCGATGACGCTTTGTTGTGTGTGTAGGGACTCTTCTCATGCTGCTGCAGAGGTTTGCTGTTATTTTCAGCAGCATTAGTGGTTAGAAAAAAGACCTTTGAATGCCTTCACCTTGGTTGTCAATGACTCGGCACTTTCAGTAAACACCTGACTGACGGAGGCCGACGGCTCAAACAGACGGGGTTTGTGTTCACGTCTGACTAACACGACATTACGTGCACATTATGAGTCTGTACGTGCACACAGAAGGAGAAACAAACTGCAGAGTTAAATGTTATTCTGTGTGTTTTTGACGGTTACCGTGGTTACAACGTCTGCAGCTGGAAACACGTCGGACATCAATGCAGCAGCTCAGGAATCAAACCATAAAAAACGGACGTAGCGTCTCCGTCAGGTCTGTTCTCTAACTTGATCCAGTCGTCCTCGCCTACAGGAGTCTCCATCCTATCAGACTTTGACTCCGCCTCATTTGCTCTGACCAAAAAAGGGCATGTATGTGACGTTGGGGGGGAGGGGCGTACGTCCATCTGGCTGATGTTTACCTCCGAGGAGAAGTGAGGGCCAGAGGCTAGCTGTCACTCAAGAGGCCACGCCCCTAATTATTCATAAACTTTAACCTCCAATCAAATCAAAACTAGCCCCTCCCCCTCAGTGTTGTCATGGAGATCTGATCTAAACACACAGACTAGAATGTTCTTTTGTCCTTAAACAGGTTTAATGATGCTGTGTAAACGGCCTGTTTAACATGGGGCTCAATGAGAAACTGCTCTGTTATGAAACCTGCCCCTAGTGGACACTCAGAGAACTGACGCTGACGGAGCTTCCTGATTGGATCAAACAGGAAGGAAGCTGTGGTGGGCGGGGCTTAAACCAAAGAAACATTCATCTGTTTGAGAAATGTGTCTGTTGTCTGATAAAAACTGTATTTGAGGTTCTAGTTGTGGTTTTGTTGAATCGTCTGCAGAAAGAACAAATATAAATATGAATGTAAACGTCTGCGTGTGCGTCTCCAGGGCGACCTGCAGTCCACTTCCTCCGTTCAGGCCATCGCCAGGCAGGTCTGTGAGCAGCTCATCCAGAGTGAGTGCATGTTTATTTGTTTATATTCTTTATCAGGACGTCACATCAACATTAACCAAACCAACAGTAGAAGTTCAGATGCAGACCATCCGGGCGTTTGCTGCACACACACACACACACACACACACACACACACACACACACACACACACACACTTCTCTGTCTCTGAACGTGTCGGTGTTTCCAGGTCACATGGCGCGCTACAACTCCATCCTGAACCACGTGCCCAGTCCGCCCGTGTCCATCCGCACGGTGCCGGGGCCCCCCGGAGAGGCCGGCAGGCAGGGAACCCCGGGGCCTCAGGGAGAACAGGGACCCTCCGGACGACCCGGGTTCCCCGGACAGAACGGACAGAACGGGCAGCCGGGAGAGAGAGGTGCGTCCGTCAGCTACGATAACAAAAGAGTTCAACTTTATAAAATCGATTCAAAAGGAAAAACTACAATAAAAATAAAATATATTTAAATTTTACATCATAAATAGGATAAAGACAAAGAGGTGGAGGTAACAGTACTGTGTGTGTGTGTGTGTGTGTGTGTGTGTGTGTGTGTGTGTGTGTGTGTGTGTGTGTGTGTGTGTGTGTGTGTGTGTGTGTGTGTGCGTGTGCGCATGCGTGTGTGCGTGTGTGTGTGTGTGTGTGTGTTTCCAGGTCAACCAGGAGAAAAGGGAGATAAAGGATCTCCCGGCGTTGGGGTTCAGGGCCCCAGAGGACCTTCAGGACCTCCTGGTACGTGAGCCCACACACACCAGTATGTGTGTGTCCTCAGTCTGGACCTCCTGATCGTGTCTTACTCACCCCCCCTCCTCCTCCTCCTCCTCCCTCCAGGTGCTCAAGGTCAGGGCAGACCGGGCAGCCAGGGTCAATCAGGGCGACCTGGAAATCCTGGAACCCCCGGTCGGCCCGGCGTCCCCGGACCCGTGGGCTCCGCTGGGCCTCCGGGTTACTGCGACCAGAACTCGTGCATGGGCTACAATGTTGGAGGTACGTTCACTGGGGTCCCGTAGAAAATGGACCTCGGGGTCTTTTTTCAACATGAGAACACATGAAATGAGTCACGGAGACAGTTTTTCTTCGTTGGTCGACCGCGGACGGACGCTAACAGCCGGACGTGGCTAACAGTGGTTAGCTCGGGGCCCTGAACGCGTCCAAAACAGCATTTTTTAACCAATTTCAGACGTTAAACCTGATTCTTTAAGTGTGATTCCGGCGTAAAATCCTCCCAGGGTCTTTTTCAAACATCAAATAATCCGTCGAGACAGTTTTTTATGTAACAACTATTAGCAGAGAAATCCAGGAGAGTCGCTAACAGCCGGACGTGGCTAACAGTGATTAGCTCGGGGCAGCACGGTGAAGGCATTCAAAGGTCTTTTTTAACCACTAATGCTGCTGAAAATAACAGCAAACCTCTGCAGCAGCATGAGAAGAGTCCCTACACACACAACAAAGCAGCAACAGCGTAGTTAGTGAAGCCAGAGTTTATTAAAGAGTGTTTTAAAGACTTACCTACTGGCCCCTGTACCAGCTCCTCTCATAGTAAAGTCCATTACAGTGGATTACCAAAGTCAATCCCAAAGAAAGGAGCCCATTGGTGCTTTGTTGTGTGTGTAGGGACTCTTCTCATGCTGCTGCAGAGGTTCAGTCGCCTCCTGAGTCCGTCCTGATCTCTGAGCTCCGTCGTGTTTCACTCTCAGATCAGTCTGGAGACGTTTGACCAGTAATTGAACCAATCAGCGTTGGTTTCTTTGGTGGATTGAAGTGAAACAGAAGAGACTGTTGAGTGTGAACAACATGGAGGCTTCCACGGATGAGATGAGCAGCTATGGAGCAAGCCGCTCACTAACTCTTTGTTCTCTGGATCCTTCTGTTGAATATGGACCGGGCTCCTGAAATTGGGCCTTTGATGCGTAAATTCACGTTAAACACAAAGGGAAAATCTCCTTTACCCACATGTTGTTTCCTTTCTGAGCTTTGCCTCCACGCTGTTAGCACGTCACACGCTTCACTCATCTGATTGGTTGGTTTGGCCCGTGTGTTGGTGACAGACAGATGGTTTATCCAATCAGAAACCAGGACTTTCACCCCTTCCCAAAAGATCTTTAAACCAGAGTTCAGATGGATCTGCTGAGACCATGAGAACCGATCCATCTGGAGGCGTCAGGTTAGAAACTTTGGGTCATCTCTGGATCGTTTCACGTTAGCGGTGCTTTGATTTTAGCATGAATTCAAACACTAAACTACTCTGAAATGAATCTGCTGGAGAAAAATCAGTGATGACCCATTTAAATCACTTTGAATATATTATAGATAAATAAAAACCTGCTTACAACGCTGGCAGTCTGAGTCAACTGTTGTAAAAAGCTGAGCAAATGAGAATCGATCCATGTGGACGAGTCACGTTAGAGGTTATTTTGATCATATTTGTGGTTAAAAATGCCGTTTTGGACGCGTTCACCGCCCCGAGCTAATCAGTGTTAGCGCTCTGAGGCCGTTAGCGTCTCTATACCTGGGTGACCAATGAATAAAACTGTCTCTGTGGCTTATTTGATGCGTTTTCATGCCCAAAAAGACCCCGGGTCCATTTTCACCGCGCTTACACTTTAAACAGATGAGAATAAAAGAAGAACGTGATGATTTAATATGAATCCTTTTGGAAACATACTGTTTCTTTATAGTGTAATACTAGACTTCCCTGAGTGTGGACGTCATAATTACAGAAACAGATGATGACCTCCGCACCTCTCTGCTTCTGTACGTCACCGCGACACACTCCGCGTTTAACCGTAGATCTGGTGAAAGCCATGATCTCGTGCGGACTGTAAACTGTGAAGCTGAGCATGAAAAAGCCTTTTTGTGATGTCGAGAATGTGTTTTGGATTGAAGGTCGTCGAGCGAAACGTTCAATTCAGTCGGTTCCTTTTCATGTTGAAAAGCTGCCGCAGAGTTAAACGGCGCTGCACGTCCCCGGAGCCGCCGCCGCCACCGCCGCCGCTCTCGCTCGCTCTGTGTATTTGAAGGTGAAACGCCTTCAGATACAGAATAATTCATGTGTTCAGGTTCAAGCGTCTGAAACAATGTTTAGACTTTGTGATTTTGAAGTGTGTTCAGTTTGTTTGGGGATTTTCCTGCAGGGTCACTTCACCCACACCTGAACAGGAAGTAAAATGAGTCTGTGTAAATGTTTATGGGAGCAAAACAACACAGAATCAAGGCCTTTGTACCTGGAAATAGCCTGGTCCCAAACAGCTATATCTTTGTTGGGATGCAACTATTTCAGTATAGGGGGGTTTTGAGTCAGGACCCAAGGAAGCTGGGTCTCCAAACCTGCAAGTATAATCTAAACAAGCTACAAAACCACTTCCTATAAGTGAGAAAATAGGTTTATGGGAGCAAACTCCGACTCAAAACAGAATCAAGGCCTTTGCACCTGGAAATAGCCTCGTTCCAAACATCTATATGTCTGTTGGGACGTCAGCGCAGGTGTTTTGAGTCAGGACCAAAGGAAGCTGATTTCACTGAGTCTCAAAACCTGCAAATAAACTCCAAACAAGCTACAAAACCACTTCCTATAAGTGAGAAAATAAGTTTATGGGAGCAAACTCCAACTCAAAACAGAATCAAGGCCTTTGCACCTGGAAATAGCCTCGTCCCAAACAGATATATCTCTGTTGGGATGCAACTATGTCAGTGTAGAGGGTTTTGAGTCAGGACCAAAGGAAGCTGAGTCTCCAAACCTGCAAATAAAATCTGAACAAGCTACAAAACCACTTCCTATAAGTGAGGAAATATGTTTATGGGCGCAAACACCCCCTCAAAACAACACAGAATCAAGGCCTTTGCACCTGGAAATAGCCTCGTCCCAAACATTTATATGTCTGTTGGGACGTCAGCGCAGGTGTTTTGAGTCAGGACCCAAGGAAGCTGATTTCACTGGGTCTCCAAACCTGCAAATAAACTCCAAACAAGCTACAAAACCATGTCCTATAAGTGAGAAAAATATGTTTATGGGGGCAAAAAAACACAGAATCAAGGCCTTTGTTCCAGGAAATAGCCTCGTCCCAAACAGCTATGTCTCTGTTGGGATGCAACTATGTCAGTGTAGGGGTTTTCAGTCAGGACCAAAGGTCACTGAGTCTCCAAACCTGCAAGTAAATTCTAAACAAGCTACAAAACCACTTCCTATAAGTGAGAAAATAAGTTTATGGGAGCAAACTCCGACTCAAAACAGAATCAAGGCCTTTGCACCTGTAAATAGCCTGGTCCCACACAGCTATATCTTTGTTGGGATGTCACTGCATGTGTTTTGAGTCAGGACCAAAGGAAGCTGGGTCTAAAAACCTGCAAGTATAATGTAAACAAGCTACAAAACCACTTCCTATAAGTGAGAAAATATGTTTATGGGAGCAAACTCCAACTCAAAACAGAATCAAGGCCTTTGTACCTGCAATTAGCCTGGTCCCAAACAGCTATGTCTCTGTTGGGATGCAACTATGTCAGTGTAGGGGGTTTTGAGTCAGAACCAAAGGAAGCTGAGTCTCCAAACCTGCAATAGAAATCCAAACAAGCTACAAAACCACTTCCTATAAGTGAGGAAATAAGTTTATGGTGAATTGGGTGAAGCGGCCCTTTAGGCCTTGAGCTGCATGGTCCGACTGCTCTCATCAGTGACTGAATTCTGCATCTTAACACTTTTAGATTTTCCTGTTAAATCGCTCTTGAGTGTGGGTTTAACAGGTTCACTGGGAAGATGCTGCATGGAGGGTTTTCTTAGTCATAAATCACCATTAAATAAAACACGACTCAGCACAAAAGTGCAACAAATTACTGCTAAATCCACATGAATGATGCTGCTGCAGGTTTTGTACGTGTCGCGTGTTAATTTGCTCTCCAGCGGGGAATTTTCTCTCAAATGCTCACGGGTAATTATATTTTAACAGCTTCACAGTTAACGCTACAGAACAAACTTTTAAAACTCGAATATATTCACATCTATTTCCTGATAACTGTGCGAGCAGGGGGACTCTGTTGTTGCCGGGGGAAACCCGAAAGATTGTGGAGCAGCTCAACCAATTTGAAAAAGTTTAAATTATGATTTATTATTGTCACTACATGTTGCAGTTATGCTAGTGAAAACAAGCTAGTTAGCGAGCTAGTACAAACTTTTAAACAGGTAGAAAAATGTAATTAATAACAGCTGAAAAAGTTAGCGAAACATAAACGATAACTGGTTGCGATAGTTAGCTAACAGTTAAAGATAAACAGTTGAAATAGTTAGCTAAACATAAACGATAACTGGTTGCGATAGTTAGCTAACAGTTAAAGATAAACAGTTGAAATAGTTAGCTAAAATAAAAGATAAACAGTTGAAATAGTTAGCTAACAGTTAAAGATAAAACCTTGAAATAGTTAGCTAAAATAAAAGATAACTGGTTACGATAGTTAGCTAACAGTTAAAGATGAACAGTTGCAATAGTTAGCTTAAAAAACAAAAAACAGTTGAAATACTTAGCTTAAAAAAAGATAAACAGTTGAAATAGTTAGCTAACAATTAAAGATCAACAGTTGAAATAGTTAGCTTAAAATAAAAGATAACTGGTTGCAATAGTTAGCTAAAATAAGAGATAATCAGTTAAAATCGTTAGCTAAACATAAAAGACAACTGGTTGAAAAATTTAGCTAAATGTTAAACGTAAACAGTTGAAATAGTTAGCTTAAAATAAAAGATAACTGGTTGCGATAGTTAGCTAACAGTTAAAGATAAACAGTTGAAATAGTTAGCTAAAATAAAAGATAAAACGTTGAAAAAGTTAGCTAAAATAAAAGATAACTGGTTGCGATAGTTAGCTAACAGTTAAAGATAAACAGTTGAAATAGTTAGCTTAAAATAAAAGATAACTGGTTGCAATAGTTAGCTAAAATAAGAGATAAACAGTTGAAATAGTTAGCTAAACATAAAAGACAACTGGTTGAAAAAGTTAGCTAACAGTTAAAGATAAACAGTTGAAATAGTTAGCTAACAGTTAAAGATAAACAGTTGAAATAGTTCGCTAAAATAAAAGATAATTAAGCTAACTACTGTGAAGTAGTTAGCTTAAAGTAACGGGTAAACAGTTGAAATAGAGCTTCTTCCCAAATAACAGTGAAAGGACGATTCCACATCCGTTTAAACATTTACAGTTTAATTCTACGATATATCTACTTTTACGTAATAACACGTTTGGCGCAGACATTGGGTTCATCTGTGGGGGCACCTTACGTAAAGAAAACCCTCCATGCGCCATCTTTCCCGTTAAACGCATGATTGTGTGAACCGCTAACGTGTGTTGAGGTTAAAGGTCGGCGGCTCAGCTCGCAGCCTGCAGGGCCGGCATGTGAGTAACGTCTGCACGTTGTAATCGTCCCTCTGTCTTTGTGTTTGTGTCCATCTGTCGTCACCTCGTTTTAACAACTTCCCCTCTTCATCTTCAATTTCCTCGCCGCAGAGTTTCAGTGACGCTTTCCCCGCCTCTGCGACATTAGCAGAGATTGTTAGCTTTGACGTCTGCGGAGGCTGTAAACAAACACACGTTAATGTAAAATATCATCTGAAAGAGTGGAAGTGGAAGACAATTTACAGGCGACAACAACAGGAAGTCCAGAAATGACTCTAACCTTTCAGAGTAAAGTGAACAGATCATGTCGGCCCCCCCCTTCCAGCCAAAACATGTGACCACGGATTCAAACTGTTATTACCGGATGGTAGCTAATGGTTACCTTATGCCGTGGACTATAATTATTAAAAGGTCCCAAATTTTACTGTCGTTTTTTACTGATCCTTTCAAAGAATATCTTATTATTTGTATTTGGGCCACCAGAAAATGAACTTTGGCCCCCAAAGGTAGCAGCTTCGTGAGGCCTTTGCTTTACAAACATTAGCGTCCTTATGCTGTGGATGACAGAACATCACCGGACGTTTAAATTGTGGAACAGACGACTTTGATCCTCTTCTTCTAACTTTTCTTCTAGATTACGATCAAACAACTCTAAAACTCTGATAAAAACTCTTCTGAGGTCCTAAAAGCTCATCTGCACGACGACGTAAACTATAAAACGTGCACGTTGTCGTTGTTGTTCTGACCTTAAATATTCATTTATTAACTTAAATTCTGACGTGTAAAAAATCAAATAACCGCCTAAAAACTGAAACTTAGAGACATTTGCACAACTTTTCTCACATTAAACCCAAACTCTTCAAATGCATCCATCCCTCTAATGCTGCTTTGTGTCCGTAACCTTGGTAACCCCGTCCCAGTAACCCGTGGCAACCCTTGGTGACCCTTGGTAACCCTTTTGTCCCTCTTGTCTCCCGCTCCTTCCTTCTCATCCCGCCCCCTCTTCCTGTCTCGCTAACCCGATCAAACCAATCCAAAATGTCGCTCCCTGTGGTGGCGGTGGCCATCTTTGTTTTGGGCTCTCACTGACTTTCTGCCTACCTTGCTGGCGCGCTCGCTCGCTGGCTCGCTTCCTGGTTGGTTGGCTCGCCGACGCAGAGGGTGAGGATGTCTTTGACCGCGGCGCTGTCCCCGCAGTCCAACTGCCGCCCAACGTCTTCCAGAACTACGGCGAGGCTGAGGAGGACGACCCCTACCGCTACTACGAGCCCAACTACCCGGCCCCGCGGCCCGTGGCGCCCGACGACCCGGCGCTCGCCTTCGACAACATCGAGCTGTCGTCCCCCGGCGTCCACCGCAGCTCCCGGAGCCTGACCGCGGAGCAGGAGGAGAGCGGCGGGCCGAAGAGAAGACTAAAGAGAGCAGCAAAGACGCCGCCCGGACTAAGTAAATGAGAGCAGCTGATTGGAGGACGGAAGGCGGCTCGCTCGTCTCTGATTGGGCGGTTTGGAGCTGTTACGGACTAACCAACAAGTGCCTGATGTAGAGGATTTCTTATGGACATTGTAGAGGGGGTGGGGTGGGACTATTTTAACTCATCTATGCTGTTGAATTTCACGAAAACGGCTTTTTATTCGTTCGTTTTGTCTTAAAAACGTCTCTTTTTTTTATATTTCTGTCCCAAACTCAAGCGTCTCAAACGTTCTGTCGTCAGATCGATGGAGAAGAAGTCGCCGTTCCTGTTTCCGAGCTTCACTTCTGCCGTTTGTGATTTACCCGTTTGGTTAAAGTGCCTCCTTAACGTCTGGAAGAAGTTTAAAAAGACACTCCCAGGTTACAGCGAACTCACGAGCGACTCTTTATCTCTTTACGTCTTTACTTTAACGCTTCGTTTCAAACCTGCAGAGGCCTCAGCTAACACGGTGCATAAATACACGAACAAAAAGTTAATTTTTATTGGTTTTATACGTCGAATAAGAGCTGAAAATGTAACGTGGTCGCTCTGCCTCGAGGCGTGTTTGTACAGCAGCTTTACGGAGCCTTCACTCGCAACGCGACGAGACTTTATTCGCGCAAAAGAGTCGATTATTTCATTTGTTTATTAGTAAAACATGTGACTTCCTGCAGAGGGTTAAGAGCCTAAACCACACAGATCAGCAGGAAGTGGCGCTATGACGACCTTTCACACCAACAGAGTCTAAAGGTCTTTGCACGCCGAGTCCGCGTTTGTTGAGTTTTATCCGTAGACGAAAGTATTTTCACGCGTTGTTAAAGAAGCCGCTGCGTTTCCGGGTCGATCTCAGGACGTCTGTGGTCCAGTTTGACAGACGGCGTTCCTGCAAGTGTGGTCACGACGATCTGCCGCCGTTCTAGCCGCCATCTTGAACTTCCCGCTCCGCTATGGCGCCCGATCTATTGTTTTAGAGCAGTTCAACTCTCTGGAGTGTGATGTATACGTGAAAAAGTATGTTAATAACTGCATTTACATTTTGGATGATGACGTTTGGAGATGTGAAAGGACCACAGATGTACAAAAGAGCTGGAGGCAGCGTCGTGTGAAAGCTGCTCGGTGGCGAGTTAAGCTGGTAAAGTTTGAGTCCCGCGTCTCAAAATTCCCAGACGATCGGCACTTCGGCTTCTTCTTGACTTTCCAAATATTGTCGGACCAAATAGATCAAATTCCGATATCAACACGAGTCACTTTGCGACATTTGTGACGCTCGAAAAAATGTCTCCGCGGATTTACAGACATCTCCTTCGCCGTGTAAGTCAATGAGGAAAAGTCGGGCACGGTAGTTGTAATTCCACAGTTTGGCCACTACGTCAAACTGGCTTCAAGGTCCGCTGCACTTCCTGGAGGTCTGGAATAATCCCAAAAATTAACAGATGACAGACGAACGTTTCTGAGTCGGTGTGTAAACGTCAGTGACACGATGTGAGGTCGTGTTTTATTTTTAACATGCAACAAATTCAGACGGAAAAATACGAACTTGGTGCGCAAAGACGTCAAACCTGATTCTTAAAGTGCCATTCAAGCGTAAAATCATCCCATGGTCTTTTTCAGCAAACATCAAATAAACCAGCGAGACGGTAGATTAGCTAACAGCTGTACGTGGCTAACAGTGATTAGCTCGGGGCAGCACGGTGAAGGCATTCAAAGGTCTTTTTTAACCACTAATGCTGCTGAAAATAACAGCAAACCTCTGCAGCAGCATGAGAAGAGTCCCTACACACACAACAAAGCACCAATGGGCTCCTTCCACTGTAATGGACTTTACTATGAGAGGAGCTGGTACAGGGGCCAGTAGGTAAGTCTTTAAAACACTCTTTTAATAAACTCTGGCTTCACTTGATCTTGATTTTCAGTATGAATACAGACCGTGGAAGCGGGGCCTCACGATCCTCTGACACAAAACAAAGCAGCAACAACATAGTTTTACCTGTCGGTCTAAATCCAGCTTACATTCCCTATTAGTGGGTGAACAATCCAACGCTTGGTGAATTCTGCTTCACAATGAAAGGAAGAGCCGACATCGAAGGATCAAAAAGCGGCGTCGCTATAAACGCTTGGCCGCCACGGGCCGGTTATCCCTGTGGTAATGTCTCTGACACCTTCTGGATCGTGAGGCCCCGCTTTCACGGTCTGAAAATCAAGATCACGTGAAGCCAGAGTTTATTAAAGAGTGTTTTAAAGACTTACCTACTGGCCCCTGTACCAGCTCCTCTCATAGTAAAGTCCATTACAGTGGAAGGAGCCCATTGCTGCTGCTTTGTTTTGTGTGTAGGGACTCTTCTCATGCTGCTGCAGAGGTTTGCTGTTATTTTCAGCAGCATTAGTGGTTAAAAAAGACCTTTGAATGCCTTCACCGTGCTGCCCCGAGCTAATCACTGTTAGCCACGTCCGGCTGTTAGCGACTCTCCAGGATTATTTGATGATTAAAGTGCTTTAACCTCCGCGTGTTAAACGCTCCTAAACTCCGCGACCAGACGAAAAAACAGATGTTTATTTATGTAAAGTTTTGCATGTTTCCCATTAATCACGTGATGTATCATATGTTTAATCCCATAGAGCCACAGACACATTTAAACGTTACATATAAAGAGGTTTTTGTTGTTGCGTGTCAGTTATTGTTACACACTGACGTCGCTCTGTGTTTGAACTACGTCGTAAAAACGAGACGATAACCGCCGACGTGAGAGAGTTATTATATTTCTTTAGTGTGTTTTTGGTTCATTCGTCAGATTTCTGAATCTTGTTGTTGATGCAAAGACGATTAAACAGAAATTAGAAGTGAAAACGATTTTTATTTTTCATATTTTTTGGCTTCGTCTTTGGATCGATCTGCCTCCGTGTGTAACGTGTTTATAATCTAATTTAACTTGAACTGGACGTCTTCTATTTAAACTCTCTGGGTTCATTTTCTGCAGAAACTGAATTGTTTGATTCCCTAAAACATGTTTCACTGCCGGTTATTTAGAAAGAAACAAAAAACGTGCTTTTTAAATCATCATGTTTTCTCATTTAAAGCAAACTCTGCCTAAAATTCAGGCGCTCTTTAAAGGGAGAGTTCAGATGTTTTGAAGTGTTTGTACGAGGTTCCCCGGGTCTCGGGCGCAGCAGCTCCAGCAGGGGACCCCAAACTTCCCTTTCCCGGGCCACATTAACCAGCTCTAACTGGGGGATCCTGAGGCGTTCCCAGGCCAGTGTGGAGATCTAATCTCTCCACCTGGTCCTGGGTCTTCCCCGAGGCCTCCTCCCAGCTGGACGTGCCTGGAACACCTCCCTAGGGAGGCGCCCAGGGTTCATCCTTACCAGATGATCCTGAACCACCTCAACTGGCTCCTTTCAACACAAAGGAGCAGCGGCTCTACTCCGAGTTCCTCACGGATGCTGAACTTCTCCCCCTCTCTCTAAGGGAGACTCCAGACCCCCTCCTGAGGAAACACATTTCACACGCTTGGACCTGGACCTGGTTCTTTGGGTCCTGACCCAGCTTTCATGTCCACAGGTGAGGGTAGGAACCAGGACTGAGCGGTAGATCCAGAGCTTTGTCTTCCTCAGCTCTCTTTTCATCACAACGGTGCAGTAGAGCGACTGCAGCTCCGCCCCCGCTGCTCCGATTCTCCGGCCAAACTCACGCTCCATCGTATGTTACGCTGATACCAACATGTGTGGGATTGGCAGATATTGGTCGGACTCTGATTGAGCTACAACGAATATTTTGGGGGTCAGTAAACAGAATGTGGCCTGGGAAAGGGAAGTTTGGGGTTCCCTGCTGGAGCTGCTGCCCCGTGACCCGACCCCGGAGAAGAGGCTGAAGCTGAGATGAGATCTCCATATTATCATCATGCACCAATAGACCACTCTCTCCTCAGAGCCGCCAGACCCCGCTGAGACAAACGGTCATTTTGCCTCCAGAACGCAGGAGTTGCGGATCCACCGGCGCCTCCGTGGGTGAGGTGGTTAGCGTCGTTGTGCCACTTCGGTGCTTTAAACGGTGACAATAACACAAACTAACGCACAGATGGAGGCAGCGGTCGGACCAGAAGCTCCTGTGTTCGGTCGCTGTTTCTGGCGGCGGAGTCTGGCGGCTTCGAAGAGAGCAGAGCCGCAGAGAGAGGTGTCAGAGTTCAAAGGACGCCGTCAAATACAGCGTAGACTTAACCAACGTGGCGGCGTGTCAGCCGTCACCTGCTGTGACTGTGGAGCAGAACCTCACACGTCTAAACGTCTGAACTTTCCCAAACATGTTGGAAACTTTGTGAGTTCAGTGTTTCTGAGGCCTTCAGGTCGGCGCGGAGTCAAAACACGCCCGAGTGTTTCCCTCCACGCCGCGGACCACGAGATGTTCCAAACACAGAATCAAGGATGTAATTTATTTTTCACTTGGTGATCGATTTTTTCTCAGAACAATAAAACTGAAGTACAACCGTTGTTGCTGTTGTTGTTGTTGTTGTTGTTGTTGCTGTTGTTGCTGTTGTTGTTGTTGTTGTTGCTGTTGTTGTTGTGTGCGTTGCTCCGCAGGTGATGAAACTCTTTAAACTGAGCGTGGAGATGAAGATGACGCTGTTTGGAAACCAGCAGGTGAGAAACGACACACCTGGTTTGAAGAGAGGGTTAAGTTTAGTCTCTAAAGGAGCTAATCATGTGCTAAAGTGTCCTCTAGGAGGATAAACATGTGTTAAAGTGTCCTCTAGGAGCATAAACGTGTGCTAAAGTGTCCTCTAGGAGCCAAAACGTGTGCTAAAGTGTCCTCTAGGAGCATAAACGTGTGCTAAAGTGTCCTCTAGGAGTCTAAACGTGTGTTAAAGTGTCCTCTAGGAGCATAAACGTGTGCTAAAGTGTCCTCTAGGAGCATACACGTGTACTAAAGTGTCCTCTAGGAGCATAAACGTGTGTTAAAGTGTCCTCTAGGAGCTAAAACATGTGCTAAAGTGTCCTCTAGGAGTCTAAACGTGTGCTAAAGTGTCCTCTAGGAGCATACACGTGTACTAAAGTGTCCTCTAGGAGCATAAACGTGTGCTAAAGTGTCCTCTAGGAGCATAAACGTGTGCTAAAGTGTCCTCTAGGAGCATACACGTGTACTAAAGTGTCCTCTAGGAGCATAAACGTGTGTTAAAGTGTCCTCTAGGAGCCTAAACGTGTGCTGAAGTGTCCTCTAGGAGCCTAAACGTGTGTTAAAGTGTCCTCTAGGAGCATAAACGTGTGCTGAAGTGTCCTCTAGGAGCATAAACATGTGCTAAAGTGTCCTCTAGGAGCATAAACGTGTGCTAAAGTGTCCTCTAGGAGCATAAACGTGTGTTAAAGTGTCCTCTAGGAGCCTAAACGTGTGCTAAAGTGTCCTCTAGGAGCATAAACGTGTGCTAAAGTGTCCTCTAGGAGCATAAACGTGTGCTAAAGTGTCCTCTAGGAGCTAAAACAGGTAAAAACTAGATAGAACTGTGTAAAAAAATGAGCAAAATCTGCTTTTACATTGCATTAATAAGATATCCATAATTATTTAGTGCAGAAAGCCATTAATAAATGTGAGTGACTGAACCTTTAGACGCATCACAGACCTGACCTTTGACCCTTGAGCAGAGCTGTTTGATTGACAGCTGGAGAGATGAGACTTTAAGCTGCAGCGACTAAACGCTGCCCTCCGGTGGTGACGGCGATGGACGACACAAGCTTTATGTCACTGTCTTTCTTTATTTTATCTTCATAGAATCTAAATGTTTTATTATATATTTGATATTAAAATCATTTGAATACATTCAGATGGAGACAGTTATTCAAACATGATGACACTTTATCTTTTTATTTCTATTAATATTTAAAGTTTTCAGAGGCTTTAACAGCATCTGCATTATTATTATTATTATAATTATTATTATTATAATTATTATTATTGGTTTCATAAATATGACTTTTTTAAATTAACAATAATGAAAATGTGGGGAAAATTGGGATAAATAAACTTTAAAAAAATTTAATTTATTTAAAAATAATGAATATAAAATATGTAATTGTGTGAATTAACTTAAAATGATTATTATTATTTAATAAATACACATAAAACTAAAAATGCTAATTAATACAATTGGTTGAATCAACTAAAAAAATGTAAAATAAAAAAATTAATAATAACTATTATTGTTATTATTTTATTTAAAAAAATAAAATTAGGAAAACCAACTTTAAAGCTGTAAAATAATAATAGTTAATTAATACATTTAAATATCTAATTAAAATAATTATTTTTAAAAATAAAATGTGTGTTAAAGTTTAGCTCCTTTAACACATAATGGTTAAAATGGTTTTGTGTCTCTTTGTAGTTGTTTTGTGTCTCTTTGTAGTTGTTTTGT
This sequence comes from Echiichthys vipera, assembly GCF_963691815.1. NCBI lineage: Eukaryota > Metazoa > Chordata > Actinopteri > Perciformes > Trachinidae > Echiichthys > Echiichthys vipera. The sequence continues at coordinate 28,565,368 of NC_139838.1, forward strand.
GTCTCTTTGTAGTTGTTTTGTGTCTCTTTGTAGTGGTTTTGTGTCTCTTTGTAGTTGTTTTGTGTCTCTTTGTAGTTGTTTTGTGTCTCTTTGTAGTGGTTTTGTGTCTCTTTGTGGTGGTTTTGTGTCTCTTTGTAGTGGTTTTGTGTCTCTTTGTAGTGGTTTTGTATCTCTTTGTGGTGGTTTTGTGTCTCTTTGTAGTGGTTTTGTGTCTCTTTGTAGTGGTTTTGTGTCTCTTTTTAGTGGTTTTGTGTCTCTTTGTAGTGGTTTTGTGTCTCTTTTTGGTGGTTTTGTGTCTCTTTGTGGTGGTTTTGTGTCTCTTTGTAGTGGTTTTGAGTCTCTTTGTAGTGGTTTTGTGTCTCTTTGTAGTGGTTTTGTGTCTCTTTGTAGTGGTTTTGTGTCTCTTTTTAGTGGTTTTGTGTCTCTTTGTAGTGGTTTTGCGTCTCTTTGTAGTGGTTTTATGTTTCTTTGTAGTGGTTTTGAGTCTCTTTGTAGTGGTTTTGTGTCTCTTTGTAGTGGTTTTGTGTTTCTTTGTAGTGGTTTTGTGTCTCTTTGTAATGGTTTTGTATCTCTTTGTAGTGGTTTTGTATCTCTTTGTAATGGTTTTGTGTCTCTTTGTAGTTGTTTTGCGTCTCTTTGTAGTGGTTTTGTGTCTCTTTGTAGTTGTTTTGCGTCTCTTTGTAGTGGTTGTGTGTCTCTTTGTAGTGGTTTTATGTTTCTTTGTAGTGGTTTTATGTTTCTTTGTAGTGGTTTTGTGTCTCTTTTTAATGGTTTTGAGTCTCTTTCAGGTGGTTTTATGTGTCTTGCAGTTGATTGACTCTCGTATCATAAATATTAACAGTGAATTCAAACGTAGGGCCCCTGACCCTCGGGGCCCTCGGTCTTTCAGCCCATTCAGTCGTCGTTTTCGTGTCTAAAACATATTTAAATGCTGAAACCTCACACAGAGAAAAGTCAGCTTTAGTGGCAGAAACAAAAACTCATGGGAATCAAACCGCAGGACCCCCTCACTCTGGCCTTTCTTCACACGTGCTTATTAATCAGGTGACCGTTTGAGTTTGGCAGTCCACGTCAAAAACAGGGAAATGTGCGACACACGCTGGGCGAGAGTTTGCACATTATTGTGTCTGGACAAAAGAAAAACCTCACACCTGTGAAACGAGACGCAGCAAAAAGGTTTTTCAGGAACACAAAGAGTCTTTTCCAGGTCTCCACTCACGCAGCGTCCGTCAACGTCAAGTGAGACCGAATAAAGAGTCTAAAAGGTACTTTTCACAACTGACACAATGATGTTTTCTGTGTTTAAATAGTTTCATTTGTTTAACAGCTTTTTAAAGAGAGTCCAGAAATGTCCGGTGGAGCGTTTGACATAAAATATATGTTTAATTTATTAGTTTCTTTTGTAGTTTAAAGTAAACAACCACTACAAAGAGACACAAAACCACTACAAAGAGACACAAAACCACTACAAAGAGACACAAAACAAGTACAAAGAGATACAAAACCACTACAAAGAGATACAAAACCACTACAAAGAGATACAAAACCACTACAAAAAGATACAAAACCACTACAAAGAGATACAAAACCACTACAAAGAGACACAAAACCACTACAAAGAGATACAAAACCACTACAAAGAGACACAAAACAACTACAAAGAGACACAAAACCACTACAAGGAGACACAAAACAACTACAAAGAGACACAAAACCACTACAAAGAGACACAAAACAACTACAAAGAGACACAAAACCACTGCAAAGAGACACAAAAACGACCACAAAGAGACACAAAACCACTTGAAAGAGACACAAAACAACTACAAAGAGATACAAAACCACTACAAAGAGACACAAAACCACTACAAAGAGACACAAAACCACTACAAAGAGTCACAAAACAACTACAAAGAGATACAAAACCAATACAAAGAGATACAAAACCACTACAAAGAGACACAAAACCACTACAAAGAGATACAAAACCACTACAAAGAGATACAAAACCACTACAAAGAGATTCAAAACCACTACAAAGAGATACAAAACCACTACAAAGAGATACAAAACCATTACAAAGAGATACAAAACCAATACAAAGAGATACAAAACCACTACAAAGAGACACAAAACAACTGCAAAAAAACCTACAAATAGAAACAAAATGGATACAAAGAGACACAAAAGGACTTTAGACGGACAAAAAGCACCAACAAGAGAAACAAAACCACAAGAAAAAGACACAAAATAACTAAAGATGGACAAAGATTCGCTACAAATAGAAACAAAATGGCTACAATGAGACACAAAACCACCACAAACAAACACAAAATGACTGTGAAGAGACACAAAATGACTTCAAACACACAAAGGGACCACCGAGAGAAGCAAAAGCACAAGAAAAGGACACAAAACAACTAAAGATGGACAAAGATTTGCTACAAATAGACACAAAAGGACCACCAAGAGAAACAAAACCACCACAGGTCGTCTTGAGTCTGGGTTTTGCTCGTCTCTTTGGGACGAGTGGGGGCCTCTCAGGGGTCCGTATCCAGGGGCCCATTGTCCAGTCACCTGTTTTGTTTCATTGTTATTAATTCATCCACTCAAACCACCACAAAGAGACACAAAACAACTACAAAGAGACACAAAACAACTACAAAGAGACACAAAACAACTACAAAAAAAACTACAGAGACACAAAATGGATACAAAGAGACACAAAAGGACCGCCAAGAACAACAAAACCACCACAGGTCGTCTTGAGTCTGGGTTTTGCTCGTCTGTAGGAGGGGTGGGGGCCTCTCAGGGGTCCGTCTCCAGGGGCCCGTTGTCCACTCACCTGTTTTGTTTCATTGTTATTAATTCATCCACTTTTTCCTTTAGAGCAGGAGACAAACTTTTCTCTCCCCCTCCTTGTGTTTGTGTCTTTATCTGCAGACACGTGCGACTCTGACGCCTCTTGATCACTGTTTTAAAGACCATTTTTAAGCCTCCAGTGGTTCGGTTTTAACTTTTGTTGCTAAGCAATGTCGGCCAAAACTCTGCTTATTGGCTAGAGCCGGCGCTTTTGCCTGGCAACATTACCTGATTGTGTATTCTGGAGACGCTGGCGAGAGCTCGGGGTTGCAGACAACGCTTCTGCAAAGACGGCTCCGGCTGTGGCGTCGTCTCTGTGTCGTGGTGTTTACCCGCTTTCCTCTGAACGCTCCACCTCTGAACACAACGACGTGCGTTTTTATCCCATTATTAAAGAAGCAGTTCACTGAAGAAGCTGTTTCCTGAGTGACCTTTGCATAAACTCCTGACTGGCAGCGACAAAACCACCTTTTGTCCTGGAGATGTACGGTTGGAGACCCCAAGACGAGCCCCCAAAACTCAAATCAATCACACTGTTTAACATTAATGCTCACAACCAATGTATTTGACTTTTGCATAAACTCCTACAGACGGTTCAGAGGATGGAAAGCTGCTGCGGAGAGACGCTCAGTTATGACGCTGGCTCGTAATTTAACATGTTTTTTAGGTTGGAAATGAATCTAGACACCGTCCAGATGTGAAAAAGACAAAAACGAGCCCCCAAAAACCAAATCAATCACACTATTTAACATTAATGCTAACAACAAATACACAGGATGAGAATGTTATAATGCAAACTATAAATAATAAATTAAATGGAAAGGAATGAGACAATGCTTTGTATACGTGACCTTGAGCTTGTGTGTGTGTGTGTGTGTGTGGGGGGGGGGGGGGGGGGCGGGCGATTGTTATTGGGAGGCAATCTTGTCACAATCTTATATTTGATATCAACATTTAAAGAAATAATCTTCAAGTGACTTAAATAAAAGAAAACTATAAATGAAAAAATAACAAAACCACCTTTTGTCCTGGAAATTCAGGGTTCAAGACCCCAAAGACGAGCCCCCAAAACTCAAATCAATCACACTATTTAACATAAATGCTCACAACGAATACACACCATGAGAATGTTATAATGCAAACTATAAAATATATTAAAATGACAGTAAATTAAATGGAAAAGAATGACAAGTGAAATACATAAGAGGGAGGAAACACAATGCTTTATATACGTGACCTTGAGCGTGTGTGTGTGTGTGTGTGTGTGTGTGTGTGTGTGTGTGTGTGTGTGTGTGTGTGTGTGTGTGTGTGTGTGTGTGTGTGTGTGTGTGTGTGTGTGTGTGTGTGTGTGTGTGTGTGTGTGTGTGTGTGTGTGTGTGTGTGTGTGTGTGTGTGTGTGTGTGTGTGTGTGTGTGTGTGTGTGTGTGGGGGGGGGTTCTTATTGGGACGCAATCTTGTCATAAGCCTTTTGCATAAACTGCTGACTGGCAGCGACGGTTCAGAGGATGGAAACCTGCTGCGGGGGGACGCTGGCTCATATTTTAACATGTTGTTTGGGTCTTAAATGAAAGTCCAGACACCGTCCAGATGTGATTCTTTAACACGAGATCATCTCAGAACCATCTGGGACGCTTCCTAGTCTGTTGCTTGAAGCTCAAAGCTCAATTCATGCATTAAAACACGGGAAACACAAAGAAAACTAATTAAAAAACGACCTTTTGTCCTGGAAATGTCGGGTTCGAGCCCCCAAAACTCAACTCAATCACCCTGTTTGACATTAATGACAGATGAGAGGGAGGAAACACAGAGCTTTGTATGCGTGACCTTGTCTTATTGTGAGGAAATCTTGTCCAAATCTCATATTTTGTATCAACATTTTTAAAAAAGTGACTGAAATAAAGGCGTGAAATCTGGGGATCAGTCCCGTTATAACACTGAGGATGATCAGAAGCTTGTCTCCTGTCACGGCTGAAGATGTTAAAGGTGATAAATGGCAGGTGAAAAAAGGTGAATCTGCACAAAAAAGGTGTTGAAATCACCAACAAACACAAATAAAGTGTGTGGTTATGGTGCAGGCGGGTGCAGCGGTCGGACGCTCCTGTAGGTGGCGCTGTCTGTCCTCTTTTCACAGCCCCGCGTGAGCTTCTCTCTACATCCATTGCATCTGATCAGCTGCAACAAGCACATTCATCACGGAACAACACGAGCCTGATGCACACAGGGAGGGGGGGGGGGGGGGGGGGGCAACCTAAAGGTCCACGCCCACACTTCTTCTTCTTCTTCTTAATCACATTTCTGCTTCTTTGCATGCTTCATACATGAGTGTGTGTGTGTGTGTGTGTGTGTGATGCTGCTGCAGAAAAAGGAAGAAGTGCGGGCTCCTGTTTGCGAGGTCAGCTCCAGGATTCAAACAGGTGTTAAAAAGAGACAAACACACACATTTGCACATCATCACCCCGTCATTGTGCCTCTTTATTTACATTTTCAGGAGTAAAAGCATGTGTGCAATCGATTTTGGCTGCAAAGTGGATGCAAATAAACGTATTTATCTTTAATATATTGTAAAAAATTCAAAAAAGCTATACATCAGAGCAGAAGTGTAGGTGTCTTGAGGAATGTTGCACGTGCAGTGTGCAGGTTAAAGTGTCTTTTCGCACCATAAAGTCAATTTAAAGGTGCGCTCGGGGCGGCTGCGTGCGCGTATAGGGGGTCTGCGGTGAGGGTTCAGGCGCAGCCATACATGCTGGAGGTGCAGGAGGAAGCGGATCCGGGCTGCGGGAGGGGTGTGGGGGGTGAGGGGGTGCGTGGCTGCAACATGCCCGCGCCTCCCTCCCTCCCTCCCTCCCACCGCAGCCGTGCCAGCGTCCGGCGGCGCCACGGTGCAACTTTTCTGTGCATTTTTCACGTCACCTGCACGCGAGACGTAAATTTGGCATCCTATGCAAATATATGCTGACGTAAAAGATCATGTGGTTTTTGTCGTCGATCCCCCCTATGAGCACCGAGCAGGCTTTTTTTTTTTTTCCTCCTCTCTACTGTTGTCTTTAGGTTAGCTATGCTACAATCTTTACTGTACCCAGCGCTAGCTATATGCGCCCCGCACCGCACCACCCTGGATCTCTGGGACTAAACCAACTTCCAGGCTGTCGCACCCTGCGCCCGGACACCGCACGCAGGTAGGACACACGGGGAACTTCTTATTTATCCAACTCCCGGGGAGAAATTTGCACCAAAGTGACCGCAAAAGTGAAGTTATTAAAGCGGCTTGCACGCAGCCAGACTAGCCGCCTGTCCCCCGTGCTGAGGCTGCCTCTGCCGGGGCGGCTGCTGCTGCTAACCGCCCCCCTCCATCACAGCCTCTCACAGGGGGGAATCACCTTGCGATCACCCCGCGACCCTCCGCGGCAGCCAAACAAGCGTTAAAGCGGTGAGACACCTGGCTGTCAGGTAACTTTACTCGGTTGCTCCCGGGTTATATTTGAGGATAGTTGTCTTGACAAGTGAGTGTTGTTGTTTTTTTTTAAAGGGAGCCAACTTTTACCGCCCCCCGTCCCCCCTCCACCCCCGGTGAAAGTGCACATAATGAGCGTGTTAGCCGGCGGAGCTAGCCCCCTGTCTGTCACTGCCCGGTGAAGCTAAGGGCTTTAGCCTCAGCGGCGGAACGTGGCTGCTTGTGTCCGGGATGGAACGCTCTCATGTCGGGGAGGCGCATTTGTTTTGGCCGCTTCTCCTGCTTCTTCCCCAGCCGAGTTAGCGTCTCTCCCGCCCGAGACAAGCAGACAATATAATCCCGGTTTTGCCTCTTTTGGTGACCCGGTTAACGGCGGAGGAGCAGCGGGGGGGACAGTCGGGTTTGGTGGCGTGTGTTCAGTGTTGTTGTTGCCCGCTGTGTGTGAGGTTCAGACGGGGCTAGCTTAGCAGACAGCCAGTCTGGCTGCTCGGGTCACCTGAGGTGAAGCCGCCGTCAGCGGGCTGTATAGAAACACACGGCTGCTAACGGCTCATTGTGTTTTTAACGTTAAAACGGTGTTTTATAGAGAAACGGACCGGTAAATAACACGGTTGTTGGTGTTTTTAACGGTTTTACGTGTTTTAAACGGAGTGTCGCGGACGTTGAGAGCCGCGTTAACGGCTGTTGTTGGTATAGAAACGGACCGTTGGTGAACACACACACGAACCAACCGCCGTTTAGTTTCATATTTTAACTGTTTTCTATTAAAACGAAGCGTTTTAATGTGATTTTAACCACTTTAACTGCTTTAAACGGAGACATGGAAGTGGATTAAGTTTGTTTGAGGGTGAAATTTAACTCGTTTAATGTTAAATACGGAGGTTTGGTTCGGCTCCAGGG
>NC_139838.1:28577580-28600080 GCF_963691815.1 Echiichthys vipera
GACGCACAACAGGTTTCCTTTGGTGTCAGCGTTAAACGATCCCGCGCTGTGGACACTTTCTGTCCTTTACGAACAAACACACTGTTTATAGTAATTTTGCATCTATATTTAGTCATTTTGTGCCTGTTTTACAGTCATTGTGCGTCCTTTTTAGTCTTTTTGCATATATATAAATTAATTTTCTGTCCTTTTTTAGTCATTTTGCGTCACTTCGTAACTGTTTTGCACCTATTTTGCTTAAATTTTAGTCATTTTGCATCTATATTTAGTCATTTTGTGTACTGTTTTTTTAGTCATTTGCGTCCCTTTTTAGTCATTATGCATCAATAATAAGTAACTTTGCTTCTATTTTTAGTCATTTTGCATCTATATTTAGTCATTTTGTGTCCATCTTGGTCGGGCAGGAGTTTGGAGTCTTCATGTTGGACTTGATGATGATTTAAAGTTTATTTAAAACGGAGTGAGACATTCATTCATGCGCGTTATAAATGAAAATAATATGTGTGAATTATTTTTGCAGTAAGGAGCCGAAGGAAATAAGTGAACGAACAAAAACAGAACAAATGAAAACGAGCGATTGTGCAGCATCACGTGAATGCAGTATTAATGTAATTAACTGTGCTGTTGCGTTGTTATTGCAGTATTTTCAACATGGATTCATTTATTTATTTAAGGTTTTTCCTGAGGTATTAATGCTGACGGGGCTCGTGGTCGCTCACGCTGCCAAGAGGAACCGAGGGAAACACCGGATCCTCGGGATTGTTTGAAAGTCTTTGGCAGGAGGAGGCAAATTTTTAGGAAATTGAGCGCAAAACGGCTGCTTCAGTCCAAAACCATCCGCGGTGACTTTGTGCACGGGTCGAACCAGAAAACAGACTCTGCTGCGGTGAAATCTGTGCAGCGACACAATCAGACTTAGGGCGCACTCATACTGTCCTTCTGTACCGGGCCAAAACCGTTTTTTCAGCTAAAGCCTAGTGCCTTTAAGCAGTGTGAGTGCACCCGCTCCGTGCATAACTGCGGACAGCGGGTCGTCCACGGCCCGCTTGAGAGGTGGGCTTTAGTAAAGCATGTTTGCACATGTACGAGCACGAGCGTGCGCACGTGTACGAGCGTGCGCACGTGTACGAGCACGAGGCCTACGGCGGCTCTGAGGTCATTTCCTGTGCGCCTGTTGGGACGTAGAAAAAAGAAGGAGGGACCATGCGCGGACATTTCAAACAATGGCGGTGAAAGGTTCACGTTGGTGTGATGCGGAGGTGGAGTGTTTACTGCAGATTTGGTCGATGAAAAGATTCAAAAACAGTCGACAAGACGCACAAAAACTCTGAGGTCTACGGAAAGATCTGGAAACAAAGCCACGCATCGCCATGACGTCATCAATGCGTGTGACGTGTTACGGCGTGATGACGTATAGGCAGCAAGAAGCATTCTCCGAGGCCCAGGTAGTGTGAGTACAAACGGGCCTGGAGGGGGGGACAAGGACCCTAAAGCACGGGGCACGGGACGGACGCACAGTGGGAGGGCGCCCTTAAACACTGAAACAGCAGGAATGCAAACGCATAAACAAATATCGCTGCAGATTAAAGGAGCTCAGTTTGGAGTTTGTCAGCTGAGAGCTCTAATTAATATTAATGCAACATGCAAATGAGAGCGCGGGATGGAGAGCTCCTCTTTATCCGCGTGACGGGTAAACACACCAACAGCAATCATGGCGTGATGCACATGATGAGCGTCACTCAAAACGGTCCCCCCCCCCCTGGACAATCAGCCAGACATCGACCCGTGTCCGAGTCCCGCCCACAGCTTCATTAAACGCCACTGACACCACAGAGGTCACGTCATGCAAGTGTGAAGAGCAGGAATCAAACACAGATCAATTCAAATGCACATGTATGCAGTGTTTGATGCAGCGCGTGTTTCTATGGGGGTCACTGCGGCATTCAAGGGGATGTGAACAGTACTGTGAAGACGATCCCAGCTGACATCGGGCGTGAGGCGGGGTCCACCCTGGACAGGACGCCAGTCTATCACAGGACACATAGAGACGAACAGAGACAGACAACCATTCACACCTACGGGTGATTTAGAGTCATCAATGAACCCAACACCTGCACGTCTTTGGACTGTGGGAGGAAACCGGAGAACCCGGAGAAAACCCACACAGACACGGGGAGGACATCTTGAATGACGCCTGAGAAAGTGAAGCATGTGTACGGCATTAGTCCGGACTCTGACGGAGGACGGTTCATGGTTAGTTGTAATGGACTGAGATCACTTCCAGGTAACGACGCAGCTGCAGGTGGAGAAAACCGTCATTTGCATCCGCGTCCTTAAATACACGCGGCCTCGCTCCGCGAACGCGTTTAATTCTGACATCATTTACTGAGTGAGGAAAGAAAAAAGTGTCTGAATGAGTTTGTGTTCGATGCCGTCGCTCATGCGGTGAAGGCAGGTGTCATAAATCACAATTTAGAGCGAAACACTTGAGAAACACTTTGTTCTCACGGCTTTTTTTATTTAGATTCTCTGTTTTTATTCATGAAGAGAGAGAAAGAGCTTATTCTCTCATTAAAGCCGCGGCGTGTGTTTCTCAATTACTCAGCACACGAGTGACCAGCGGCACTGATGGGCTCATCAGAGGAAGAGACCCCCCCCCTCCCCCCCGGGACCCTGTGATTTGTTGGAGGACCCCCCCGCCCTCCCCTCGTGTCTGGATCGTTAATTTGAACCTTGTTCCAAACCTTTCTGAGCACGGTTCCCTCTTTTTCATCAGCGTCCTCATTGATATTCATCTGTTTCCTTGTGGGGGCTCGTCCTCTTGTTCGCTCGTCCTCGTGTTCACACCTGGGGCAAAGTAGATGCCCCCCTCGTTCACGTATTTCCAATATCCCCCTCCCCCCCGAACTGTGATTTGTTGTACCCTCGTGTCTGGATCCTTGTGTTCACACCTGGGGGCTCTTCCTCGTTCCAAACCTTACTGAGCACGGTTCCCTCTTTTTCATCAACGTCCTCATTGATCTTCATCTGTTTCCTCGTGTTCACACTTGGGGGCTCATCCTCGTGTTCGCTCGTCCTCGTGTTCACACCTGGGGACTCGTCCTCACCTTCACACCGGGGGGCTCTTCCTCGCCCTCACACCCAGGGGGCTCTTCCTCGTCCTCGTGTTCACACCCGGGGGCTCGTCCTCATGTTCACACCTGGGGGCTCTTCCTCACGTTCACACCTGGGGGCTCGTCCTCGCGTTCACACCTGGGGGCTCGTCCTCGTGTTCACACCTGGGGCAAAGCAGATGATTCTTGTTCACGTATTTCCAATATCCCCCTCCCCCCCTGAACTGTGATTTGTTGTACCCTCGTGTCTGGATCCTTGTGTTCACACCTGGGGCCTCGTTTTGTGTTTACACCTGGGGGCTCGTCCTTGTCTTCACACCTGGGGGCTCATCCTCGTTCCAAACCTTACTGAGCACGGTTTTCCCTCTTTTCATCAGCGTCCTCATTGATATTCATCTGTTTCCTCATGTTCACACCTGGGGGCTCGTCCTCGTGTTCGCTCGTCCTCGTGTTCACACCTGGAGGCTCGTCCTCGTGTTTACACCTGGGGGCTCGTCCTCGTGTCCACATCTGGGGACTTGTCCTCGTGTTTGCACCTGAGGGCTCTTCCTTGTGTTCACACCTGGGGGCTCGTTCTCGCGTTCACACCTGAGGGCTCTTTCTTGTGCACACACCTGGGGGCTCGTCCTCGCGTTCACACCTGGGGGCTCTTCCTTGTGCTCACACCTGGGGGCTGGTCCTCGTGTCCACATCTGGGGGCTCGTCCTCGTGTTCACACCTGGGGGCTCTTCCTTGTGCACACACCTGGGGGCTCGTCCTCGCATTCACACCTAAACTCCACTGGGAGAGGAGGACGCTGCCCGGCTCAAGAGAACTCCAGCTTCTTTGAAGGCAGATGATTCTCGTTCACATATTTCCAATATTTCCAGTGTTTCCAGAACATTCTGCCCGGCGCTTCACAGCCGGCGCCAAACACTTTCCAGGCGAGAGGCTGTTTCTCTGAATGTGTGTGTGTGTGTGTGTGTGTGTGTGTGTGTGTGTGTGTGTGTGTGTGTGTGTGTGTGTGTGTGTGTGTGTGTGTGTGTGTGTGTGTGTGTGTGTGTGTGTGTGTGTGTGTGTGTGTGTGTGTGTGTGTGTGTGTGTGTGTGTGTGTGTGTGTGTGTGTGTGTGTGTGTGAGCAGCTGAGCCGCCTCACGCTGCTGCTGACACTGAGTGGGAAACTCAGCCACTCATGAACGGGTTCGCAGCGCGGAAAGACAAAAACTTGAGTTTATTTATCCTGTGAAGAGAAACGGGGGTTCATCAGTTCCCAAGCCCTGGACAGGACGCCAGTCTATCACAGGACACATAGAGACGAACAGAGACAGACAACCATTCACACCTACGGGTGATTTAGAGTCATCAATGAACCGAACACCTGCACGTCTTTGGACTGTGGGAGGAAACCGGAGAACCCGGAGAAAACCCACGCAGACACGGGGACAACATGCAAACTCCACACAGAAGGGACCCAGTCGGGATTCAAACCAGGAACCCTCTCGCTGTGAGGCGACAGTGCTAACCACTACACCACCGTGTAGCCATGTCCTGTTTTATACCTTTTGTCAAACAAAGCTGAGTCGTGACCAAAAGAGAGCTGAGGAAGGCAAAGCTCTGGATCTACCCTCAGTCCTGGTTCCTACCCTCACCTGTGGTCATGAAAGCTGGGTCAGGACCCAAAGAACCAGGTCGCGGGTCCAAGCGTCTGAAATGTGTTTCCTCAGGAGGGGGGCTGGAGTCTCCCTTAGAGAGAGGGGGAGAAGTTCAGCATCCGTGAGGAACTCGGAGTAGAGCCGCTGCTCCTTTGCGTTGAAAGGAGCCAGTTGAGGTGGTTCAGGATCATCTGGTAAGGATGAACCCTGGGCGCCTCCCTAGGGAGGTGTTCCAGGCACGTCCAGCTGGGAGGAGGCCTCGGGGAAGACCCAGGACCAGGTGGAGAGATTAGATCTCCACACTGGCCTGGGAACGCCTCAGGATCCCCCAGTTAGAGCTGGTTAATGTGGCCCAGGAAAGGGAAGTTTGGGGTCCCCTGCTGGAGCTGCTGCGCCCGAGACCTGATCCAGGATCAGAGGCTGAAGATGAGATGAGATGATTTAATAACTTTTGTGTTTCTGAAACTCGTTGCTAAACTTCCCCACATATTCCACAAACTGATTTCCAGGCTTGAATATTAATTTTTTGTCGAATTAATAATTTAGATTTTTGAAGAATTCCATTAATTTTAATTTGCAGTCAAACAAACGTTCGTTCGCTGAAATGTCAAAATATGAACTTACAATTCTGAGGCATTCAGCGAAATACAACTCAATTATACTTTTATAATGCACACACACACACACACACACACACACACACACACACACACACACACAGACAGACACACAGACACACACACACACACACACACACACACACACACACACAGACACAGACACACACACACACACACACACACACACACACACACACACAGACACACAGACACACAGACACACACACACACACACACACACAGACACAGACACACACACACACACACACACACACATACACACACACACACACACACACACACACACACACACACACACACACACACACACACGGAGTCTTTTGTTACCTGATAAACAACTAAAAAATCCAATCTGGTGCTGAATAAATTACCTGTGGGACGCATTCAGCCGCCGCCGTTTTCCTCTCATTCATTTGCGGTTCGCTCCGTCTCGTCTGCGGCGTTCCAGAGGGTCAACCGCCACTCCGTGCGTTTTTATTCCCCACAAGAGTTCAGTGTCAAACCTCTGGGATTTACAAAAGGAACCCAAGATGATGATGATAATGAAAACAATGGTGATAATGACAATAAATCTCCGCAAAAGCACAAAGAGTGGTGTGTGTGTAGTGAGGCTGCGGAGCACAATCTGCACGCAAACCTCTGATTTGTGCACCTGCAGCAACAACAAGTGACGTTAGAATGACTTATAATTACTCAACTAACCTTATTATTATTATTATTATTATTATTATTATGAGTCCTAATTATTAACATCTGCTGTTGTTGCGACAGGTGAACAGATGTTTCTGCGTCCGTCCCGTGCCCCGTGCTTTAGGGTACTTGTCCCCCCTCCAGGCCCGTTTGTACTCACACTACCTGGGCCTCGGAGAATGCTTCTTGCTGCCTATACGTCATCACGCCGTAACACGTCACACGCATTGATGACGTCATGGCGATGCGTGGCTTTGTTTCCAGATCTTTCCGTAGACCTCGGAGTTTTTGTGCGTCTTGTCGACTGTTTTTGAATCTTTTCATCGACCAAATCTGCAGTAAACACTCCACCTCCGCATCACACCAACGTGAACCTTTCACCGCCATTGTTTGAAATGTCCGCGCATGGTCCCTCCTTCTTTTTTCTACGTCCCAACAGGCGCACAGGAAATGACCTCAGAACCGCCGTAGGCCTCGTGCTCGTACACGTGCGCACGCTCGTGCTCGTACACGTGCACACGTGCTTTACTAAAGCCCACCTCTCCCAAACGGGCAGTGGACGGCAAGCGTGCCGCTCCAAGGCGCGGTACGGTTGCACTCACACTGGTCAAACGAACCAGACTTTAGCCGTGAAACGTATCGGTCATCGGCTACGGCTGAAATCGGCCCTAAAGAAATCCACATTGGTCGATCGATGTTAGAATCTTAACATACGTGTTAAAAGTTGGATTTTAAAACCTTTTATTTACATAACAAGCATCTAACAGTTGGTGTTCAGACGTTTCTCTGAGGAGTCTGGAAACTTGAGTCTGGGATCTAGAAACGGAAAGTGCGTATGAACCCTGATCCGTGCGTTTAAAAGAAAGATGGCGTTGAGGTGGTTCTGGATCATCTGGTAAGGATGAACCCTGGGCGCCTCCCTAGGGAGGTGTTCCAGGCACGTCCAGCTGGGAGGAGGCCTCGGGGAAGACCCAGGACCAGGTGGAGAGATTAGATCTCCTCACTGGCCTGGGAACGCCTCAGGATCCCCCAGTTAGAGCTGGTTAATGTGGCCCGGGAAAGGGAAGTTTGGGGTCCCCTGCTAAAGCTGCTGCCCTGAGACCCGACCCCGGATAAGAGGCTGAAGATGAGATGAGAATGAAACCGTCACATTTTACATCATCAGTCATTTTTTTGCCTCTTTTCACATTTTAACTTTTGCAAACTCTTAAAAACAGACGAAGAAAACCTGTAAAAGACTCTGAACCTGAGTCAGAGCTGCTTGTTTGTGCGTTCGTCCTCCGGCTGTGAGAGAAGGAGCCGTCGGGGCTGAACGCCCCCCCGTCCCACCCCCCCCCCCCCCCCGTCCCTCGTCCCCGAACAAAACTCCAGCATCACACCCAAAGTGGCGAACGTGATACTCCCCGACGGAGGCTCATTCATCTCTGATGAAAGAATCTGTTTCAGACGCTGGGAGGGGAAGACGTCCCCAAACCGGCCCCGTCTACCTTTCTCTCTCGTTGGGGGGGGGAGTGAAACCAGGGGATCAAAGTCCAGATTAAAAGTGACGCTGCGGTTTCCAGCATCGATCTCTCGACCCGAGCGCTTTCATCGAGTGCAAAAGATGCAAAATGAACTGTTTTTTACCCCGAAATGGCGCCGGGCGCTAACGGACGACGACTCTTCTGGCGCAGCACTCTCGCTTCTGATCTTTGGCCGATTCGTTTGGATTATTTAATCCAATTATTTGGACGTGGCTAACAGTGGTTAGCTCGGGGCAGCACGGTGAAGGCATTCAAAGGTCTTTTTTAACCACTAATGCTGCTGAAAATAACAGCAAACCTCTGCAGCAGCATGAGAAGAGTCCCTACACACACAACAAAGCAGCAATGGGCTCCTTCCACTGTAATGGACTTTACTATGAAAGGAGCTGGTACAGGGGCCAGTAGGTAAGTCTTTAAAACACTCTTTAATAAACTCTGGCTTCACTAACTACGCTGATGACGCTTTGTTGTGTGTGTAAGGACTCTTCTCATGCTGCTGCAGAGGTTTGCTGTTATTTTCAGCAGCATTAGTGGTTAAAAAAGACCTTTGAATGCCTTCACCGTGCTGCCCCGAGCTAATCAGTGTGAAGAACAAGAGCCTCAAACTTGTACTTTAAGATAAATATACGGTGATACAACAACATTGTTCTGTGCTTCAGTACCGTACAGGTCCGAATGTCCCGGTCCACATGATGCGGACATTTGCGGTCCCCGCGGTAACAAAGAGAAAGGTTGAAGGTTGCGAACGTGACGCTGTCCTCCGCGGTGGAAAAAGCCTCGCATTCAAAAAACACTTTTAATAAAAATCCTCTGAGTATTTTATGAACGAGGTTAGTTTGAGCTGTGTGTGTGTGTGTGTGTGTGTGTGTGTGTTTGTGTGTGTTTGTCTGTCTGTCTGTTTGTGACTGTGTGTGTGTGTGTGTCTGTGTGTGTGTGTGTGTGTGTGTGTGTGTCTGTGTGTGTGTGTGTGTGTGTGTGTATAAAGACTGGGTTAATTTCAGAGCAGGGCGCTGTGGGGTTATGTGAGTCAAAGGAAGTGAGTGCTCTTCAAAATAAGAGCGGGCAGAGTGTGTGTGTGTGTGTGTGTGTGAGTGTGTGAGTGTGTGTGTGTGTGTGTGTGTCATTGAAAACATCTTCTCCGCTCCGTCTTTCAGGGGACGTCTCTTTTGTCGAGTGTTGAATAAAAAAAAAAAAATCAATTTTCCTCGCAGACGTTTGGGGTTCTGAATATTTTCACTGGGGCCATTTCTGTGTTTCTCCATTTCCTTCCTGTTTCCATGCGTCTGTGTGTGTGTGTTTGAACGTGTGTGTGTTTGAACGCGTCGTGTGTTTGAACGCGTCGTGTGTTTGAACGCGTCGTGTGTTTGAACGTGTGTGTGTTTGAACGTGTCGTGTGTTTGAACGTGTGTGTGTTTGAACGTGTCGTGTGTTTGAACGTGTGTGTGTTTGAACGTGTGTGTGTTTGAACGTGTGTGTGTTTGAGCGCGTCGTGTGTTTGAGCGCGTCGTGTGTTTGAACGTGTGTGTGTTTGAACGTGTGTGTGTTTGAACGCGTCGTGTGTTTGAACGCGTCGTGTGTTTGAACGCGTCGTGTGTTTGAACGTGTGTGTGTTTGAACGTGTCGTGTGTTTGAACGTGTGTGTGTTTGAACGTGTCGTGTGTTTGAACGTGTGTGTGTTTGAACGTGTCGTGTGTTTGAACGTGTCGTGTGTTTGAACGTGTGTGTGTTTGAACGTGTCGTGTGTTTGAACGTGTGTGTGTTTGAGCGCGTCGTGTGTTTGAGCGCGTCGTGTGTTTGAACGTGTGTGTGTTTGAGCGCGTCGTGTGTTTGAGCGCGTCGTGTGTTTGAACGCGTCGTGTGTTTGAACGCGTCGTGTGTTTGAACGCGTCGTGTGTTTGAACGTGTGTGTGTTTGAACGTGTCGTGTGTTTGAACGTGTGTGTGTTTGAACGTGTCGTGTGTTTGAACGTGTGTGTGTTTGAACGCGTCGTGTGTTTGAACGCGTCGTGTGTTTGAACGTGTGTGTGTTTGAACGTGTCGTGTGTTTGAACGTGTGTGTGTTTGAGCGCGTCGTGTGTTTGAGCGCGTCGTGTGTTTGAACGTGTCGTGTGTCGTGTGTTTGAACGTGTGTGTGTTTGAGCGTGTCGTGTGTTTGAACGTGTCGTGTGTTTGAGCGTGTGTGTGTTTGAACGTGTCGTGTGTTTGAACGTGTCGCGTGTTTGAACGTGTCGTGTGTTTGAACGTGTGTGTGTTTGAACGTGTCGTGTGTTTGAACGTGTCGTGTGTTTGAACGCGTCGTGTGTTTGAACGCGTCGTGTGTTTGAACGTGTCGTGTGTTTGAACGTGTCGTGTGTCGTTTGTTTGAACGTGTGTGTGTTTGAGCGTGTCGTGTGTTTGAACGCGTCGTGTGTCGTGTGTTTGAACGTGTCGTGTGTTTGAACGCGTCGTGTGTTTGAACGTGTCGCGTGTTTGAACGTGTCGCGTGTTTGAACGTGTGGTGTGTTTGAACGCGTCGCGTGTTTGAACGCGTCGCGTGTTTGAACGCGTCGCGTGTTTGAACGCGTCGCGTGTTTGAACGTGTCGCGTGTTTGAACGTGTCGTGTGTCGTGTGTTTGAACGTGTGTGTGTTTGAACGCGTCGCGTGTTTGAACGTGTCGCGTGTTTGAACGTGTCGTGTGTCGTGTGTTTGAACGTGTGTGTGTTTGAGCGTGTCTCGTGTTTGAACGTGTCGTGTGTTTGAACGTGTGTGTGTTTGAACGTGTGTGTGTTTGAACGTGTCGTGTGTTTGAACGTGTCGTGTGTTTGAACGCTGCAGCCGTTCCACCTGCTCGCCGACCCCAGATCACATCTGCAGACTTCCTGTCTCAATGTTCAGACTCTCTGTTGAACCTGCAAATGTGATGTTTGGAGTTACCGTATTTTTCGGAGTAAAAGTCGCACCGGAGCTGAAAATGCAAATTAAAGAAGGAAAGAAACAGATATAAGTCGCACTAGAGTTTGTGTTGTTTCCAGACGATTATCATTCATTCATTCATCTTCAACCGCTTATCCCGGGGTCGGGGTCGCGGGGGGCGGGAGCCGATCCCAGCTGACATCGGGCGTGAGGCGGGGTCCACCCTGGACAGGACGCCAGTCTATCACAGGACACATAGAGACGAACAGAGACAGACAACCATTCACACCTACGGGTGATTTAGTGTCATCAATGAACCCAACACCTGCACGTCTTTGGACTGTGGGAGGAAACCGGAGAACCCGGAGAAAACCCACGCAGACACGGGGAGAACATGCAAACTCCACACAGAAGGGCCCCAGCCGGGATTCAAACCAGGAACCCTCTCGCTGCGAGGCGACAGTGCTAACCACCACACCACCGTGTATCTCACTTTCTAAAATCAAATATATTAATATTTACAAATCAAAACAAGTTCACTGACACAACACAGCCGACCGTGTCGGGTGACCATGGTTATTGTTCGCCTGCGATTTTCTGAGAGGTGGGCTTTAGTAAAGCACGTTTGCACGTGTACGAGCACGAGCGTGCGCACGTGTACGAGCACGAGCCCTACGGCGGTTCTGAGGTCATTTCCTGTGCGCCTGTTGGGACGTAGAGAAAAGAAGGAGGGACCATGCGCGGACATTTCAAACAATGGCGGTGAAAGGTTCACGTTGGTGTGATGCGGAGGTGGAGTGTTTACTGCAGATTTGGTCGATGAAAAGATTCAAAAACAGTCGACAAGACGCACAAAAACTCCGAGGTCTACGGAAAGATCTGGAAACAAAGCCACGCATCTCCTTAAATGTGAATATTTACTCCTTTTTTGTCTTCAATGACGGTAAACTGAATATTTTGTTGTTTTTTCTCATTAAACAAACAATTTGAAGACGTCTGCGTGACTTTGGGAAATAATAACGGCCGTTTAAAAGTGTTTTTATGGACAAACCCGTCCAATTTGAGAGTCTGTTACGGTTTAAAACTAGCACGTTTGTTAGCATGTTCATTAGCATGTTCGTTAGCACGTTTGTTAGCACCTTTGTTAGTCCTTATTTTAGCGTTTCTCTGTAGAAAAAAGGTCGTTTCCATCTGTAAAAAACACCCGACCCTCTCTCTAAATTCCTCCCACACAGAGAGGAGATGGAAGAGGAAAAGTTTGGCCCTTTTTTTAGCTCGTCTTTGTTATTTTTCACGGTATTTCTGCTTCATTAGACGCCGCGTACCCAGTGGAAAGGTTCCAGCACAGACGAGAGGAAGCGACACGTAACCCTGGAAAGAAACGCCGTCCAACACAAACACACTGACATTTGCTGTCCGCGTGTCTTTTGTTCCCGTGCCGTCGTCTGGGGCGTGTGAGCTGCTCCCGCGGACACACGCGCAGGGATGAACTTCGGCTCAGAGCGGCCGAAGCTCAGCTCCTCGGTTTCCTCCTCTTGCTTTTTCATGTGGGACAGAAACCCCACGTTTTGGTGAAGTGCAGACACGGCGTCAAAACCGCGGGACTATTTTTAGGCGTTGGCGGCACAGACGCTTGCGCCATCCTGCCATTTCTCCGCCTGACTCATCACCACCACAGGAAATGGACTCGTGCGTCTCTGCAGCAGATGCTTTTCCAGATTCAGCAGCCACTCCTCGCTCCTTTAGGGCGCCCTCCCACTGTGCCTCCGTCCCGTGCCCCGTGCTTTAGGGTCCTTGTCCCCCCCTCCAGGCCCGTTTGTACTCACACTACCTGGGCCTCGGAGAATGCTTCTTGCTGCCTATACGTCATCACGCCGTAACACGTCACACGCATTGATGACGTCATGGCGATGCGTGGCTTTGTTTCCAGATCTTTCCGTAGACCTCGGAGTTTTTGTGCGTCTTGTCGACTGTTTTTGAATCTTTTCATCGACCAAATCTGCAGTAAACACTCCACCTCCGCATCACACCAACGTGAACCTTTCACCGCCATTGTTTGAAATGTCCGCGCATGGTCCCTCCTTCTTTTTTCTACGTCCCAACAGGCGCACAGGAAATGACCTCAGAACCGCCGTAGGCCTCGTGCCCGTACACGTGCGCACGCTCGTGCTCGTACACGTGCAAACGTGCTTTACTAAAGCCCACCTCTCCCAAACGGGCCGTGGACGGCAAGCGTGCCGCTCCTAGACGCGGTACGGTTGCACTCACACTGGTCAGAGGAAATGAGGCAGAAGACGGAGACTCCCGTAGTTGAGGGCGATTGGATCAAGTTGAAGTGAACGGACCTCGACGGAGACGCTACGTCTTCAAAACAATATAAAAATGTTTATCTTGTATTTTTCGACATCATTTCTTCCACAAAGATAAAAAAACAGCGTCTGAACTGCGATAGTTTGGACGCCGCTTCATGCTCCGATCTCTGTACGTCAGGTTCATTTACTCTGAAGTCATTTAAAGGCTTCACCGTGTGGTTTTGATCATGTAGATTATTTATGTAGTGAATTAAACATGAAATGATTTGTCCTTAAATGTGAATATTTACTCTTTTTACCCTTAAACTCAATATTTCGTTGTTTTTTCTCATGAAACAAACAATTTGAAGTCGTCTGCCTGACTTTGGGAAATCATGACGCCCGTTTAAAAGTGTTTTTTTGGACGAACCCGTCACGTAAACAAGCCGCAGCCCTTTAGAGCGCGCTGCTCCGCGTGTAGTGCGCGGGACTTTCCCACCGCAAACCCCAACGCTCTGTGAGTGACCTTGAACGCAGCGTAGACGGCTGCAACAGAAGCCCAGCGTCTGTGACGTTTCATCATCCGTCTGCCTCAGTCCTCCCTCCTCTTCCTCCTCTCCTCCTGTTCCTCCTCTTCCTCCTCTCCCTCCTCTCCTCCTTTTCCTCCTCTTCCTCCTCTTCCTCCTCTCCCTCCTCTTCCTCCTCTCCCTCCTCTCCCTCCTCTTCCTCCTCTTCCTCCTCTTCCTCATCTCCCTCCTCTTCCTCCTCTCCCTCCTCTCCCTCCTCTCCCTCCTCTCCCTCCTCTCTTCTCTCCCTCCTCTCCCTCCTCTCCCCTCCTCTTCCTCCTCTCCTCCTCTCCCTCCTCTCCTCTGCCTCCTCTCCTCTTCCTCCTCTCCCTCCTCTCCTCTGCCTCCTCTCCTCTTCCTCCTCTCCCCTCCTCTTCTCCTCTCCCTCCTCCCCTCCCCTTCCTCCTCTCCCTCCTCTCCCTCCTCTCCCTCCTCCTCTTCCTCCTCTTTCTCCTCTCCCTCGTCCCCTCCTCTCCCTCCTCTCCCTCCTCTCCCTCCTCTCCCTCGTCCCCTCCTCTTCCTCCTCTTCCTCCTCTCCCTCCTCTCCCCTCCTCTTCCTCCTCTCCCTCCTCTCCCTCCTCTTCCTCCTCTCCCTCCTCTTCCTCCTCTTCCTCCTCTTTCTCCCGTCCCCTCGAACCTGAAACGACCTTCCCTCTCAGGGCGCTCTCCTCTGAGCGTCGGAGGCTGAAAACTCATCTGTTCAAGTAGCGCCTCGCCTCCTCTCGTCCTCCTCTCGTCCTCCTCTTCCCCTTCAATCATCCCCCCTTCTCCAGAATCCTGCAGTCGAGATTAAACGTCTTCCTGGTTTCCTGTCACTTCCCTCTCTCTCTCTCTCTCACTCGCTCGCTCGCTCTCTCATCCGTCAGTCTGACGATGGCGCCGTGACCTTGACCTTTGACCTTTGACCTCACACCTGTCACACTCAGGTGAAGTGTTCGTGTGCAGCTGTCCAATCTTTCTGGGATCCATTAATCGAGTGTGTGTGTGTGTGTGTGTGTGTGTGTGTGTGTGTGTGTGTGTGTGTGTGTGTGTGTGTGTGTGTGTGTGTGTGTGTGTGTGTGTGTGTGTGTGTGTGTGTGTGTGTGTGTGTGTGTGTGTGTGTGTGTGTGTGTGTGTGTGTGTGTGTGTGTGTGTGTGTGCGCGCGCGCACGTGTGCGCGTTGAAGGCAGTTTACCGTGAATAATTTCTTTTAGTCAAAAGGAGACGGTTAAGTTTAGACGACTAAAGGAGACGGTTAAGTTAAGACGACTAAAGGTGACGGTTAAGTTAAGACGACTAAAGGTGACGGTTAAGTTTAGACGACTAAAGGAGACGGTTAAGTTAAGACGACTAAAGGTGACGGTTAAGTTAAGACGACTAAAGGTGACGGTTAAGTTTACACGACTAAAGGAGACGGTTAAGTTAAGACGACTAAAGGTGACGGTTAAGTTTAGACGACTAAAGGAGACGGTTAAGTTTAGACGACTAAAGGAGACGGTTAAGTTAAGACGACTAAAGGTGACGGTTAAGTTTAGACGACTAAAGGTGACGGTTAAGTTTAGACGACTACAGGAGACGGTTAAGTTTAGACGACTAAAGGAGACGGTTAAGTTTACACGGCTAAAGGTGACGGTTAAGTTTACACGACTAAAGGTGACGGTTAAGTTTAGACGACTAAAGGTGACGGTTAAGTTTAGTCACTAAAGGAGACGGTTAAGTTTACACGACTAAAGGTGACGGTTAGTTTACACGACTAAAGGTGACGGTTAAGTTTAGACGACTAAAGGTGACGGTTAAGTTTACACGGCTAAAGGTGACGGTTAAGTTTACACGACTAAAGGTGACGGTTAAGTTTAGACGACTAAAGGTGACGGTTAAGTTTAGACGACTAAAGGAGACGGTTAAGTTTAGACGACTAAAGGAGACGGTTAAGTTTAGACGACTAAAGGAGACGGTTAAGTTTAGACGACTAAAGGTGACGGTTAAGTTCAGACGACTAAAGGTGACGGTTAAGTTTAATCGACTAAAGGTGAGGGTTAAGTTTAGACGACTTAAAGGTGAGGGTTAAGTTTAGACGACTAAAGGAGACGGTTAAGTTTAGACGACTAAAGGTGACGGTTAATCCCTTTAGGATGAAGTGGAGTCTAATAATAGCTGTGCAGGAACTCAGCCTAACACACACACACACACACACACACACACACACACACACACGCCACAATATCCACGTTTCCTGCCTCGTTTGCGGCGCCACTGACGAGCGTGTGAGCGCCTCAACGCGGCCGCGGAGAAGCGAAAAGGAGCTAATGCACAACAATGTCCTGAGCTACGGAATAATTATCCCACAGGACTCAAGACGGAGCTGTCGGGAAGGATCAGAGATGACACACACACACACACACATACACACTTAAACACACACACATGCTGTAACAGCGTGAGAGCGCTCTGATACGGCCGCAGGGAGTGAAGATGGAGAAGCAGCCAATGGGGGCGGAGGATCTGTGGTCAGCCTACAGCGGCTCGGCCAATGGCGTGCGTGGGGGCGGGGCCAGTCTGGAGCTGTTCTGTGTTCTTGCTCGGACTCGGAGCCGCATTCCTGCTCCATTCCTGGGCTGAAGGCCCGACTCAGCGGGTGGAGCAAGGCACTGTGGGAAACTCAGGGGGGGGGGGGGGGGGGGGGTGCATGCGTGCGTGCGTGTGTGGGGGGGGTGCGTGCGCGGGGCGGTGGCACGAACATGCGTGATTGGGAAAAGGTGCCCGCGCACAGATTAAAGCAAGAGAAGAAGAAACAAAGGCCGAGTCACTTCCTGTGAGAAAACACTTCATTCTCTCAAATCAAAACCACTCTTTAACCACTTAACAGTCACCTGTAGACTACAATTAACCGTCACCTTTAGACTAAACTTAACCGTCACCTTTAGACTAAACTTAACCGTCACCTTTAGACTAAACTTAACCGTCTCCTGTAGACTAAACTTAACCGTCACCTTTAGACTAAACTTAACCGTCTCCTTTAGACTAAACTTAACCGTCACCTTTAGACTCAACTTAACCGTCACCTTTAGTCTAAACTTAACCGTCACCTTTAGAGACTAAACTTAACCGTCACCTTTAGAGACTAAACTTAACCGTCACCTTTAGAGACTAAACTTAACCGTCACCTTTAGAGACTAAACTTAACCGTCACCTTTAGAGACTAAACTTAACCGTCACCTTTAGACTAAACTTAACCGTCACCTTTAGACTAAACTTAACCGTCTCCTTTAGACGTCTAAACTTAACCGTCACCTTTAGTCGTCTAAACTTAACCCTCACCTTTTGTCGTCTGCTCGTCAGAAACCTGTCACAAATTTGTCTCGGCGGCGACCTCGTGCCCGTTCGCCGTTCTTTTACCAAACGAAGCGGCTGCGGCGGGATTCAAACCGGCGCTCCAGGTTTTGCTAAAGAGCGAGCGGACAGCCTCCTGATTGGGCCGTGAACGCGTAATCACACTAATGCGGCAGCGGGGCGAAGTCCGCCTGGTGCAACGTGGCGCTGCTCGAGCCCGTAACCAACCAATCACAGAGCGGTGTGGCGGCGTGGAGGGCTGGGGTGAGGGGGGGGGGACTCCTCAGGACCACTGCACATGCTCAGTGTGGCTCCAGAGAAGGGGGTGTGGTGCTGTGAGAGTGTGCGTGCGGAGAGCGCGGAGTGGGTGGGTGTTTGACTCCATTCCGCGGGGAGAGTGTGTGTGTGTGTGTGTGTGTGTGTGTGTGTGTGTACGTACTGTATTTTCCGCAGCACATGACTTGCAGATTTCCCCCCATCCCCCTCCTCCTCCCCGTGTGAGCGGCGCTCTCTGCCAGGCAGGAAAGGCAGAACAGCTGTGGCGGCGGCGGCGAGCGGTTCCCCATTAACGGAGGAATTATGCGAACAGGAAATTCAAATCGGATGCAGATGAGCGGAGGAGCAGAATAGTTCCGCGCTCACGGGAGGAAAGAAACGCGTCCTGACTCCACCGCGCCGTCAGGACGCTCTCGCTGCACCGTTTGATTCCCGCGCATGAACGAAACATGAGAAATAAACCGCATTAATGAGCACGCCGCCGGGGACGCCGCCGCTGGCTACACGCCTCCTGGCACCATCACTTAACCGTCACCTTTAGTCGTCTAAACTTAACCGTCACCTTTAGAGACTAAACTTAACCTTCACCTTTAGAGACTAAACTTAACCGTCACCTTTAGAGACTAAACTTAACCGTCACCTTTAGACTAAACTTAACCGTCTCCTTTAGTGACTAAACTTAACCTTCACCTTTAGACTAAACTTAACCTCACCTTTAGACTAAACTTAACCGTCACCTTTAGTGACTAACTTAACCATCACCTTTAGAGACTAAACTTAACCGTCACCTTTAGAGACTAAACTTAACCGTCACCTTTAGTGACTAAACTTAACCGTCACCTTTAGACTAAACTTAACCTTCACCTTTAGACTAAACTTAACCGTCACCTTTAGAGACTAAACTTAACCGTCACCTTTAGAGACTAAACTTAACCGTCACCTTTAGAGACTAAACTTAACCTTCACCTTTAGACTAAACTTAACCTTCACCTTTAGACTAAACTTAACCGTCACCTTTAGTGACTAAACTTAACCATCACCTTTAGACTAAACTTAACCGTCACCTTTAGAGACTAAACTTAACCGTCACCTTTAGAGACTAAACTTAACCATCACCTTTAGAGACTAAACTTAACCGTCTCCTTTAGAGACTAAACTTAACTGTCACCTTTAGTGACTAACTTAACCGTCACCTTTAGAGACTAAACTTAACCGTCACCTTTAGACTAAACTTAACCGTCACCTTTAGAGACTAAACTTAACCGTCACCTTTAGACTAAACTTAACCATCACCTTAGAGACTAAACTTAACGGTCACCTTTAGTCGTGTAAACTTAACGGTCACCTTTAGTGGTCTCATGTGTGACACACTGCTCTGGGCTCTTGCAGCCGGTTGCATCACCTGACCTCCAGCTGCTTCTGTCACCTGCACCCGTCTGTGCTGCTCTTCCTCGGGACTCTGACGCACGGACGCCTCGCATTGATGCGGCAGCGGAGGACGTGTGCTCAGTCCATTGTCCCGACCGTGCCTCTGCCCCACCGCGTCGCTTCACATACACTTAGGCCGCGTTGCTCATCTGTCGTCTGCAGCAGGACGAGAGAGAGAGGTGCCAACAATATACATTTAGTGGTCTAAACTTAACCGTCTCCTTTAGTCGTCTAAACTTAACCGTCTCCTTTAGTCGTCTAAACTTAACCGTCACCTTTAGTCGACTAAACTTAACCGTCTCCTTTAGTCGTCTAAACTTAACCGTCTCCTTTAGTCGTCTAACTTAACCGTCTCCTTCAGTCGTCTAAACTTAACCGTCACCTTTAGAGTCTAACTTAACCGTCCCCTTTAGAGACTAAACTTAACCGTCTCCTTTAGAGCCTTAACTTAACCGTCTCCTTTAGTCGTCTAAACTTAACCGTCTCCTTTAGTCGTCTAACTTAACGGTCTCCTTTATTCGTCTAAACTTAACCGTCTCCTTTATTCGTCTAAACTTAACCGTCTCCTTTATTCGTCTAAACTTAACCGTCTCCTTTATTCGTCTAAACTTAACCGTCTCCTTTATTCGTCTAAACTTAACCGTCTCCTTTATTCGTCTAAACTTAACCGTCTCCTTTAGTCGTCTAAACTTAACCGTCTCCTTTAGTCGTCTAAACTTAACCGTCTCCTTTATTCGTCTAAACTTAACCGTCTCCTTTAGTCGTCTAAACTTAACCGTCTCCTTTAGTCGTCTAAACTTAACCGTCTCCTTTATTCGTCTAAACTTAACCGTCTCCTTAAGTCGTCTAAACTTAACGGTCACCTTCAGAGCCGAACAGCGAGCGCGGCTGAACCTCAGATTTCATTAGTGGCGCTGACGGCGTTAAATTCCTCCCCAGTCGCTGTCGCAGGAAGTGGCCGAGGACTCAATATGTCAGGATGACCGGAGCTGGAGCGAGACAATAAGAGCGCGGACAAAAGAGACGACTCTCGCACCTGCTGAGAAAGTAATAAAACAGACCCAACAGCTGCGACCCACACACACACACACACACACACACACATACACACACACATACACACACACACACACATACACACACACACACACACACACACACACACACACACACACACACACACACACACACACACCACACACACACACACACACACACACCAAAATAAAGAAAGGGAGAGTGAAAACATCCAATAAGATCTCACTGATTGTAATATCGGTGTACACACACACACACACACACACACACAAACACACACACACACAAACACACACACAGATACAAACACTTGTGACACACACACACGCACACAGACAGACACACAAACACACACAAACACACACACACACACATACACACACACACAGGGAGAGTGAAAACATCTCTCTGGTCTTTATGCATCAGTGCCATATTCAGGCTTTTATTTTGAAAAGCCCACGTCTCTACAGGTGACGGTTAAGTTTAGACGACTAAGGTGACGGTTAAGTTTAGACGACTAAAGGTGACGGTTAAGTTTAGACGACTAAAGGAGACGGTTAAGTTTAGTCGACTAAAGGAGACGGTTAAGTTTAGACGACTAAAGGTGACGGTTAAGTTTAGACCACTAAAGGAGACCGTTAAGTTTAGACGACTAAAGGTGACGGTTAAGTTTAGTCGACTAAAGGAGACGGTTAAGTTTAGTCGACTAAAGGAGACGGTTAAGTTTTGGCGACTAAAGGAGACGGTTAAGTTTAGACGACTAAAGGAGACGGTTAAGTTTAGTCACTAAAGGAGACGGTTAAGTTTAGACGACTAAAGGTGACGGTTAAGTTTAGTCGACTAAAGGAGACGGTAAGTTTAGTCGACTAAAGGAGACGGTTAAGTTTTGGCGACTAAAGGAGACGGTTAAGTTTAGACGACTAAAGGAGACGGTTAAGTTTAGTCACTAAAGGAGACGGTTAAGTTTAGTCGACTAAAGGAGACGGTTAAGTTTAGATGACTAAAGGAGACGGTTAAGTTTAGACGACTAAAGGTGACGGTTAAGTTTAGACGACTAAAGGTGACGGTTAAGTTTAGACGACTAAAGGAGACGGTTAAGTTTAGTCACTAAAGGAGACGGTTAAGTTTAGACGACTAAAGGAGACGGTTAATTTAGACGACTAAAGGTGACGGTTAAGTTTAGATATTGAAAATAATCTTTATTTTCATCTTTTTGCCCAAAAACTTGTTCGTGTTTTTCATCGAGAATGAATCAGATTTACAGATTTCCTACGTTTTGTCCGTGCGTTTTGAACGCAGCGTCAGAGTAAATGTACGGTGGAATACAAACAAACACTCACTGTTGCTTCAGTGTGTTGATGATCACCTCTGGGCCTCTGGAGCACACACACACACACACACACACACACACACACACACACACACACACACACACACACACACACACACACACACACACACACACACACACACACACACACACACACACACACACACAGTCCCAGAGCAGAGCTGCTGATGGATGGAGGATGAGGTCAGTCCTCGGGGAGATCCAGACGCTCTGGAAAAGACCTGTTGTTGTTGTTTTCTCTCCCTGCTGATGATCTCATCCACACACACACACACACACACACACACACACACACACACACACACACACACACACACACACACACTGGTGATTCCCTCTTAAAGGAGCTCGGTGATGTCTGGATCTGTGTGTTTTGGCTCTGAAAACACTTCAAAATCCAACATTTTTTAGATTTTTTGGTTTTAAATGGTTTTGAAAGTGTTCGTTTATTCGTCTTTTATTTTGTAGAAGCTGATTTTATTGTTTGGATTAATAGAAAAAAGATTGTGGGCTCCGCAGACGCCGCAGAAACAGGATCCTAGTTATTTATACAAAGACGGTTCAAATTAAAATTAAATAAAATTCCAGTTAAAATCCATTAAAAGCCTGTGAGCTTTTTCTAAAACAGAAGAAAATGTTAAATAAAGCTGTAAAAATAAGTCAAATTCAAACATATCGGGTCAGAAATGCAGTTTAAAGGCAACAAAAGGGAATTTTAATAGTTTCCTCTTGTTTAATCAATGAAATATTTTTTTAATTTACTTATTTTACTTTGTTTTGGACACAGTCGGAAATGTTTATGCAAAGTTGTGTCATCTGCATAATTATAATAACTTATTCTGTGTGTGTGTGTGTGTGTGTGTGTGTGTGTGTGTGTGTGTGTGTGTGTGTGTGTGTGTGTGTCTGTGTGTGTGTGTGTGTGTGTGTGTGTCTGTGTGTGTGTGTGTGTGTGTGTGTGTGTGTCTGTGTGTGTGTGTGTGTGTGTGTGTGTGTGTGTGTGTGTGTGTGTGTGTGTGTGTGTGTGTGTGTGTGTGTGTGTGTGTGTGTCTGTGTGTGTGTGTGTGTGTGTGTGTATGTGTGTGTGTGTGTGTGTGTCTGTGACCCTGTGTGTGTGTGCGTGTGTGTGTGTGTGTGTGTGTGACCCTGTGTGTGTGTGTGTGTGACCGTGTGTGTGTGTGTGTGTGTGGTGTGACCCTGTGTGTGTGTGTGTGTGACCCTGTGTGTGTGACCCTGTGTGTGTGTGCGTGTGCGTGTGTGCGTGTGTGTGTGACCCTGTGTGTGTGTGTGTGTCTGTGTGTCTGTGTCTGTGACCCTGTGTGTGTGTGTGTGTGCGTTTGTGTGTGTGCGTGTGCGCGTGTGTGCGTGTGTGTGTGTGTGTGTGTGTGTGTGTGTGTGTGTGTGTGTGTGTGTGTGTGTGTGTGTGTGTGTGTGTGTGTGTGTGTGTGTGTGTGTGTGTGTGTGTGTGTGTGTGTGTGTGTGTGTGTGTGTGTGTGTGTCGTTGCCTTGAGTATTTATCGAAACTCAATGGAAACTAAAATAATGCAAAACGTATGTATAACAACACACACTCCCACACCCCAGAGGCTTTCCATGATTCAGCTGTGTGTGGTTATACACACACACACACACACACACCACACACACACACACACACACACACACACACACACACACACACACACACACACACACACACACACACACAGAGCCTGGTTATGTTTAAGTACATTAGCATTAAGATGAAACTTTCT
>NC_139838.1:28605080-28612580 GCF_963691815.1 Echiichthys vipera
CCAAACTGGAGAACAGAGGTGGGCGTGGCCTCCGTGGCGCCTCCCGTTGGTCGGTCTGCTGCCGTTTTGAAGCCAGGAAGTTCGCTTTTGGTCTGACGCCATTTTGGATTTTTAACCCCCTCCTGGTTTTGTCATATTAGCATTTTACGCTAGCTCGCTGTTTGTGAATCACTTCCTCTTCTTCTCCTTCCTCCTACTCTTCTTCCTCCTCTTCTTCCTCTTCCTCTTCTCCTTCCCCTTCCTCTTCTTCTTCCTTTTCTTCTTCTTCTTCCTCTTCTTCTTCTTCTTCTTCTTCTTCCTCTTCTTCTTCTTCTTCTTCCTCTTCCTCATCTTCCTCTTCTTCTTCCTCTTCTTCTCCTTCCTCTTCTTCCTCTTCTTCTTCCTCTTCGTCTTCTTCTTCCTCCTCCTCCTCCTCTCCTTCTTCTTCTTCCTCTTCTTCTTCTTCTTCTTCTTCTTCTCCTTCCTCTTCTTCTTCCTCCTCTTCCTCCTCTTCTTCTTCTTCTTCTTCCTCTTCTTCTTCTTCCTCCTCTTCTTCTTCTCCTTCTTCTTCCTCTTCCTCCTCTTCTTCCTCTTCTTCTTCCTCCTCTTCCTCTTCCTCTTCTTCTTCCTCTTCCTCTTCGTGTGAAGGTTTTTACACTTTACCGTCGTGGGCGTCTCTTCCTCTCTCTCAGGAACGCCGTCCGTGAACGACACGCAGGTCAGGATTTAAGCCGCGCTCCTCTTCCTCCCTCCGCGGTGAGATCAGCTCCATAACACCGGAGTTTACCCGGCGCCACATCATCGAGGCCACGGTGAAGTCAAGTGATTTTCAGAGTAATGAGCGTCGGACGCTTTTATTCTGGAAGGTAGATCCGCCTCATGCACGCCCCCCCCCCCCCCCCCCCCCCCCCCCCCCCCCCCAAAGCAGCCGCAGCACCCACGCTCTTGCTAAGTGCCACTCGAGAGACTTTCCTCCAAAATCAAAATAAAACAAATTGATTTTCAGAAAGGTGCAGATTTAAGAGCGGAGACGGAGATTTAAAGGAAACTAATCCAATTACAGAGCAGGAAACGGCTCCGCGCTCAAACACAGAGACGGGGAACTCGACCCGACGACCCGAGACGAGCTGTTCTCTTAACCATCGCGTCCCTTTTTTAGACGCACTCAGCAGAAATCACACCGGGCGGAAATCTGGTGCGAACAAATTGGTAGATGATTTAAAATTAAATGAGACGACGAGAGGAGAAGTTTGGTTTCAGAGGTTAAAGGAAGAAGCTGGAAAGTTGTTTCTGTGAATTTAATTTTACGCTTTTCCGACAAAATCTGTAAAAACTTTCCAGTCAAGCGTCTTTTTCCAAGACGGCGTTACGTTGACAGATCATTTCACCCTCCCACTGTGCGTCCGTCCCGTGCCCCGTGCTTTAGGGTCCTTGTCCCCCCCCTCCAGGCCCGTTTGTACTCACACTACCTGGGCCTCGGAGAATGCTTCTTGCTGCCTATACGTCATCACGCCGTAACACGTCACACGCATTGATGACGTCATGGCGATGCGTGGCTTTGTTTCCAGATCTTTCCGTAGACCTCGGAGTTTTTGTGCGTCTTGTCGACTGTTTTTGAATCTTTTCATCGACCAAATCTGCAGTAAACACTCCACCTCCACATCACACCAACGTGAACCTTTCGCCGCCATTGTTTGAAATGTCCGCGAATGGTCCCTCCTTCTTTTTTCTACGTCCCAACAGGCGCACAGGAAATGACCTCAGAACCGCCGTAGGGCTCGTACACGTGCGCACGCTCGTGCTCGTACACGTGCAAACGCGCTCTACAAAAGCCCACCTCTCTCAGACGGGCCGTGGACGGCAAGCGTGCTGCTCCTAGGAGTGGTACGGTTGTCTGTGTGTCTGTGTGTGTGTGTGTGTGTGTGTGTGTGTGTGTGTGTGTGTGTGTGTGTGTGTGTGTGTGTGTGTGTGTGTGTGTGTGTGTGTGTGTGTGTGTGTGTGTGTGTGTGTGTGTGTGTGTGTGTGTGTGTGTGTGTGTGTGTGTGTGTGTGTGTGTGTGTGTGTGTGTGTGTGTGTGTGTGTGTGTGTCTTAGTGCGTGTGTGTGTGTGTGTGCGTGCGTGTCGGTGCGTGCGTGCGTGTGTGTGCCTGCGTGCGTGTGTGTCTCTGTGTGTGTGTGTGTGTGTGTGTGTGTGTGTGTGTGTGCGTGTGTGTGTGTGCGTGCGTGTCGGTGCGTGCGTGCGTGCGTGTGTGTGCCTGCGTGTGTGTGTGTGTGTGTGTGTGCGTGCGTCTGATCGTGGCTCAGGTGTCGTATCAGCAGCTCCGATCGTGCTCCTGCTCTCCGCTGCGCTGCGACACTTCCCTGATATCAAACTCCCGTCGAAGGCCAATTGGAGACCGACTGCTGGGAAATTTCTAAAATTACTTTTCCAAATTTACAAGGTGGAGCGCTGCCACCGTCAGACAGTTTAGGCAGAGCCGCCGTGCGTAAAGCGCTTGAGCTCGCCGCCCCGCTGTGCTGCAGTCTGTTCGGAGCATCAGTGGAATCAGCCGCGCTGCGAGAGGAAGGAAAACACAGCCGTCAGCCGAGGCGCTAAACTCCGTAAACATCACCGAGGGTTCCCCGACCTGCGCTCACGCTGCACGCCGAGCCGCAGCCGCTCTGCCTCCTCAGAGGGAGGCAGCAGCATTTAGAGAATACCTGCAGCTCCTCCGAACACACGCTGAGCTCCTAAATGTCTAAATATACAACTAATAGTCTCTTAAACACGGGCGTGGGCTTCAGCTCTCTGATTTTTCACCGTGTAATTGGAGGTTTCTTCTTCTTTGGGTCCGTTTTGATGGATCCAGGACACAGTCTGCTTCCTGTCTGCTTCACTGGACACACACACTCGCGTTACGTCCCCAAATATTTCATTTCCTGGTGTTTTTTCTTCTTCTTCTGCCTTTTTACGGTTTCAAACGTTTCATAACTGCAGCACAAATGTCCTCAGAGTTCAGAGGATCTGTATCAAATATGATCTGCAGCTGCTCCGGAGGCTCGTGAAGGAGTAACGATGATGATAACGATGATAATTATGATATTAACGCGCTTTATGTTCGTCCCCGACGCTGCAGCTCCATTAGTTTCACTGTTGGTTTTTTTTATCTGTAAAATGGTGAAAAACGTGGATCCGTGTTTCCTCAAACGTCTCAAAGATTCAGTTTCCTGTCGAAGAGGAAGGAAGAAACCAGGTCAGGACCCAAAGAACCAGGTCCAGGTCCAAGCGTGTGAACTGTGTTTCCTCAGGAGGGGGTCTGGAGTCTCCCTTAGAGAGAGGGGGAGAAGTTCAGCATCCGTGAGGAACTCGGAGTAGAGCCGCTGCTCCTTTGTGTTGAAAGGAGCCAGTTGAGGTGGTTCAGGATCATCTGGTAAGGATGAACCCTGGGCGCCTCCCTAGGGAGGTGTTCCAGGCACGTCCAGCTGGGAGGAGGCCTCGGGGAAGACCCAGGACCAGGTGGAGAGATTAGATCTCCACACTGGCCTGGGAACGCCTCAGGATCCCCCAGTTAGAGCTGGTTAATGTGGCCCGGGAAAGGGGCATGTGTGTAACCTTTACGACTGAAACACCTTTAGGACCAGATGCGATGTTGTGATGATCTCGTCGTTTTTAAGACAGATATTAAATTCAAATATTCAAATATTCAAATATCCGATCGTCCAATTTTCCGAATATCCGTCGCTCAAAACACGTTATTCGGGTTTTTCCACCTGCTAGCTCCGCGGCAGCTCCGCGGACTCAAGTCCAAGTGCAACCGGACTGCAGAGTAAATCTCCCCCCCGTCCTCTGGGACGATCATATAAACACGCTCGTGCTCATGTTCCACGCGAGGATGATCCGTCCTGCTTCGGAGGCGCTGACACGACATGACAAACGTGCAGAATCACATCACGCCCGACACTTTCACCCGTCATCTGTCGACGGGCGGAGATCTGCCTGCGTGTTCGTGCGCGTGTGTCCGTAGAAGGTCTCTCTCTTAGAGGCGTTAAATGTGGCTTTTTTAAAACCTTCGCCGTCCTGCTGAGACGGGAGACGAGAGTTTGGGGGGGGGGGGTGGGTCGAGGATGTCGTGGACGGATGGAGAGACAGGAGGGAGGGTTTGAGGGCGGGGGGGGGGGGGGGTCGAGGATGTCGATGACGGATGGAGAGACAGGAGGAAGAGGGACGGGAGGAGCAGAGAGACCCTCTGGTGTAAACTGAACGCTCCAACAATCCATTTGTTCTGCAGGATTTTCCAAACGATCCCCCCCCCGGTGACGGAGGTGGTGTGACCGAGAGAAAGAGACAAAAACGGCGCCGCGACCACGAAATCTGTCTCGTATCAGAGCTCCACTTCTCTCCTAACCATTTTCACGTCCCTCTGACGCTGATTCAACACAGTTATCGAACCATTTCAGCGTGTTTTCATCGCTGTTGTATAATCTCTCGGAGCTTCTCACTGAACTCGACCCCCCCGCCCCCCTCCCACCCTCGCGCTCGCTCGCTCGGTTTCCCTCACGGAGCAGGAAACAATACCACCGTAGAGAGCACGGAGTGGGACTCGGACCACGGCTCCATCTGCACGCCATTATCCCCGTTGAATCCCTCTTTGTGAGCTTAATTTCTGAGGGTCTATTTTGCATTAGTGCCGCATGAGATTCCCACAAAAAATTCCTCCTCAAGGGGTCGAAACAACAGAGAGTCGGACCCGGTTCAAGTATTTGTGTGTGCGCCTGGAGGAGAAATCCACCCTGGACGCTGTTACACAACCGCTGGCAGCCGCTTCGCATGTCAGCGCTTTGACATATGTTTATTCTTGTTGTGGATAATCGGCCAAACGTGTTTGAAGTGCAGGGCTGGGAATCGAACCAAGAGTCTCAGAAAGTACCTAAAGCAGGCGTTGAATGTCTAACGGACGTATAAGATTGGTTTCTTATGCCATGATCACACAGTTTTTTTGGTGTGTAGCGACCTGATGAACCCGTTATCACTTCAGGACGGAAATCTCTGGGGTCAAAGCGGCTAAAGCCACAACTGTAGCTCACCATATATATATCTATACTGGGGGAGGTGGGGATCGAACTGCCGATCTCTCGAATGGAGGACGACCCACTCTGTCACTGAGCCATATACTGACATTAATGTTAAACGCGTCAAAACAACCCCGACAGGACTTTTACTTTGGAATATCTCTAAACGTATCCAGCACTAAAAATTAGAGAGAATGCAGCTTTAAGT
Source organism: Echiichthys vipera (assembly GCF_963691815.1). Taxonomy (NCBI): domain Eukaryota; kingdom Metazoa; phylum Chordata; class Actinopteri; order Perciformes; family Trachinidae; genus Echiichthys; species Echiichthys vipera. The sequence goes on from NC_139838.1 coordinate 28,610,316, forward strand.
GGAGTCTCCTCCTGCTGGACATTAGAGAGAATGCAGCTTTAAGTGGAGTCTCCTCCTGCTGGACATTAGAGAGAATGCAGCTTTAAGTGGAGTCTCCTCCTGCTGGACATTAGAGAGAATGCAGCTTTAAGTGGAGTCTCCTCCTGCTGGACATTAGAGAGAATGCAGCTTTAAGTGGAGTCTCCTCCTGCTGGACATTAGAGAGAATGCAGCTTTAAGTGGAGTCTCCTCCTGCTGGACATTAGAGAGAATGCAGCTTTAAGTGGAGTCTCCTCCTGCTGGACATTAGAGAGAATGCAGCTTTAAGTGGAGTCTCCTCCTGCTGGACATTAGAGAGAATGCAGCTTTAAGTGGAGTCTCCTCCTGCTGGACATTAGAGAGAATGCAGCTTTAAGTGGAGTCTCCTCCTGCTGGACATTAGAGAGAATGCAGCTTTAAGTGGAGTCTCCTCCTGCTGGACATTAGAGAGAATGCAGCTTTAAGTGGAGTCTCCTCCTGCTGGACATTAGAGAGAATGCAGCTTTAAGTGGAGTCTCCTCCTGCTGGACATTAGAGAGAATGCAGCTTTAAGTGGAGTCTCCTCCTGCTGGACATTAGAGAGAATGCAGCTTTAAGTGGAGTCTCCTCCTGCTGGACATTAGAGAGAATGCAGCTTTAAGTGGAGTCTCCCCCTGCTGGACATTAGAGAGAATGCAGCTTTAAGTGGAGTCTCCTCCTGCTGGACATTAGAGAGAATGCAGCTTTAAGTGGAGTCCCCTCCTGCTGGACATTAGAGAGAATGCAGCTTTAAGTGGAGTCTCCTCCTGCTGGACATTAGAGAGAATGCAGCTTTAAGTGGAGTCTCCTCCTGCTGGACATTAGAGAGAATGCAGCTTTAAGTGGAGTCTCCTCCTGCTGGACATTAGAGAGAGTGCAGCTTTAAGTGGAGTCTCCTCCTGCTGGACATTAGAGAGAATGCAGCTTTAAGTGGAGTCTCCTCCTGCTGGACATTAGAGAGAATGCAGCTTTAAGTGGAGTCTCCTCCTGCTGGACATTAGAGAGAACGCAACTTTAAGTGGAGTCTCCTCCTGCTGGACATTAGAGAGAATGCAGCTTTAAGTGGAGTCTCCTCCTGCTGGACATTAGAGAGAATGCAGCTTTAAGTGGAGTCTCCTCCTGCTGGACATTAGAGAGAATGCAGCTTTAAGTGGAGTCTCCTCCTGCTGGACATTAGAGAGAATGCAGCTTTAAGTGGAGTCTCCTCCTGCTGGACATTAGAGAGAATGCAGCTTTAAGTGGAGTCTCCTCCTGCTGGACATTAGAGAGAATGCAGCTTTAAGTGGAGTCTCCTCCTGCTGGACATTAGAGAGAATGCAGCTTTAAGTGGAGTCTCCTCCTGCTGGACATTAGAGAGAATGCAGCTTTAAGTGGAGTCTCCTCCTGCTGGACATTAGAGAGAATGCAGCTTTAAGTGGAGTCTCCTCCTGCTGGACATTAGAGAGAATGCAGCTTTAAGTGGAGTCTCCTCCTGCTGGACATTAGAGAGAATGACCAAGAGTTCATGCACTTGTCACTTTGAACTCCCTGACATGTGACCAACGCTGCACACTGACGCTCTCTAACGGAGAATCCGCGGACTCCGCGTGGAGTCGAACCTGGCTCCCACATCTGCGCAGCATTACGCTCGTTAATCCTCTCCGAGAGGCCGGAGCCTGTTTCCTCTGTAACAACATCTCGGTTCTCACTGAGTAATTCCTCCCTGAGGGGGGGGGGGGGGGGGGCGTGAGGAGCTGCAGCACAAACGTCAACATCTTCCAAAGCGCTTCCTCCCGGGGTCGGCGGGTTCAGTGAAATCTGTTTTTAGGGTCCAGGCAGGTGAGCGGAGACGGAAGAGGCGCAACGTCAGCCGACAACAGGCGTCAGAGCCGTTGGTCAGAAGCAAAGACTGTAAAAAAGAACAGACGCAGCGTCTCCGTCAGGTCCGTTCTCTCCACTGGAGCTAACGTTAGCTGCTAGCTTAAGGGAAACACACGACATCAATAATCATCCGGTGACTCAGGTCAACCAGTTCAATAAAACGTCTTTAGCGATTAGCTTAGCTCGGCGCCATATTAACGACAGATACAAACACGTTGATGCTAGTTAGCAGCTGCTACACGGGCGGACGTCATCAGTGCTACAACTGCACAGGCGTCAATACAACAGACTGTATAAAAACAGACCGTTCTCTACCTTGATCCAGTCGTCCTCGCCTACGGGAGTCTCCATCTTGTCAGACTTTGACTC
>NC_139838.1:28620080-28622580 GCF_963691815.1 Echiichthys vipera
AACTTAACCGTCTCCTTCAGTCGTCTAAACTTAACCGTCTCCTTTAGTCATCTAAACTAACCGTCTCCTTTAGTCGTCTAAACTTAACCGTCTCCTTTAGTGTCTAAACTAACCGTCTCCTTTAGAGACTAAACTTAACCGCCTCCTTTAGTCGTCTAAACTTAACCGTCTCCTTTAGTGTCTAAACTTAACCGTCTCCTTTAGTGTCTAAACTTAACCGTCTCCTTTAGTGTCTAAACTTAACCGCCTCCTTTAGTCGTCTAAACTTAACGTCTCCTTTAGTGTCTAAACTTAACCGTCTCCTTTAGTGTCTAAACTTAACGTCTCCTTTAGTGTCTACACTTAACCGTCTCCTTTAGTCGTTTTATTGCTTTCTTCATCTTCCTCTTCTTCTTTTCTTTCTTCTTCCTCACCCCTGTTTCCTTTTCCTCTTCCCCTCTTTTCCCCCACCGCTATTTCCACACCCTACCTTCCTCTTCTTCTCCTCCATCATCCCCTCTTTCCCTTTTCATTCACCACCAGTTTTCACATTTATCCCCCCTTCCTCCTCCTCCTCCTCCTCCTCCTCTTCCTCCTCCTCTTCCTCCTCCTCGTCTCGTCTCGTCCATCTCTCCATCTTCTCTCCCTCTCTCTATCGCTCCGACCCTCTTCCATCATCCCTTCTTTCCCTTTCATCTCATTTCCATCTCAACTCTCAACACCAGTTTTCATATTCATCCCCCCTTCCTCCTCCTCCTCCTCCTCCTCCTCCTCCTTTCTCCTCATCCTCCTCCTCCTCCTCCTCCTCCTCCTTCTCCTCCTCCTCCTCCTCTTCCTCCTCCTCCTTCTCCTCCTCCTCCTCCTCCTCCTCCTCTTCCTCCTCCTCCTTCTCCTTCTCCTCCTCCTCCTCCTCCTCCTCCTCTTCCTCCTCCTCCTCCTCCTCCTCCTCCTCCTCTTCTCCTCGTCTCGTCCATCTTTCACTTTTCTCCCTCTTCATCTCTCCATCTTCTCTCCCTCTCTCTCTCTCCGACCCTCTTCCATTATCTCCTCCTTTCTTCGCCTGATGAACGAATGAATGAATAAAAATGAAACAGATCTGCGACAAACACGACCTCCCCTCCTTTATTTCTTTCTTTCTTTCTTTCTTTCTTTCTCTCTTTCTTTCTCTTCTTTGATATAAATCTATATTATATAATATACTTGTATAAATACTCATCAGCGTCTCATCATCATATATAATTGCACGTAATCTTTCACTTTTGTGGGTGTTCAGACGCAGAAAGTGTCATTTTATCTCCTTTTATTCTCATTAATGTGAGAAAACGTGAAACTTTAAAGCATAAAATCTAATTTTACCAACAACCGTCATTGTTCCTGCAGCGTTTTCTCGTCTGAAGGTCGTGAAAATGTTTATAACTTTAAAAAAAAACGGGGATTATTATTAAAAAAGCTTCTAATCTTTATCATAAAAACAATAAAATATTGTTAATGAACATAAACGTGTTGTTAACGCCCCCCCCCCCCCCCCAGGCCCGTTTGTACTCACACTACCTGGGCCCTCGGAGAATGCTTCTTGCTGCCTATACGTCATCACGCCGTAACACGTCACACGCATTGATGACGTCATGGCGATGCGTGGCTTTGTTTCCAGATCTTTCCGTAGACCTCGGAGTTTTTGTGCGTCTTGTCGACTGTTTTTGAATCTTTCCATCGACCAAATCTGCAGTAAACACTCCACCTCCGCATCACACCAACGTGAACCTTTCACCGCCATTGTTTCAAATGTCCGCGCATGGTCCCTCCTTCTTTTTTCTACGTCCCAACAGGCGCACAGGAAATGACCTCAGAACCGCCGTAGGCCTCTCGTACACGTGCGCACGCTCGTGCTCGTACACGTGCAAACGAGCTTTACAAAAGCCACCTCTCCCAAACGGGCCGTGGACGGCAAGCGTGCCGCTACTAGACGTGGTACGGTTGCACTCACACTGGTCAAAGGAACCAGGCTTTAGCCGTGAAACGTGTTTGGGTACGGAGGCACAGTGGGATTGTAAACAATAAAAAATAACAATATTTCAGAGGTATTTATGATTTAATCTCCAGTAAACATCGATTTAAACACGTGGGAGGTGACGGGAATGAATCAAATCAAAGAGCTTTGTATTAAACGTGTTGGTAATTATAGTAACGTGTGTGTGTGTGTGTGTGTGTGTGTGTGTGTGTACGTGTGTGTCTGTGTGTGTGTGTGTGTGTGTGTGTGTGTGTGTGTGTGTGTGTGTGTCTGTTTGTGTGTGTGCGTGCTTGTGTGTGTGTGTCTGTGTGTGTGTGTGCGTGCTTGTGTGTGTGTGTGTGTCTGTGTCTGTGTGTGTGTGTGTGTGTGTGTGTGTGTGTGTGTGTGTGTGTGTGTGTGTGTGTGTGTGTGTGTGTGTGTGTGTGTGTGTGTGTGTGTGTGTGTGTGTGTGTGCGGTTGTGTGTGTCTGTGTGTGTGTGTGTGTGTGTGTGTGTGTGTGTGTGTGATCAATAA
>NC_139838.1:28623805-28646305 GCF_963691815.1 Echiichthys vipera
CTCCTTATGTCTCCTTCCTCTCCTTCCTCTCCTTCCTCCTTATGTCTCCTCCTTCCTCCTTATGTCTCCTCCTTCCTTTTTATGTCGCCTCCCTCCTCCTTATGTCTCCTTCCTTCCTCCTTATGTCTCCTTCCTCCTTATGTCTCCTTCCTTCCTCCTTATGTCTCCTTCCTCCTTATGTCTCCTTCCTCCTTATGTCTCCTTCCTCCTTATGTCTCCTTCCTTCCTCCTTATGTCTCCTCCCTCTCTTTCCTCCTTATGTCTCCTCCTTATGTCTCCTTCCTCTCCTCATCTACCTCCTGAACACCTTCCCTTCTCTTCTTCTTCCTCTCGTCCCCACTCCTCCTCTTCCTCCTCCCTTTTTTCTTTACCCCCTCCTGACCTCTCCTCCTCTCAGATCTCTCTCTCTCTTCTTTGTCCTCTCCTCACCCGCCCACCTCCTCCTCCTCCTCCTCCCGTCACCACCTGTACCTCTTTCATTGCTCCATCCTCCTCCTCTCCACCCTTTTCTCCTCCTCCTCCTCTCCACCCTTTTCTCCTCCTCCTCCTGTCACCACCTGTTCTCCTCCTCCTCCTCTTCCTCCTGCACCTCCTCTAACACCCCCCCCCATGACCTCCCCTCTCCTCCCCCCATGACCTCCCCTCTCCTCCCCCATCTCTTCACCTCCTCCTCCTCCTCCTCTTCTCCTAATTAGCACCTGAGCGTACAGGGCTGGTTAATATTCGGCGGCGAGGCGCTGTGACTGCAGAAGGGCACCTCGCCGTCTCTCCTGCGCTGCTGTTGCCATGGTAACGCCATGGAAATGCAGCGCCGCACTGTCTCTCTCTCTCTCTCTCTCTCTCTCTCTTTTTCCTAATTTCTTGCCCCTCCCTCCCTCCCTCCCTCCCTCCCCCCTTTCACTTTTTAATGAGTCACTGCATCCATTCAATGTTGGGCGGAGGGACGGCGGGGGAGTCACGAGGGCGCAGCGGCGTGCTCCGACACCAACCCCAAAAATTTAAGGGGCGTGAAAAAGTTTGGAGGAAAAAAGAAATCAATATTTTTAAAAATGCACATTTATTTTATTTCATTTGGGGTTATTTACCTGGTGTGTTTGTGTGTGTGTGTGTGTGTGTGGTAGTGTGTGCTTGCGTGTGTGTGTGTGTGTGTGTGTGTGGTATAGTGTGTGTGTGTGTCAGGGGTTGTCGGGGGGACGGAGACCTTGGCCTTGATGAAGTTCTTTAAAGCTGCTAATTATATTTCATTCATATTTCATGGTCGTGGGGCGGCAGACTGTCGTGTGTGGGTGTGTGTGTGTGTGTGTGTGTGTGTGGTTGTGTGTGTGCGTGTGTGTGTGTGTGTCTGTGTGTGCGTGTGTGTGTGTGGTTGTGTGTGTGTGTGTGTGTGTTGCATGTGTCCGTCTTGATCATAGACAGTCTCATAGAGATGGACGCAGCTGCCGTCGCCGGTTCGTGGGCCGCCGTTTTTTAAGTTTGGGCGTTTTAGCCGTTGCCGTTGCCATAGAGACGGCACGAGTCGTTCAATCCAAGATGGAGGCTCCGCATCAGTTCTTCGAGGGCCGATCGAGTATTCGTCTTTTCCAAATCTGTTTTTAGAAGTGGACGCATCTTCCTTCTACGCTCTACGCACTACGCTCTACGCCCCACGCTCTACGCACTACGCTCTACGCCCCACGCTCTACGCACTACGCTCTACGCCCCGCGCTCCGCGCTCTATGCACTACTCTCTACTCTCTACGCAACACGCTCCACGCTCATGCTCTACGCCCCACGCTCTACGCACTGCGCTTTACGCCCCACGCTCTACACACTATGCTCCATGCTCTACGCTCCACGCTCTACGCACTACTCTCTTCGCTCTAACGCTCCACGCTCTACGCTCCCCGCTTCACCCTCCATGTTCTACGCTCTACGCATCACGCTCTACACTCTACGCAATATGCTCTATGCACTACTCTCTATACTCTCTATGCTCCACGCTCTACGCTCCACGCTTTATGCTCCACGCTCTGCGCTCTACACACTACTCTCTTCGCTCTACGCACTACGCAATATGCTCTATGCACTACGCTCTACGCCCTACGCTCTATGCACTACGCGCACCGTAACAAGGAAGAAGTGCCGATCATCCGGGTACTTTTATCCGCGGAAGTTGAATTTTTTTGGCTTCCTGCTCCACTGGGAACGCTTTACCCAGTCCTTTTACACATCTGTGGATCGGTCAGGGGGATTCTGTGTGTGTGTGTGTGTGTGTGTGTGTGCATGTGTGTGTGTGTATTAGATATTCATACATAAGTAACTTTCTGCCGGCGTTGCTTAACTTCTGACTCCCCCCGTGGAGAGTGTGTGTGAAGTGTGTTATTATTTTATTACCAATATCGACTCATAAGATGCAGCGTCACACACACCTCTGCTCCTCGTGACTGTCTACTTTATTTTAATTAAATGTCACCACAATGACAACGGAAAGAGAAGAAAGTAAGGTAAGAGTGAAGTTATAATGTTGCACGTACACAGTTTGGAAAAGTTTTTGTTCTGCGCGGAGGAGAGCGCAGACTTCCACGCGCTCTCGCTGACGGGGGGATGATGAGACATTAGCGTCGGACGGACGGAGGGATGAGTACATTGATTGATGTCATTCGTATTCAGCTCCGCACGCTCGACCTTGAGATTCTCCGGGGAACAACTTTGGCAAACTCGCTGCACGTGGCTCGTGCGTGCGTGCGTGCGTGCGTGCGTGCGTGCGTGCGTGCGTGCAAGGCCGAGAGCGGCGCTCTAATTATCCAGCCGATCACCCGAGACCTGGGACTCTCTCAAGGTTCTGTGCCAATGAACATCCAGCCTCGTTCTCAGCACAACATCAGTCGTTTAGCTCCGCCGCTCGCCGCCGCTGCTGTCGAACGCTTCCAAGAGGTCTGTCCTCGGGCTGTGGTTCCCAACGTGGGGCGCCCGGACCCACGCGGGGTCCTTGGAGGACTTCCAGAGGGACCTCAGCGGAATAAGATTGGTTGTTGGTCACGTTTCCTTGCTGTGATTGTGTTTAGGTCACATTTCCTTGCTCTGATTGGTCGTAGGTCACGTTTCCTTGCTCTGATTGGTCGTAGGTCATGTTGCGTTGCTGTGATTGGTTGTTGGTCACGTTTCTTTGCTCTGATTGGTTGAAGGTCATGTTTTGTCGCTGTGATTGGTTGAAGGTCACGTTTCCTTGCTGTGATCGGTCGTAGGTCACGTATCCTCACTCTGATTGGTTGTAATTCTCTCCAGTTGTGTCCAGAATCCTTTTTTCCTGCGTTGATGACGACGCCCCTCGTGTGATCTGTGACTGTAGAGCAACAACAGAAAGATGTTCCTCGCCTCAGACCTGAGAACGAGATCATCTTACGATCAACAGACAAAATATGTTTCATGCACAGTGACGAAGACGAGTTGAGGGTTGTTTGCAGTGGATTTGTGTCTATTTTTTGATGTATTTTCGTCAGGATCAGGGATGAGAAGTGATAAGGCGCCCAGGTCGCCGGGTCCTGGCCTCCACGTGGCGTCTGAGGTGCACCTCAGTTAAAGGTTACATGTGTAGTCTCCATTAGTGCACATGGACAGACGTCTCAGGGCAGATGTTTGTCAGAGAAAGGAAGCGTTGATCCTCTTCGGTGCACGACGCGCTCAGTATTTTTAGCCCAGAAATCTTTTTTCAAAGTTGACATTTCGCCCTTGAGGGAAGTTCACCGGAGTCGTTTGTGTTTCTTCTCTTTGAGGGATGTTTCTGATAAAGGTGTAAAACCATGCTGGGTCTCATCGGCCTCGCTCCGACCGACTCAGAGCGCGGTTTGGACGGATTATCTTTCAGCAGGAAATGATTTTTCTACCAGACTGTTTCTGTCTGTAATTTCAGTCCCCGTGAAAAAAACCCCGGCCTGTTCCCCCGGCTGTAAAACAACCTGAGGTAAAGCGAGTCATGACGTCCTTTCGGTAGGTTTCGCAGAAGCCTTATATAACACGGGTGAGATTTGGATCTGTAAGCTTTAGAGAAAGCTGCTGGAAATAGCCCGGCGCTCTCAGAAGAGCTGGGTCATACTACCAGCTGTGTTAATGATGCATTAGCACCACGAGGTGCCCACACAAAGCCGTCCTTTGATCAATCATTTAGTCCCCGCACAAACACTTACACTGACACACAGACATGGAGCTGACAGCCTGGGCTGCATGAGGCCTGCAGGCCCGAGGAGGGGCGTCACGGGGACACCAGGATGCTTTTAGCCTCCAAACGAAGCCGTCTCATGAGCGTCGGTCCTTCCTTCAGTCGCTGATTCATTTCCATGTCGTCGTCTTGTCACTTTTCCCAGGAGGCCGTGCACTTAGAGCGGCGGGGAGGGGCCCTTCTTGGAGGTTCATCAGGTGTTTCAGGGGGGAAATGCTCAACCAAGCGGGCTGCATCGAAGCCGATACTCATGTTAAATACTGTTAACAGTTAAGAGCTCCCTGCGATACGCCAAGTTTTACACCAGTGGTCGACCAACATATAAACTGTGATCCCAAAATAATAATAATAATAATAACAACAAATGAGATACAGCATTCTCTCATCTCATCTCATCTCATCACATCTTCAGCCTCTTATCCGGGGTCGGGTCTCGGGCGCAGCAGCTCCAGCAGGGGACCCCAAACTTCCCTTTCCCGGGCCACATTAACCAGCTCTAACTGGGGGATCCTGAGGCGTTCCCAGGCCAGTGTGGAGATCTAATCTCTCCACCTGGTCCTGGGTCTTCCCCGAGGCCTCCTCCCAGCTGGACGTGCCTGGAACACCTCCCTAGGGAGGCGCCCAGGGCGGTGTTCCAGGCACGACTGCCACAAAATAAACACTCGCTTGACTTAACGTCACATCCGGGATATTTACGTTGTCTATCTCTAACCTGCAGCTCTCTGAACTCTGTCCAACTGTCGCACAAAGTTCGTAAAGTCCCGATACTAACAAAACGTCAAGAAATGTCCTTTCTATCACCTCTGGTATCGGTTTCTCCTGCAGCACTAATCCCAGTGTGTGTTTCTAGTCCAGAACCTCGTCAAAAGGCAGATGACTCGGTAAGATTTCTATGAAAGGACGTGAGGTAAATACAGTCTGACGTTAAGTCTGCACCGAAGGGAAGGACACTCCGACTGCAGACAGATGAAATAATACAAACACATTAAAACATTTCCTGCAGGTTCTTTTTGTCAGGAGGTCGTTTTCAGACGGTGCACGGACAGAATATGTTTTATTACATGAAAACAAGATGGACGCAGCAGCAGGAGGAGAGGGAGCAGATGGTTATCAGGTGGGTTTGTGACGGGTCCGCGCGCGGCTGCAGAGGTTCGCTGGAGAGATTCAGAACATGTAATTACGTTCAGCGAGGCCTTCTTCCTCTCCGATCTGTATCTGAACACCAATATCCGAACGCGGCCCGTGCATCGTAACGTGCACTTTCATAAACATTAGGCTGTGATTAAAAGCGTGTGGAGCTAAAGTAAGGAGCACGGACGACCCCGCGCGCTGTTCGGCCTCCCTGTGTTTGCTTTGGTACGTCCGCGGATTCATCCTTTAAAAATCTGTCACTTCTCAGTTGCGGGAGGATTTATGAGCCGCTCAAATCCAGATCCCCCGGGCGACCACGAGAGCGGCGTCGCTGGGATTTGTTTTTCTCTTCATCCTCGCCGTGAGCCCCCGTCCCCCTCCACTTCGCCCTTGTTCCACTAAAACGTCTTTAACCCGTCCTGTTAGCACACTTGGCGCCCTCCCATCTTCCTTTCCCGTCCCTCCTAATTTATCATTTCATTTCCCAAGATATCTCCTCATTACCTCCTTTTTTCGGAGTTGCTTCACGGCTTCCTCCTCGTCTCGCCCTCGTTCGCCTGGCGCTGATTGCCCACAGCGCCGTCGCGTAGATGGATGGTTACGGTTTGTGCGTAGACTGATGGTTCGCTTTGCCCTTGATGGAGGAGAGGGTCGGATCCGTCGCAGTGAACCCGGCCTCACGCGGGGCCGATCCACTCCACTTACTCTGGGGTCGCTTTCAGAGGGAGGTTACGGTCCCGTCCCGGTCTCACTTTGGTCCTGGGAGGATTTAGAGCAGGGGGGTCAAACTGATCCCGTCCAAGCGAGAACACACCTGATCCAACACATCAACTGTGTGAAGACGATTCAGGTGGTTGAGTAAGTCAGTCAGGTGTGTTCTCGCCTCGTTGCAGCCACATCGGCCCTTTTCCTGACACCAAAGATTTAGAGGAAGCTCCTGAACGCCACGTCTTTCTAAAATGAAGACAGGGGGGGGGGGTAAAAACTGGTCACCTGCGTCTCAAAATTTGCCGCTTCTTGCAGTTTTTTTCAAATCGCTCTTGTCACGGCTGCGGTTTTATTATTTCTGCATAATTACGGCGTTGCCACCGTGCGCGAAACAATCCCATTTACACAAACACCGTACAAGCAATTACAAGGGTGCGTGGAGGCGAGCGCAGACCCGTCCAACTGGGACGCAGCCAAGCAGCGTGCGACTCCCCTCGTCGGGAGGCGGCCCGGGGTCCTGGAGGCCGATCAGTGATGCAGCAAAGCTCGACACTGCTCTGAATCCCCTCCTTCCTCTCTCTCTCTCTCTCTCTCTCTCTGGAGCCGGAGTGAAGAAGCTCCGGCCCGCAGCTCCGTCTCTGCTTTCTCTCCGTCTCTCCTCCCACACTCTCCCGTCCTTCTCCTTTTCCTTTTCTTTGGCTCCTACACACTCGACTCCCTCCACCTCTTCCTATACCTGCACCCGCAGCCCTCTCCTCTTCACCTCCCTCCCACACTCGTTCCTCTTCTCCTCCTGTTGGATCTCTTCTTCTTCTCCCACTTCACCTCTGGCAGCAGCTGGAGCTCCGGCAAAAGTATTTTTACAGCAAACCCAACGTGTACGACAAACGTGGAACACATGAATGGAAATCAGGTTATTTTATTAAGTGTAAATGAGTCAAAGTGACGTCTTTAAAGAGCAACTTAACACCCATTTCCACGCTGAATACGCCCTCTTGACTCTGAAAATCGGCACTTGATTGCATCCTCTCCGTCTCTTTAACGACTCTTTAACACGCGTAACCCCGGTTCCGTGCGCGGCAGTGTGAGCACCGGAGACGGGCGCGTGTCGCTGCCAGATTTCCACCATCTGCAGAAGAAGGAAGTGAAAACCACAGTTTATGATGCTGCACAAAGCAACGGCACAGATTCTTCTGTGTGCGTCTGGATAAAGAATCAGATCCAGTGTGTTAATGGGGCCCGTGTAGAAACAGCTAACTTTGACCAAAGTGTGTAAAAATGCAGTAAAATAACATCAACACAACAACGATGAATGGTTCAGGGATGAATGGGCAATATCAGCATTTGTGCACGAACCTTAAACAGACAGAAAATAATAATAAATAAAAGATATTAAAGAAAGAAAGATTATAAAATATAAGAATATTAAAACTACTGAGATTAAAACAGCTGAAGCAACTGTTCCCGTAAAAACAGTTAAACAGATGATTTATTTACTCTTTTAACCTCCCAAAGATTCATTTTACAATTATAAAACCAGGAAAAGTTGTTTTGTTTGAACAAATCTGAGTAAAAAAAAGGGTGAATGTCTGGTTTTCTCAGGGCGCACTCACACTGTCCTTCCGCACCGCGCCAAAACAGGGTTTTCAGCTAAAGCCTAGTGCGTTTGACCAGTGTGAGTGCAACCGTACCGCGTCTAGGAGCGGCACGCTTGCCGTCCACGGCCCGTTTGGGAGAGGTGGGCTTTAGTAAAGCACGTTTGCACGTGTACGAGCACGAGTGTGCGCACGTGCACGAGCACGAGGCCTACGGCGGTTCTGAGGTCATTTCCTGTGCGCCTGTTGGGACGTAGAGAAAAGAAGGAGGGACCATGCGCGGACATTTCAAACAATGGCGGTGAAAGGTTCACGTTGGTGTGATGCGGAGGTGGAGTGTTTACTGCAGATTTGGTCGATGAAAAGATTCAAAAACAGTCGACAAGACGCACAAAAACTCTGAGGTCTACGGAAAGATCTGGAAACAAAGCCACGCATCGCCATGACGTCATCAATGCGTGTGACGTGTTACGAGAGGGCGAGAAGTTCAGCATCCGTGAGGAACTCGGAGTAGAGCCGCTGCTCCTTTGTGTTGAAAGGAGCCAGTTGAGGTGGTTCAGGATCATCTGGTAAGGATGAACCCTGGGCGCCTCCCTAGGGAGGTGTTCCAGGCACGTCCAGCTGGGAGGAGGCCTCGGGGAAGACCCAGGACCAGGTGGAGAGATTAGATCTCCACACTGGCCTGGGAACGCCTCAGGATCCCCCAGTTAGAGCTGGTTAATGTGGCCCGGGAAAGGGAAGTTTGGGGTCCCCTGCTGGAGCTGACCCCGGAAAGAGGATGAGATGAGGAAACCACACTTTCTAAGTCTCTGAGATTCAATAACGGCTCCATGGTTTTATCTCCCCTCACGTCGTCTTCAGCTTCTCGTCTTATCGTTTTATTTATCTGCTGTCGTTCTCGGGAAACCTCATTAGTGGGAGTCGGCCGTAAACAGCGATGTAAATGCATAAGATTTATAATAACATAGGATTAGTTCGGTCTCATTGCACAGCGCAACCATTCAAATCGGACTCTGGACGCTCCGAGAGGGTAAAATACGCCTCCCGTGCCGGCGGAGAGGAGCCGATCAAGGCTGCGGGAGCATGAAATATGTCCAACATTAAGTGACACAGGGGACCAATAACAGCTCGGCCGATACTAATTAAGTGTTGAAATACTCTCAGTTTCTCTGGCAAACGCGTTCCCTCCCCTCCTCCCGCGGAGAACAACCATTGGACACCTTTTCAAAAAGCTTCAGCTCCGCAGATCTGGAACTCATTGGCGTCGCTGTTTGATTTCATATCGTATATTTGACGTCAAACGCTTTCTTCCTCCTCTGCTCTTCATGTTCTGCCTCTCGTCCTCCTTTCTTCCCGTTGTCCCCCTCTCTCTCCTCCTTCGTCTTTACGTCCGCCTGCTTTCTTCTTCCCTTTCTCGCCGTCTTCTCTCTCTCTCGTTCCGTCTGCCGGGCCGTGGCCTAGTTAAAGCGTCTTCTGCTTTGTGCCGTCGCCTCTTTCATCAGCGCGGAAGTTTTTTTAGACTCTTTCTCTTCATCTCCGCGCTGTCTCATCCTCTCTTTACATCCCTCTCTTTCTCTCTCTCTGTCTCGCTTTTACCTGCTTTCTTTCGTCCTCCTTTTCTCCCTCTCTCCCCACATTTATTCATACCTGTCCCCCTTCTCTCTCTCTCCCTCCGTGTGTTATCCCCCTCTCTCTCTCTCCTCCATTGTGCGGATGATAGCTGTCAGGAGATCTCATCACTGAGTCTCTCTTATTACATGATTACAGGGTAATTATCCTGTGAAGTTGTCTTTGCCCGAATCTATGAAAGATGCTTAATGTCTTTTTAATGGGCTTTGGAGACTCTTCTTTTTTTGTCTTTTGTAGTTGCTGTGGACTCTTCAATTTATTGCATTTACATGTGATTGGCCTGGAACAGAGCGTCCTGATTAAGTGGCGCTCGGAGACATCACGCCCCAACATTACATTGAACCCGAGTTGTCAGTTCAAAAACGACTTTATTTTTAACTTCTGGCCTCGGCTTCGTCGGCTGCCGATCTGCCGGCGTCTGATGAAGCCGGCGGAGCTCCTGTGGCGTCTGTGACGAGTGTCTGTGACAAGCGTCTGGGACGAGCGTCTGGGACGAGCGTCTGTGACGAGCGTCTGTGACGTCTGTCTGGGACGAGCGTCTGTGACGAGCGTCTGTGACGAGCGTCTGTGACGAGCGTCTGTGACGAGCGTCTGTGACGTCTGTCTGGGACGAGCGTCTGTGACGAGCGTCTGTGACGAGCGTCTGTGACGAGCGTCTGTGACGTGCGTCTGTGACGTCTGTCTGGGACGAGCGTCTGTGACGAGCGTCTGTGACGAGCGTCTGTGACGAGCGTCTGTGACGTCTGTCTGGGACGAGCGTCTGTGACGAGCGTCTGGGCCGAGCGTCTGGGACGAGCGTCTGGGACGTGCGTCTGGGACGAGCGTCTGCGCTGAAACGCGGCGTGGAAAAAAAGGGTGGACGAGCAGAATGTCACGTTTGGTTTTATCTGTTTTATTCTAGACAACAATCTAGTGCTCTCTGAGTTTCTCTCACAAACACGCGATATATTTATCTCCATGAACAGAATCTGAAGCAACGGGACGAGATTTCGGCAGTCGAGCGTTCTGGTTTCGGTTTTTAGTCCGAGGATAGACTGTACCACAAAGGACGTAGCCTCTCCGTCAGCTCCGTTCTCTCATCTTGATCGAATTGTCCTCGCCTACGGGAGTCTCCATCTTGTCAGACTTTGACTCCGCCTCATTTCCTCTGACCAAAAAAGGGCATGTATGTGACGTTGGGGGGAGGGGCGTACGTCCATCTGGCTGACGTTTGCCTCCGAGGAGAAGTGAGGGCCAGAGGCTAGCTGTCACTCGAGAGGCCACGCCCCTAATTATTCATAAACTTTAACCTCCGATGTAATTTTAACTTTAATACCTTTGTTGTATTTGTGCTTTTGTCTGGTCAGAAGTCCAAAAACCCAAAGATTTACAGTTTACGATCAGTCGACATGAGTCAGAGGCCTTCACTCTTCAGCGGATCGTCGTCAGCATATTGGATGTTTGCTTGATAATTGACTTCTGCAGTTTTACGAGGTCATCTGTAAAACTCGATTTTCTGCCAATCGAGTGATTAATTCAGTTTGAATGAAGAAGGTAAACTGAGTATAAACACTTCAGTATTTCATGTTGTAGACAAATACTTCAAAGTTTAAAGGGTTTAAGTTTAGTGCTTCGTTCCACACTAACTGTCTTTTGAAGGACCATTTGATCGGAAAAGCATAATAGTACAACACTGCGTATGTTTCCAGTACCAGTGACCCCAGAAAGAATAAAAATCCCTGTTGATGTTGCTGCGTTTTATCCTCGCTGCTGCGTTGATCACACATCTCTCAAATAAATTGAACCAAAAGGAGTAGTTTGTTTACAAAAGTGCAAATTATCTATTTTTTACCCTGCTGTCATTGCCCATCATGCATTTCTCTCATTCTTTGTCTTATTCTGAGTGCATACAGCGCATCACTTCACACACAAACAGTATCAACATGACTTCTCTCTGTGTTTGTCTAACATGTGTTTTTCTCTGCTTTCACTTGTTCCCCAAGTGGCTCACAGAACACAAACAATATTAACGTGTAATTTTCCTCTCTCTGTTTGTCTCCGCGCAGCTTGAGAGCCGCTGCTGTCTGTGATGCCCTCCCATGACGCCCAGGTTGGTAGCTGACACTGCCAGTGAGCGGGAGACGCCACTGCACAACCGGTCCTGGGCCGGCACCGTCGGCCGGTTCTCGCCCTCCCTCTCACACGCTGGAGACTCCAACTCCACCCACCTACCAGTATCCACAACCCTCAGCTCCGATCCACCCGAGTGAAGCGCTTTCAAGGACCGACACGCTGAAGTCCTCAGCCAGCACCACCACCAGCACCAGCAGCAGCAGCAGCAGCCAAAAACCACAGTATCTTCAACGCAATCAGCAACACCAGCACCACCACTATCACCACCACCAGCAGCAACCATCATGTCCAGTCGTAGAAAGACCTCCACCCCCTGCATGGTGCGGGTCATCAGCAACCTGCCTGAAGGGCAAGATGACCCAGAAGAGGTGATGGACATGGAAGTTTCGTCGGACAACAATGTGACAGAAAAAGAACAATCAGAATCATCTGAATCTGCAGAACAGAGTCCAGACCCCCAGCAGGAGAATTCAGAGAACTCAGACCAGCAGGCGTTTCCAAAACCAGTGGAAAACCAGAATCCTGAGCCATTAGAACAAGGGGAGCGGTCAGGTGACAAAGACCAACCCCCCGTTATTGAAGATGTAGAAGCCACAGAGGAGAAGGACAGGGAAGTGTTGGACTCTGACTCGGCCTCCAAGAAAAGGCAGCCCAGAGGCTATGAGTGCAAATACTGCCCGTTCTCAACACAGAGCCTGAATGACTTTAAAGACCACGTGGACTCCAGCCACCCCAACGTCATTCTGAATCCGCTGTACCTCTGTGCTGTCTGCAACTTCAACACCAAGAAGTTTGACTTGCTCACAGAGCACAACGAGAGCCAGCACCCGGGCGAGACGAACTTCAAGTTCAAGAGGATAAAAGCGAACAATCAGACCATCTTAGAGCAGACAATCGAAGGCAAAGACAATTCAGCTGAAAGCGATGTGGCAAAGGAACAGGGTGACAGCAACGGCAGCTCTATGGGCCCACCTTGCATATCAACCACAGTGAAAGCCCCGGACAACGTCCAGTCGCTCTATCAAGGGAGCGAACTGAAGAGCCAGTGGGACGGCCTGATCCAGAAGAATCAAATCACGGCGGTGAACATCAACGGAACAGTCATCATCCCTGAACCCACCATCCTCCAAGGGCTCTCCCATGTCACCCCGATGCTCCAGCGCCCGCCCAACTTTAACTCTGTACCAAAAATAGCTGTTCCCTTGAACACCACCAAATATAACCCTTCCCTAGATGACAACTTGACGTTGATCACCTCCTTTAACAAGTTTCCTTACCCGACGCATGCAGAGCTGTCGTGGCTGACAGCTGCCTCCAAGCACCCGGAGGACCAGATCAAAGTCTGGTTCACCACCCAGCGGCTTAAGCAAGGCATCACCTGGTCCCCAGAGGAGGTGGAAGAAGCCAGGAAGAAGATGTTCAATGGCTCCATCCCTCCTGCACATCCCACGTTCACCGTCCTGCCTACAAACTCCATCTCTCAACCGTTTACCAAATCCTCCCAGCAGACCTTTGTCTACACTACAGTCGGACATGCAAGTCATGTCCGGACAACTGCGTCCAATGGTTTGAGTGTAGTTGGCACCACAAACTGTACCGCTGGAGTTGCCATTGGCTCCAGCCCTGCCCTTAAACGATCCCTGCCGACGTACCTGACGACAGTGTTCGGCCCGGAGTCAAAGCGGCCCATCATGGCAGTCGCCCCTCATTCTGGTGACGCTAAAGACAGGGGCCTCATGGCTCCTCCACCCCCTCCTCCCCCGAAAGAGCGCCTCCCAATGGCTCCACCTCCAGTTCCCATGGAGATGAAGAGACCTGTAGCAGTTCCTCTGCTCACCACGGAGATGAAGAGGCCATCCGCTACTGTGCCTTTACTGCCATCATCTTCTTCATCACCATCTTCTTT
This sequence comes from Echiichthys vipera, assembly GCF_963691815.1. NCBI lineage: Eukaryota > Metazoa > Chordata > Actinopteri > Perciformes > Trachinidae > Echiichthys > Echiichthys vipera. The sequence goes on from NC_139838.1 coordinate 28,637,082, forward strand.
GTCCAAAGGGAAGGTTCTCTCGACGTTAGGAAGCCCCAAAACAAAGCCGGTGGTGTCGCTAGCCTCCATACTCTTTCCCGAGTCTTTAACAAGGCCACTGATAGTTCCCCCGCCCATCTTTGCCCCTCCATTTAAAAACACATTACTTTATCCTCTTAATTCACCCATCACTTCCAAAGAAAAGCACCTGAACACCCAAGCGTTGCCAGCTGCTGATCTGCAGCTGCAAAACTCACCACCGCTTATTAGCCCACAAATAAGGAGGCCACCCATCATCCAGTCCATTCGCACTCCGACTAAAGTCCCGTCCCAGATTCCAGGGTTCCCCTTGGATAGCAAGAACCTGAAAGAGCAGCAAGGAGTGGAGGTGAAACCCAGCTATCCCAGAGGAGATAAGGTACTCACTCCTCTGGCAGAGGCCAACGGTACATCTCGCACAGACGGCAAATGGTCCCACAATCAAAACTCCCTTGCTCACAACAACGGGGTCATCCATTTGGATGGTGCTGAGCTGCCAGCAGCTCTGAAACAGGACTTTCAGCAGAAGGCCTCGGTGTTGACCCAGTTCCCGTTGCTGGAGAGGATGAAAGGAAAGACGGCGGACCAGCTAAAGGTCTTGGAGGAGAACTTCTTGAGGAACAGCTTTCCCACACTCACCGATGTGGACAGTCTGGCCGGCACCACCCGCCTGTCTCACCAGGAGATCGACAGCTGGTTTGTGGAGCGCCGCGCGCTACGGGACAACCTGGAGCAAGCGCTTCTCAACTCCATGGGCACTAAGAGGATGGACGCCGGCGGCATCGCTGCTATCGCCAAGAAACGACTACATCAGTACCCGGCTCTACAGCTGAACGGGATTCACAAAGCAAGCACCGGTGTGGGCCACCTTAAAAGCCCGCTCCCACCCTCGCACACCCTGCCCATCATTGCCCCCTCCCTGCCCAACCCCAATTCCTGCTCAGTGCCTCCAGACAGCCGATCCCTGGTGCTCCTCAAGGACGATTTTGCTCAAACGCGGTGGCCTTCCCCTGAGGAGTACAGCCAACTGGAGGGTCGGACAGGACGCGCCGAACTCGCCCGCTGGTTCAACGACAGCCGGCTGCAGAGCGGCGGCATGGACCTAACAGAACTTTTTCACAACAATGGAGTGAACGGAGGGCAGGGGCCGCCGGTGTGCTCTCCCAAAAAGGCTCCCCCCAACATCCTCCAGCGCTATCAGGAAGGAGCCCTAACAAACAACAACAACAACAACAACAGCAGCAGCAGCAAGGTGTTGGAGGTGGAGCTGGGCTGGTTCATGGAGCAGCGTGCTAACAGCCTCAGCAGTCAACAGCACGATGAGCTTCAAGAGCGGTTTGCTGGCAGGTAATACAGAATATTTAAAGTTTCTAAATACATTTAGTCTGTTCAAAGACTTTCAGTCGCATTAGTGAAGGTGTTCATCTTTAATTGAGACTTCAGTGCAAGTTGGAGATTCTTGAACACTCATTTTAGACCATTTAGACCAGAGGTGTCAAACTCAAGTTCACAGTGGGACAAAGTTGCATGTGTTCCTTCTCTCCAGATGTGTAACGTTGACCCTTTCCAGTGCAGCTCCTTGTTCTTGTCGTGGTGTTTCTTCTGTTTGATTCTTTGGTCACAGCCACGGAGACAAACAGCTCTTTACCTTCACACACAGATCATCTGCTGAAAGCTCCTGTCCTCCATCTTTCTTTGGGTCGTTGTTGTTGAGTTTGCGTCTATTTTTAGTCGTTTTGTCATATTTTTGTGGTGTTTTGTGTCTATTTTTAGTTGTTTTGTCATATTTTTGTGGTGTTTTCATCTGTTTTTAGTCGTTTTGTCACATTTTTGTGGTGTTTTCACCTGTTATTAGTTGTTTTGTCATCTTTTTGTGGTGTTTTGTGTCTGTTTTTGGTCGTTTTCTCTCCTTTTTGTGGTGTTTTGTGTCCGTTTTTGGTCGTTTTGTCATGTTTTTGTGGTGTTTTCATCTGTTTTTGGTCGTTTTGTCACATTTCTGTGGTGTTTCCATCTGTTTTTAGTAATTTTTCACGTTTTTGTGGTGTTTCCATCTGTTTTTGGTCGTTTTGTCATCTTTACCTTCAGACACAGATCATCTGCCTCCCACCGCTGAAAGATCCTGTCCTCCATCTTTCTTTGGGTCGTTTTTGGGGAGGGGTGGATTCAGTGTGTCTGCAGAGACTGGTAGCATGGATGCTCATGTGTGTGAACAGAAAAGTAGACGTGGATGAGCTTTATACTCACGAGCAGCTCTCACAGAACCATGATATGATCTTTGGGGCCAAATATAATTACACCGCGGGCCAGATTTGGCCCACGGGCCTGAGTTTGACACCCCTGATTTAGACCATTCATATATGTACACAGATCTGTTTGAATATTTTTTAATTTCATGAGATAAGAAGTTGGATAACATCGTCTCTGTTCGCTGCAGATTTACACATAAACAACAAATACAATTAAATAAACTTTAAATGTAAATTCTCTTCTTCCTAATGGGGCCGTGGTTGTAAAGTGGTGAGGCAATGACCCCTTCCCTTCTTCCTATCCCCTTACGTCCAGCGCTTTTGTTCGGACCACACCATCTTTGAACTCAACCTTCATTTCCATCGACGCTACAAACCTCTAAAGTTTTTTGTATTTCGCACGTTTGCCATGATGCAATCTGGCCGCGGACTGACGTATAAACACCTGTCAAAACTGTCTCTGGGTTAGTTTAGTCTCCAGGACCACATTTAGCCATGAAGACACACACACACACACACACACACACACACACACACACACACACACACGCAGACTCCCAAGGTAAAAACAACGGGTACAAGGACAAGGAAGGTTGCATTTTAATGGGACACGTGAAGCCGCAGACTCCACTGACAGCTGGTTTCTTGTCTCGTCTCATGCAAACCAGGAACGAGAGAGACACATCATACATACATGATGCACGATGCGACAGTGAATGCAGACAATGATGGAAATCCGCCTCGCACGAGCGCCCAGAAGCCTCTCCGCGAAGCTGGCCACGTCGGTGGGCTCAGATTCAGTCCCGTCTGACGATTGAGAGTCCTGTCAGTTTCATTTATTCAGCCACAAATCACAGAAATCGCCTCCATCTTTGCCCAAAACAAGCTCCAGGTTTGGTTTGACACCTGCTGCGCTGACCCGTGTGAACCGAATCCACTCCCTGCTTCCTCTCAGCGGGTCGGCGTTGTGCTGTTCACCAGTCGTGGCCACATTAGCATTGTTTTCAGGACATTAACCCACAAATCTACGGGACTGTGTTGAGTCGGCCCTTCTCTTCCAGGAGCTTGGGAGATCTCTGGCTGAATGAGAGACCCATTAGGTGGGAAGCCAATATCGCCAGAATAATTTGGGCGAGGGTTTTATTCTTCCCGTGAGTCGGCTCTGGGTTTGGAAAGCACCGCGGTGTGAACCTGCACTCGCGGCACATTGCTTCTCCTTGGTTTTATAAACTCTGAACACGAGAGTCGCTCTCACGGCTTATTCACAGTGAAGGCGGCGCCACAGAAAGAGGGAGAGTTCGCCTCCTGTAACAGTTCAAAGTGATCTTTTATTGAGTAAAACTTGATTAATTTTTGCAGAAATCTGAAACCCTGACGCGGAGTTTTGTCCCCGTTTCCGTCACATCGCTGACGGAGCACAAAGAGCGCGTCCTTCAGAGCGAAGGTGTTTGATTCTCTCCTGGTGATTTAACACAAAACGTCCCACTCGTGACCCACTCGTGTTCAAACCCACTGTGAGTTTTAAATACTGGAGGAACAAATGATGGCGGCTCCCTTTGATTCTGAGAAACAGCCAACGTTTAAAATAAGAACTTGGCAGATTTGTTTTTTGGGCCGTGAATTAAATCGATGCGTCTTAACGTCAGCGTCTCAGAGACGATCAGAGAGGATTCATAACGGGCGGTGAACTCAAAGTGTCGGGTGATAAAACGTGTAAAACAGAACATGTGGTCACTCACACCTGTCCCTCCTCACCGTGCCAAAACCGTTTTTTCAGCTAAAGCCGAGTTCGTTTGACCAGTGTGAGTGCCACCGCTCCGCGCATAAGTGCGGCCATGCGCGCACATGAGAGAGGTGGGCTTTAGTAAAGCATGTTTGCACGTGTACGAGCACGAGCGTGCGCACGTGTACGAGCACGAGGCCTACGGCGGTTCTGAGGTCATTTCCTGTGCGCCTGTTGGGACGTAGAAAAAAGAAGGAGGGACCATGCGCGGACATTTCAAACAATGGCGGTGAAAGGTTCACGTTGGTGTGATGCGGAGGTGGAGTGTTTACTGCAGATTTGGTCGATGAAAAGATTCAAAAACAGTCGACAAGACGCACAAAAACTCCGAGGTCTACGGAAAGATCTGGAAACAAAGCCACGCATCGCCATGACGTCATCAATGCGTGTGACGTGTTACGGCGTGATGACGTATAGGCAGCAAGAAGCATTCTCCGAGGCCCAGGTAGTGTGATTACAAACGGGCCTGGAGGGGGGGAGAATACGTTACATGGTAATAAATAAACATGAAAATGGTCTTTATGGCACACTGAAACCATTCTGGACAGAATCCTGGGACTTTTTGCGGCAGGATGGATTCAACCATGACGTCGTTTGCGTGTTATTTATTAAGGCGATGACAAAAATACGGTAAATAAACGATATTTGTGTCTCTGCACCATTTTGAATCCAAACCGTTTCTGAATGTTTCCAACGACCTGTGGCGTTTTCAAGGTTTGGAAAGTGCTCTGATGTTGTGTAAAGTGCTTGAAATGTTCGTGATACAGAAAAACGTATGTGATGTAAACAAGAGAAATGAAGATCTGCGTGTTTAAGAAGCTGAAAACAGCATTTTCTGTTGTTTTTATGGTGAAAAAAACAGTTTCAACACAAAGATGGGGAAGGGTCAGAGCGACAATGAGCATAAAAACATCAAAATAAATCAAAATAAAGCAGAAAACATCAAATCAATCAAACCATTAACTCAATGTGACAGAGAACGCTTTAATATTTACGTCCAAACAGATTCTCTGCTTTGACGTTTGTGTTCCCTTCTTTCTTTCCTTCTTCGTCTTTGTCCGTCCGTTAACCTGCGACCGCCTCCCGACAGACTGAGGCAGCAGAGCGCGGCGGAGCTGAAGAACGGGGCACAGAACGGCGGGATCGTGGGAGGAGCGCGGGAGGTGTTCGGCAGCTGGCTGGAGGACGGACGCGCCAGGAGAGGACGGGAGCTGCTGCTGCTGGACAGAGAGAGGAAGATGACGGAGGACGCGTCCGGGAGGCTGACTGGATAAACGGTGAGAGAGAGGGAGAGAGAGGGGGTCGTTCTGAGAGCCGTCCATGCTTCCTTGCGTCCTTTCATCACCACAAACATGCGAGCGAGACCCCGAGCGCTGAAAAGGTGCCGTCACGTCACAAACAGAACGCCTCTGACTGCGTTTAAAGGCCCGTATCTCTCAATCAGACCTCACCGCCCGCACCAGCGCTGATTACTCCTTAATTAAATGATTCATCTTGTTCTATAAAGAGTCAGAAATGACAGGTGACCTCTTTTTAGCTAATTGAGAGAAGCGTGAGTTTGTTTTCTCAGAGTGGCGTTCCTGCAGAGAGAGAAGCGCGGTGACCCTGCGGAGGGTCAGAGGGGCTCTTTATTTACTCACCGCGTGTTCGTCCTTGAGCTCCAACAAACAGTTTTTACTGGAAATGTTTGAAAAGTGAAAAGTTTTGTGTGTAGGGACTCTTCTCATGCTGCTGCAGAGGGTTGCTGTTATTTTCAGCAGCATTAGTGGTTAAAAAAGACCTTTGAATGCCTTCATTGTGCTGCCCCGAGCTAATCACTGTTAGCAGGAGCGGAGTGGGATACGAATGTGTGTGTGTGTGTGTGTGTGTGTGTGTGTGTGTGTGTGTGTGTGTGTGTGTGTGTGTGTGTGTGTGTTTTAACACTTGTGTTGTTTTATTTGTTATGCTTATGTGTGTTTGTGCTGCATTTTCCTGTTTATGTCGTCTCAGGGCGCACTCACACTGTGCCTCTGTACCGCGCCCCAGCACGTTTCACAGCTAAAGTCTGGTTCCTTTGACCAGTGTGAGTGCAACCGTACCGCGTCTAGGAGCGGCACGCTTGCCGTCCACGGCCCGTTTGGGAGAGGTGGGCTTTAGTAAAGCACGTTTGCACGTGTACGAGCACGAGCGTGCGCACGTGTACGAGCACGAGCGTGCGCACGTGTACGAGCACGAGGCCTACGGTGGCTCTGAGGTCATTTCCTGTGCGCCTGTTGGGACGTAGAAAAAAGAAGGAGGGACCATGCGCGGACATTTCAAACAATGGCGGTGAAAGGTTCACGTTGGTGTGATGCGGAGGTGGAGTGTTTACTGCAGATTTGGTCGATGAAAAGATTCAAAAACAGTCGACAAGACGCACAAAAACTCCGAGGTCTACGGAAAGATCTGGAAACAAAGCCACGCATCGCCATGACGTCATCAATGCGTGTGACGTGTTACGGCGTGATGACGTATAGGCAGCAAGAAGCATTCTCCGAGGCCCAGGTAGTGTGAGTACAAACGGGCCTGGAGGGGGGGACAAGGACCCTAAAGCACGGGGCACGGGACGGAGGCACAGTGGGAGGGCGCCCTAAAATGTCAAGCGTGACCTCTCGTTAATTAAAGGGCGTTGTCCCTGAATAAAGAAATCATCATAAATCAAAAAGTAACCGGATCTAAAAGCTTTATCGCTGTAAAACCGTCTCTAGATTCTGTCTTTCACTTCTCTTCGTTCACCGTGAAGCGTCTGAAACGTGCGGCTGCAGCTTTTCACATGAAGAGCGAGGGAAGGGATTTAAGGGAGCGAGGCCCTGACGGTCCCCAGTGCCCCCCCCCCCCCTCGTCTCCCCCCGTCTGTCAGTGTCGGAGCCAGCACCTCGATCCCAGGCAACAAACAAACTCACTGCCGCCAGTCCCCGTCTGTGTGTGTAGCTGTGTGAGTTTTGGCTTCAGCCGCTCCGCAACAAACAACCAACTTCAGCGAAAATTTAGGAAGCGGAGACAAAAGAGCTGATTGGAGGCCTAAAATAGCAGCAGACCCCCCGCTGAGGTAGAGTCGGTGGATGAAAGGCTCCGCCTGGGGCACGGTGTGACGACAGAGGCTCCTGTCTCTTCTGACAGACGACGGGAAGTTTGAAACCGGCTCCGTTCAGATGATTTTGCTCCAGACAAACAGCCGTAAACAAGACGCAGCTTCTGACACCGGCGCTGTTGAAGGGACTGTCAGCGCTTTCGGGACGTCTTCAAAATCAACAGCTGACAGCAGGAATCAATAATCAATACGCTGCTTTCTGAATCTGCGACAGTGAAGAGTCAGAGACGCTTTGAGTTCAGTTTAAAACGTCCGGTGTTTGTAAAATCACTCACACAGAAGCAGAAAAGATGTTGAAATCAGTTCATAGGTGACTTGGCTGGGAACCGGAGGGTCGCCGGTTCGAGTCCCTGTGTGGACCATGAATGGAGATGCTGTTGAGCAAGGCACCGAACCCCCAACTGCTCGAGCGCTGAGCCACTGGCAGCCCCTTCGCTCTGACATCCCTCCATTAATTGCATGTATTTAGGTCCTGTGTGTGTGTGTGTGTGTGTGTGTGTGTGTGTGTGTGTGTGTGTGTGTGTGTGTGTGTGTGTGTGTGTGTGTGTGTGTGTGTGTGTGTAAATATTCTTCTTTACGCTGCAGGTTTGTTTCCTGCAGCTGCTCTCATACAACCCTCCACTCACACACACACACACACACACACTCACACACACTCATCACACTGAGCAACACAACGCCAGCGCCGTCACATTTGCATATTTACACAAATGAGAGATTTTTTTTGTGTCAAACGTGTTGAAGCGTGAATCAAACGACTTCAGCAGCAGAAAAGGTGGAAAACCCAAACTCTGTGCTGCGGTGGATGAAGCCGGCGGCCGATGTGATGCAGGATAAACCAACGCTAAACTCTGGCCACACACTCCTCCTCGGCTCTGCCAGACGCTCGCTCCGGGTGCCAGCTCTCCTCGCCGGGCCGAGTCCTGCTCTCCCCGTCAGTTTGGCGCTCGGAGCACCGGCGGTGGCAGGTGCATGCTGGAATCCACCGAACGCAGTCGATGGAAGCACAGCTCCAGTTTTCAGTCGTCTCCCTCCAGCTCTCTCTCATTTAAATATGTGGTGAAAGCACCGTTTTCTAACCAGAGTGAAGCCTCGAACACACGTGCTTTCATTAAATTTAGCCTTCTCAAAACAACGTACAAAGCTCACAGATATACATTACCAAAGAGATTTGGCAAGAGAGAAAGTAGTTCCACATTAAGGGCGCCCTCCCACTGTGCCTCCGCCCCGTGCCCCGTGCTTTAGGGTCCTTGTCCCCCCCTCCAGGCCCGTTTGTACTCACTCTACCTGCTTAAAATGTCTCAAAAGCCGACAGTGCTCCTTATAACCCGGTGCTCCTTATATATGGACCAATATTGAGCCACAACAGGTCTCCAACTACGGTGAGCAGCCGCCGACTCTATTTTCCCCCGTAGAAGAAGTAACGCGCGGTGCATGTTGAGATATACGACTGCGTGAAGCGTGCCGTTTCATTTCCATGTGTGTGTTTGTGTAAAGAGCCCAAAATGGCTCCTGTTAAGAGACACGCTTACGACGCAGAGTTTACACTCAAGGCCATTAGTCACGCAGGAGAACACGGGAATAGAGCAGCAGCCAGAGAGTTTAACATGAACCAATCAATGGTGCCGAAGTGGAGGAAGCAACAAGACGACCTGCGCCAAGTAAAGAAGACTAAATAGAGTTTAGAGGGAACAGAGCGAGACGGCTGCAGCTGGAGGACAAACTCCAACAGTGAGAGCAGCAAGTAGAAGAGTCCGTACAATCACTGTTCCACTGAAGGCAACAGCGCTAGCACGATACCGTCCAGCTGCAGACCCGGAGCACGAGCCCCTTGCTTGACACAAGCCCCTTGGTTGACGGAAGTGACGCAAAAGGTTTTTTTTGTCAAGTGAGGGACCCGTGCTCCGGGTCTGCAGCTGGATGCTACTCGCACTTGCACGCCAACTTAACAGCAATGAATTTAGAGGCGGTCCTTAACGTGACCCCAGCCTCGACTGTGGCGTCTGTTCTATGCGCCTTACAGTGCGGAAAATACGGTTTATCATTATCTAGTGTTGTCACTTTTACC